>NC_049254.1:25816142-26119492 GCF_011100685.1 Canis lupus familiaris
ATTTCTAATTGGATTCTTTATTATTGAGTTATAAGCATTCTTTGTATTTTTTAGATATGATTTAAAAATATTTCCCCATTCAGTAGGTTATTTTTTTAACTTTCTTGATGGTGTCCATTGAAGCACAAACATTTTTAATTTTTATGATATTCAGTTTATTTTTCTTTGGTGCTTGTGCTTTTGATGTCATATCTAAGAAACTGTTGCCGAATCCAAAGTCATGAGGATTTATACCTATGTTTTCTTCTAAGATCTTCATAGTTTTAGCACCTATTTTTAGGTCTTTAATCCATTTTGAGTTAATTTTTGCATATGGTATGAATTAGGGAGTTAACTTTTTTCTTTTGTATGTGAATATTCAGTTGTCCCAGCACATTTTGTTGAAAAGACTGTTTTTCTCCCATTAAATGGCCTTGGTGCTCTTGTCAAAAATCAGTTGACCATAAATGTGAGGGCTTATTTCTAGACTCTATTCTATTTCATTGATCTATATGTCTGTTCTTGTGCTAGTACCATACTGTCTTAATTGTTGTTACTTTGCAGAAAATTTCAAAATCAGGAAATATAGGTCCTTCAACTTTATTCTTCATTTTCAAGATTGGTTTGGCTACTATGGGCCCCATGGATTTCCATTTTTGGGTCAGCTTAGAATCAGAAACCAGCTGGGATTTTGATAGAGATTGCATTAGATATGTAGGTGATTTTGATGAATATTGCTATCTTAACAATATTAAGTCTTCTGATCAGTGAATATGAGATTTCTTCCCATTTATTTAGATCTTCTTTAAGACTTAATTTTTTTCAATAATGTTTGTAGTTTTTAGACTATAGATTTTACATTTACTTTGTTAAAATTTATGCATAAGCATTTTATTCTTTATGATCCTATTGGGGTTTTTTGTTGTTTTTGTTTTAGACAGATAGGAGTGGGGAGGGGCAGAGGGAGAATCTCAAACAGGCTCCACACCCAGTCCGGTGCAGAGCCTGACATGGGGCTGAATCTCACAACCCTGAGATCATGACCTGAGCCAAAATGAGAGTGGGACACTTAACCAACTGAGCCACCTAAGTGCCTCATGATGCTATGGTTAATGGAATCATTTCTCTAATTTCATTTTTGGATTATTCATTGCAAGTATATAGAGAAACAATTGATTTTGTATGTTGATCTTATATCTTGCAAACTTACTGAATTCATTTATTGGTTTTTTAGTTTGTATTAGTTTTATAGTTTTTTTAGTGGACCCCTTGGGACTTTCTGCATACAAGACCATATCATCGGTATAGAGATAGCTTTACTTCTTCCTTTTCTTTTTTTATATTTTATTTAAATTCAATTTACCAACGTATGGTATAACACCCAGTGCTCATGTCATCATGTACTCTCCTTAATGCCTGTCACCCAGTTACCCTATCCCCCCACCCACTTCCCATTCTGCAACCCTTTGTTTGTTTCCCAGAGTTAGGAGCCTCTCATGATTTATCTTCCTCTCTAATTTTTTGCCACTCAGTTTCCCCCCTTCCCTTATGGTCTCTTTCACTATTTCTTACATGCAGCCTTTATCATTAGGTATGTTAGTTTGGGGTTTTTCATAAATATCATTTATTTTTATCTTATTTTATTTAAATTCAATTAATTAACATATAATATATCATTAGTTTCCAATGTAGAGTTCAGTTATTTATCAATTGCATATAACACCCAATGCTTGTTACATCATGCCCCCTGCTTAATGCCCATAGACATAATTCAGTAGGCTAAGTTCCCTTCTATTTCTAGTTTGTTGAGGTTTTTGTTTGTTTGTTTTTTACCATGAAAAGGGGCTGAGTTTTGTTAAATGCTTTTTCTATGTATGTCTATTGAGATAATTATGTGGTTTTTGTCCTTTATTCTATTGATATGGTATATTACCTTAATTAATGTTCAGATGATGAAACAATCCAGTAGTAGTTTTCCAGTGCTGCTATAACAAGGTGCCACAGATGGGGTGGCTTAAAAATAGAAGTTTATTGTTTCACAGTCATGAAAGCAAGAAGTCTAAGACAAAGGTGTTGGTAGGACTGATTCCTTCTGAGGGCTGTGAAGAAGAATTTTTTCCACGCTTTTCCCTTAGCTGTGAAGAAGAATCTTTTCCATGCTTTTCCCCTAGCTTCTAGTGGCTTTTTGGCAACATTTGGTATTCTTTAATGTATAGAAGAATCACCATAGTCTCACCTTCATCATCATATGGAATTCTTCTTGTATGCTTGCTGTGTCCAATTTGCTGCTTTTTTACCAAGATACCAATTATATTGGATTAAGGCCCACCCAAATGCCCCCATTTTAACACGACTAATTATATCTGCAACAACCTTATATCCAAATAAGGTCACATTCTCAGTTAGAACTAAGAGTTAGGACTTCAACATGTGAATCTTAAGGGGACGCAATTCAACCCATAATACTTGTATTCCTGGTGTTTTTCCACTTTTCATTTGTTCTGTCTTTTGTAAGCTACTCCAGATAGAAGTCCTATATATTGTTTCTGAATACCAGTATCTAATAAGCATTTAGAGTAGAGATCATCAGTTGGAGTCCAGGGTCCAGTGTTTTCCATAGTCCTGTTTTGTTTGGCCTGGACACTACTGAAAAAAGTAATAATAATCACCATTATTTGACAATACTTAAAATTCAGGAGATATCACCTAAGAAGCTGAATTCTTAACATTCCTTAAAAACAAAATCAGAAGATTTAATAACAGATATTACCATGTCAATTGACTGGTGCTGTAGTGGCTTTTCACTTTAGATGGGGCCTGTGCTATCCACTTTACCACAGCCCCCATCATTCCCATTCAGCCTGCTTCATTTACCTAATTATCTGCCTGTGAGCATTTGAGTATTTGACCTTGATTTAGAAGTTCAAGTCATGGTCTCCCCTTAGCCTAAGAAAATGCAAACATACACCTGTGTATTATTCACAATATCATCTGAAGCAAAATTTACCTTCCTATTTTGAACCCAATGTCCCTTTGACTCAGAGGATCAAGAACATTTGGATATCAAAGAGTTTTGATTTCAAGGACTTCTGATCTTGATGCTTTAACTACCATTTTAATTACATTATATTTTAGATATTACACCTACTACCTAATAATAGTTTCATTCCAATAAATATATATAATTTTAGAATTTTTATCCTATTTATAACAAATGTTAGTAGACATAGCCTATATAAAATAAAGCCAACTATAGCTAAAAACCTGCATAGCAAAAGTACTTCTAGAAAAACCAATAAAGGTTTTAGAATCATGTATATTTGGTAACATTAGTAACAACAAAAAAAAATTGATCCTGAAAAAATCCTTTTGACTAAAATTCTGCGGAAAAAATTGCCTCTTTTTGACATAATTTTAATGTGTAAGATCTGAGTTAAAAAATAATGGCCAGTAAATAGAATTAAAAATAGCAGGCAGTATTTGATATGGATTTTTCAAAACTGATCAACAAAATCTTTAATGTACCCTGATGAACACGGATGCAAAAATTCTCAACAAGATACTAGCCTATAGGATCCAACAGTACATTAAGAAAATTATTCACCATGACCAAGTAGGATTTATTCCCGGGACACAAGGCAGTTCAACACTCGTAAAACAATGTGATTCATCATATCAGCAAAAGAAAAACCAAGATCCATATGATCCTCTCATTAGATGCAGAGAAAGCATTTGACAAAATACAGCATCCATTCCTGATCAAAACTCTTCAGAGTGTAGGGATGGAACATTCCTCAACATCTTAAAAGCCATCTATGAAAAGTCCACAGCAAATATAATTCTCAATGGGGAAGCACTGGGAGCCTTTCCCCTAAGATCAGGAACAAGACAGGGATGTCCACTCTCACTACTGCTATTCAACATAGTACTGGAAGTCCTAGCCTCAGCAATCAGACAACAAAAGACATTAAAGGCATTCAAATTGGCAAAGAAGAAGTCAAACTCTCCCTCTTCGCTGATGACATGATACTCTACATAGAAAACCCAAAAGCCTCCACCCCAAGATTGCTAGAACTCATACAGCAATTTGGCAGTGTGGCAGGATACAAAATCAATGCCCAGAAGTCAGTGGCATTTCTATACACTAACAATGAGACTGAAGAAAGAGAAATTAAGGAGTCAATCCCATTTACAATTGCACCCAAAAGCATAAGATACCTAGGAATAAACCTAACCAAAGAGGTAAAGGATCTATACCCTCAAAACTATAGAACACTTCTGAAAGAAATTGAGGAAGACACAAAGAGATGGAAAAATATCCCATGCTCATGGATTGGCAGAATTAATATTGTGAAAATGTCAATGTTACCCAGGGCAATTTACACGTTTAATGCAATCCCTATCAAAATACCATGGACTTTCTTCAGAGAGCTAGAACAAATTATTTTAAGATTTGTGTGGAATCAGAAAAGACCCCGAATAGCCAGGGGAATTTTAAAAAAGAAAACCATAGCTGGGGGCATCACAATGCCAGATTTCAGGTTGTACTACAAAGCTGTGGTCATCAAGACAGTGTGGTACTGGCACAAAAGCAGACACAGATCAATGGAACAGAATAGAGAATACAGAAGGGCACCCTCAACTTTATGGTCAACTAATATTCGATAAAGGAGGAAAGACTATCCACTGGAAGAAAGACAGTCTCTTCAATAAATGGTGCTGGGAAAATTGGACATCCACATGCAGAAGAATGAAACTAGACCACTCTCTTTCACCACACACAGAGATAAACTCAAAATGGATGAAAGATCTAAATGTGACACAAGATTCCATCAAAATCCTAGAGGAGAACACAGGCAACACCCTTTTTGAACTCGGCCACAGTAACTTCTTGCAAGATACATCCATGAAGGCAAAAGAAACAAAAGCAAAAATGAACTATTGGGACTTCATCAAGATAAGAAGCTTTTGCACAGCAAAGGATACAGTCAAAAAAAAACTAAAAGACAACCTACAGAATGGGAGAAGATATTTGCAAATGACGTATCAGATAAGGGGCTAGTTTCCAAGATCTATAAAGAACTTATTAAACTCAACACCAAAGAAACAAACAATCCAATCATGAAATGGGCAAAAGACATGAACAGAAATCTCACAGAGGAAGACATAGACATGGCCAACACGCACATGAGAAAATGCTCTGCATCACTTGCCATCCGGGAAATACAAATCAAAACCACAATGAGATCCCACCTCACACCATTGAGAATGGGGAAAATTAACAGGCAGGAAACCACAAATGTTGGAGAGGATGCGGAGAAAAGGGAATCCTCTTACACTGTTGGTGGGAATATGAACTGGTGCAGCCACTCTGGAAAACTGTGTGGAGGTTCCTCAAAGAGTTAAAAATAGACCTGCCCTACAACCCAGCAATTGCACTGTTGGCGATTTACCCCAAAGACACAGATGCAATGAAACGCCAGGACACCTGCACCCCGATGTTTCTAGCAGCAATGTCCACAATAGCCAAACTGTGGAAGGAGCCTCGGTGTCCATCGAAAGATGAATGGATAAAGAAGATGTGGTCTATGTATACAATGGAATATTACTCAGCCATTAGAAATGACAAATACCCACCATTTGCTTCAACATGGATGGAATGGAGGGTATTATGCTGAGTGAAATGAGTCAATCGGAGAAGGACAAACATTATATGTTCTCATTCATTTGGGGAATATAAATAATAGTGAAAGGGAATAGAAGGGAAGGGAGAAGAAATGGGTAGGAAATATCAGAAAGGGAGACAGAACATAAAGACTCCTAACTCTGGGAAACGAACTAGGGGTGGTGGAAGGGGAGGAGGGCGGGGGGTGGGGGTGAATGGGTGACGGGCACTGAGGGGGGCACTTGACAGGATGAGCACTGGGTGTTATTCTGTATGTTGGCAAATTGAACACCAATAAAAAATAAATTTATTATTAAAAAAATCTTTAATGTAAAGTTTACCAAGAAAATAATTCATTTTGAAAAAAGTAATTTTAGTAAAATAAAAATTTTAATAGAAAATGTTAAAAATAGTTAAATTGTACTTACATTGAAAATTAAGCAAGGAATTAAACTTTTCTCAAGAATGTGCTTCCTGAAAATTCATTATGTTTATGTAATTCAGAAGTCATTTTAGATTTAAAATGTTGGCCAGGTTCAAAATACCTATGGATCAAAAGGTGGAAATCCCAACTACAATATCAAAATATTCTGGTCTGCCATTTAAGAACTGTGTCAATAATGGTATCTGATTGACTGAAGCCAGTTGGTGAGTGCAAGTTTTACCAAAAGGAATTTCAAAAACTGAAATTGTATAGAATTTTCTCAATCTCTTAAAGGATGCAAATACAAAGAGAGGATGGGTATAAGATCATAGAATGCTGTAGGTCAGAAATATTTACTTGAGACTACTAATAAGCCCTTCTTCTTTTCCTCACTAAGAGTACCAACCAGGATCCTCAGGCCTGGAAGATGGAAGACATTCCAGCCAACAAACTGTCCATTGCATGGCAGCTACCACAATATGCCCTGGTTACAGCTGGGGAGGTCATGTTCTCTGTCACAGGACTTGAGTTTTCTTATTCCCAGGTAGGTTTTTGCAAGTGAAAAGTGGATGTGAATATATTTCTCAGAGAAAGATGAGTTTTAAGCCTAGCAATGCCTTAGATAGATATGTGATCCTGGCCAAGACCTCTATATTTTTTGGCCTTGGATTCCTTGTATATGACCCTGAACCAAGAGTCATCTTGAATCCCAGGATCATGGCAGTACAGCATAGTAGCTGATGCTGTTTGGGACCTAGGAAAGGGTTACTTTAAGAATAAGGACTGTGGAGTTAAACTGCCCATGTTCAAATTTTGATGGTACAACTTACTGTGTAAACTTGAGCAAGTTAATTATCTCTCCAATGCTATTTTTCTTCATGTGTAAAGTAAGAATACTGATGCACTTTATCTCTTAGGGTATAATGAAGATTACATAATGAATTAAAATATTCAATTAAGAGGTCCACCTTATTATTGCTGTTAACATTATTATCTCCCCTTGAATCAACATGATAGCTAAAGTTAGGGGTGGGGGGAGTTCAAATTTGGAAACTTTTGTGGGAGAAGTTTTCTGGATAGATGCATGGGTTATAGTGTTAGGGAGCTTGTTTACTCACAAACCTATGTCCTCTTTAGGCTCCCTCTAGCATGAAATCTGTACTACAGGCAGCCTGGTTGTTGACAGTTGCAGTTGGGAATATTATCGTGCTTGTTGTGGCACAGTTCAGTGGCCTGGTACAGGTATGGATCTGATGGAATCAGGAGTTTGTGTCTACCTAAGATTTCCCCTCCAATTTCCTTTCCTCCATCTTCCCCCCATCTCTTTGCACCCCACATTCCCCACTCAGTGCTGTGGTGTGAGATGAGTTAGATAAATATAGACTTTGCCAAGTATATATATATATAAGAGTGACAATAATGACCACCATAGGCCCATATGAGGAGAGGCCAGTCAAGTCATTCTTCTTTTAACAAACCTCTGCCTACATTGGCGACCCTGAGTCAGTTTACTCCCTAGTCCTCATCCTATGAAGATCCATTTAGTTTCAGATTTCTTCATATTCTTCTCTTATATTTATTTCTTCCTGCAGTGGGCTGAATTCATTTTGTTCTCCTGTCTCCTGCTGGTCGTCTGCCTGGTCTTCTCCATCATGGGCTACTACTATGTTCCTATACAGCCGCAGGATTTACAGGAGCCAGCAGATAAGCAGATTCCCCACATCCAAGGGAATATAATCAACTTGGAGACCAAGAAGACAAAACTATAATAGCTCCCTGGACTCTTCCAAAACCCCAGTTCCTGGCTTTGGTCTTGGTCATCACCCATCCTAAGGCATTTTTTTCTCCTACTTGGTTAGGGAAGAGAAGTAGCATCATATCTGAGCCGATCTCCCCCACTTTTCTCTCATGATAGAGGCAGTTCTAGGCCTGGATATTCCAGTACATTAATAAGCAAGTCCCCTGAGACTCTATGTCTTCCCAACAATTACTAAACTCTGCAAATGTTGTGTAGTATTGCTGAAGCAGGCCTAGCATCTCTAAATGGCCATTAAAAACACAAAAAGTAAAATTGAAATTAGTCTCTGGGGTTATGCAAAGTTATGTGGGAATCCCTTTACTTGCCATTTAGAACTAATGAGTCCACTTTTTGAGGGGTTTAGGGGAAAAATTGCAGAATAACAGAAATGGTTTCTTCATAAATAACATATTTGTATTATTCACTAGGACCTCAAGAATTGGTATGTATGACGTGATCTGGTTCAGAGCCTGGCCTGTCAGCTATATACGTTTCATAAAACCATAGAAATTTTTTCAGTACTGATGGTAGAAAACAAATGACATTTTATTAATACACAGAAGAAATATATCTTTCTGATAATTACAGTATTTTATCTACTAACCCAACACCCCTTTCTTCACACTGATAGATCTTTGGAAACCAAATTAAATGTAGTATGCATGGTTCTGGAAAACAAAAACAGGTATAAGTTGTAGAAATCTTGTTGAGTCTTCTTTAGTGCACATTCTTCTTAGGGACTACAGTGTTTCAGCTGGATTATGCCTTCCTGTGGACAGTTGTATGGACACTAATTATAATTTGCCAGCCATGCCTTTTCAATGTTGTTGGGCCAGCCTTTTCTAATTATGACATCATTTCCTACTTATTGTAACTGATATTTAATAACAACAATATTTTTATGAATCCAATTTCCTTTTTTTATTATTACGCTCGTCAGCCTCAAAGTAGTGGGTCTGCCTTGATAAATTTTTCCTGTTTTACTCTTACCATAACTGTAATTTCTTTTTCCAAGTTTTTATTTTACTTCCAATTAGTTTATATACAGTATAATACTAGTTTCCAGTATAGAAATTTAGTGATTCATCACTTACATACAATACCCAGTGCTCATCACAAGTGCACTCCTTAATCCCCATCACCTATTTAACCCATCCTCCTGCTCACCTTTCCTCTGGTAACCATCAGTTTGTTCTTTTTTTTTTTTTTAATTTTTTTTAATTTGTATTTATTTATGATAGTCACAGAGAGAGAAAGAGAGAGAGGCAGAGACATAGGCAGAGGGAGAAGCAGGCTCCATGCACCGGGAGCCCGATGTGGGATTCGATCCCGGGTCTCCAGGATCGCACCCTGGGCCAAAGGCGGGCGCCAAACCGCTGCGCCACCCAAGGATCCCCAGTTTGTTCTTTATAGTTAATTGTATGCTTCTTGGATTGCCTCTCTTCCCCCACCCCACCCATCATGTTCATCTGTTTTATTTCTTAAATTCCACATGAGTGAAATCCTATGGTATTTGTCTTTTTCTTAAAGATTTATTTCATTTACCATAACACATTCTAGCTCCATTCATGCTGTTTCAAATGGCAATATTTAGTTCTTTTTATGGCTGAATAATATTCCATTATATAGGGCAGCCTGGGTGGCTCAGTAGTATAGTGCTGCCTTCAGCCCAGGGTGTGATCCTGGGGACCCGGGATCGAGTCCCATGTCAGGCTCCCTGCATGGGGCCTGCTTCTGCCTCTGCCTGTGTCTCTGCCTCTCTCTCTCTGTGTCTCTCATGAATAAATAAATGATTTTAAAAAGATATTCCATTAAATATATACATATACCACATCTTCTTTATCCATTCATCAGTCGTGTCATTTTTAAATGCCATTTCTTCATTTAGGACTGAGAATTCCCTGTTTACTAAAAAAAGGTTATAACATTCTAGGTTTAAGCTTATAAATGGTTATGTTTGGTGGAGAGGCTTGGTCCCAAATAAAGATCCCAGCAAAATCACAGGGGAGGACAAGAGTAGTAGAACATGAGGTTTTTGTTTTTGTTTTTGTGTTAATGAAAAAGGTGAAAAACATTACCTTGCATGCAGTGAATGAACCAGTGGACAGACTTGGAGATGTCATTATACTACTGTGTATTTCTAGGGAAAAAAATTCAGAACCACTATACCATAGAGTTTCATTTCCTTTGGCTTTTCCCTATTATCTCATCTAGAACTGTATTGAGTCTCACATAGTAAATGAACAAACAAGAGAAGTTGCTTCAGTTTCCTAAGTGTTATATACTTAAGTCTTAATGGCTATGGTTTCAGAAATACCAAAGTGACAGCAACACCATTCACTTTTCCCAGATATCTTGCTGTGAACTTGACCCTACTTCTTCAGAAGATATTCTATTTATTTTTGAGCAGTCTTAACTCCATCTGTTCTAGGAGGTATTGTTTCAAGAGAAGTTAACAGTGTTCTGTGAATAAAAGTTTCTATGCACAAATAAGTTTTGGGAATGAGGCATATTATATCCTCTTCCACAGTAAGATTCTGAGAAATCCTGCAGTAAAGACACAGGATACCTTGTTTAGCCTAAAGTGGGAAAAACTGAGGTAAGCAAGTCTTCCCTATGCTGAACTAAAACCTTCCTCTCTGAAACCTCCTACCTTTGATCCTTTCCTTTATAGCTAACAAGAATAAGCATAATCCCCTCTCATGTGGCAGACTTTTTGCTATTTGGTGAGACCTTTTATGTCTCCTCAGTCATGAAGTTTCTTTAATGGACCTTCACAGGGCTCAGTTGAGCCCTTTCAATACTCTGTTTTACCTCTTCTGAAAAATATATCAACCACTCTGGAAAACAGTATGATGGCTTTCCAAAAAGTTATCCTAGGACCCAGCAATTGCACTACTAGGTATTTATCCAAAGGATACAAACAATGATTTGAAGGGGCACATGCACCCCAATGTTTATAGCAGCAACGTCCACAGTAACCAAAATATGGAAAGAGCCCAGATGTCCATTGACAGATGAATAGATAAAGATGGTGTGGTATATACGTACAGTGGAATATTATTCAGCCACTCAAAAGAATGAAATCTTAACATTTGCAATGACATGGATGGAACTAGAGGGTATTATGCTAAGCAAAATAAGTCAGAGAAAGACAAACCATGATTTCACTCATATGTAGAATTTAAAAAACAAAACAGATGAGCATAGGGGAAAGGAAGGAAAAATAAAATAAGATGAAAATAGAGAGGGAGGCAAGTCATTAGAGACTCTTAATTCTAGGAAACAAACAGAGGGTTGCTGGAGAAGTGGGAGGAATTGGGTGATGGGTATTAAGGGGGTATTTGTAATGAACACAGGGTATTATATGCAACCACTAAATTCTACCCCTGAAACTAATAATACAATATATTATGTTAACTAAATTGAATTGAGGGACAGCCCCGGTGGCTCAGTGGTTTAGTGCCACCTTCAGCCCAGGGCATAATCCTGGAGACCCAGGATCAAGTCCCACATCAGGCTCCCTGCATGGAGCCTGCTTCTCCCTGCCTGTGTCTCTGCCTCTCTCTCTCTCTCTCTCTCTCTCTCTCTCTCTGTGTGTGTGTCTCATGAATAAATAAATAAATAAAATCTTAAAAAAAAACTAAATTGAAATGAAATAAAAAATTTTAAAAATGTAGCAGTGGCTCAGAATCCCTCTTAATATGTGAGATCTAGAGTCAAATATACTTCCAGATGTGGTCTGACTAGAAGAACTAAGACTTGCCTCTCTTTAAACGATATAATTCTGTAAACACAGCCTTAGGTAACATCAAATGTTTTTTGGCAACTATATCATAATATAGGCTTATATTCCAACCAGATGGTTGGCTAAAATTTCCAGTTTCTTAAGAAAGCTATTTGCTTATCCAAATACATCTTTGGGTTCTACTATGTGCCATTCACTAAATTAGGTATTAGAAAAACAAAAATGAATAATGTTACTATACCTGTGTGGGAGGTTACATCACTTCACTGATTGTCAAGATCCTAGGAAGTACAGAGGCCTTGAGGAAGTTATGGTATATTGAGGAAGAACAAGGACAGTATTATAGGGCTGCAATAAGGTGTAAAGAGCTAAAGGACGCAGTTAATGGAAGCTAGGAACCAGATGATGTGGGCCTTGAGACCATGGTAAGACATTTTCTGTTTATTCTAAGTGCGATATGAAATCACTGGAGGTTTAGAACATGGTAACAACATAATCTGATCCTATATTTAGGGTAACTCTGGCAGCTGAGAAAATTGGCTGAGGCAGGAAGGAATGGAAAAGGGATTCCAAGTAGAAGACTTTTGTAATAGTCTAGGCAAAAAACAAAAACAAAACCAAAACAAAAACCAAACAATTGCTACTTGGACAAAGTGGTAGCAGCGGAGGTAGGAAGAAATGGTTTGACTTGGAACTTAGCATTAGGAAGGACTGACATGATTTGAGTATGGTTTACATCTGTGGTTTGAAAGAAAAAAGCCAATGTGACTCTTAGCTTTGGGGTCTTGGGTAATGAGGATGAATGATGGTACAATTTTGGAGGAGTAGGAAAACTAGGGTTAACAGTAGGTGTGGGGCATAAAGTAACTAAGAATTTTGTTTTGTATATGTTGAACTTCAGATGCCAATTTGGTATCCAATTGGAGATGTTAAACTGGCAGTTTCATGAGTCTGAAGTTTAGTTAAGAGGCTGGAACTGGTGGGATGCCTGGATGGCTCAATGGTTAAGCATCTGCCTTTGGCCCAGGGCATGATCCTGGAGTCCTGGGATCGAGTTCCACATCGGGCTCCCTGCATGGAGCCTGCTTCTCTCTCTGCCTATGTCTCTGCCCCTCTGTCTCTGTGTCTCTCATAAATAAATAAAATCTTTAAAAAAAAAGAGGCTTGAGCTGGAAATGTGAACTTGAGAGTTATCAATATATAAGTGGGATTTAAAGGCATGAGATATCCCAGGAAAATGAATGTATGTATACAGGGGAAGAGTTCAAGGACTAGCCCCAGGATTTTCCAATATTAGAGATCAAGAGGAGTCTGGATTTCCAATTATACTACAAAGCTGTAGTAATCAAAACAGTATGGTACTGACACAAAAATAGATTCATGGGATCAAGAATAGAAAATCCAGAAATAGCAATTATATGGTCAACTAATTTTCAACAAAGCAGGAAAGAAAAATCCAGTGGGAAAAAGTCTTCTCAACAAATGGTATTGGGAAAACTGGACAGCAACATGCAAAAGAATGAAACTAGACCACTTTCTTATACTATACACAAAAATAAACTCAAAATGAAGTAAAGACCTAAACGTAATCCTAGAAAAGAGCACAGGCAGTAATTGCATTACTAGATATTTACCCAAAGGACACAAAAACACTTATTCAAAGGGATACGTGCCACCCCAATATTTATAGTGATATTATCAACCATAACCAAAGTATGCAAAGAGCCCAAATATTCATTGACCGTTGAAGGGCTAAAGACGATTGTATATATACTAATGGAATATTACTCAGCCATCAAAAGAATGAAATGTTGCCATGTGCAATGACTGGATAGAGCTAGAGAGTATAACACTGAGAAAAATAAGTTAGAAAAAGACAAATACCATATGATTTCACTTGTCTGTGGAATTTAAAAAATAAACCAAAACAGAGGAAAAAAAGAGAAAAACCAAGAAAGACTCTTAACTGTAAGGAACAAACTGATGGTTACTGGAGGGGAGGTCACTAGGGAGATGGGTTAAATAGGTGATGGGTATTAAGGAGGGATTGGCACCAGGTGTTATACATAAGTATTGAATCACTAAATTCTACACCAGAAACTAAATTTATACTGTATGTTAATTGGAAATTAAATAAAAACTTGAAAAGAAAAAAAAAGACACATATTTAGACACACATAAAAAAATAAAAGAAAAATGAAAAAAAAAAAACCACTTCATTGGTCTTACTCTAAAGATAAACTTCTAATTCCTCAACAAGGCCATCTGACCTGGCCCTTGTTATAGAGTTTATTATAATAGCAACTGGCTTCCTGCTATGATTGTTGATTTGTCTACTTCTACTATCTGGGCTCCTCCCTGCCCCTGGCCCTTAGCAAGTTGCCTACCCCTACCCCCTACAAAGATCCACTGGGATCTTAATCAGGATTTTATTGAAGGTATAGATCAGTTTGGGGGAGAGGCAAATTGACCATAATTGAGTCTTCCAAACATTGAATATTTTTTTCTAATGCCCTTACTTTTACTTTCTTTAGATTTAATTTTGCTTTTCCCTTTCTAATTTCTTGAGATAAAGAGTTAGATTGTCTATTCTCATTCTCTCTTCATTTTCTAATTTATGTATTTAGGATAGTAATGCCTTTTAACTTCATTAACTTCTTCTAATTACAATTTGGGCTGCAACCTGTTAGTTTTGTTTTTTGTTTTGCCTCTATTCTGTACCTCTCCATTTTCACCATGTGTGTTCTTTAAAATCCCATTCAAATGTTACTACTTTTATGAAGCCTTCTCTGATATATCACTGAGGTACACATGATTATTGCAACCTCTCAGGCTCAGTAGTGGTCTATTTGTTACTTGGTGGCAGACATTCTCATCATTTTCTGTCTTTTAGCACAGGTATGCTGTGTTGTTTTATTTCCTCAGCTTAACTGCAGGATCCTATAAGTTTTTATATGTTGTATTTTCATTATAATCAAGTTTAAAATACCTTCTAATTTCTTTTGTGATTTCTTCCTTGACCTATAGGTTATGAGTGTATTACTTAATTTTAAAGCATTTGAAGATAGTCTATATTATCCTTTTGTTATTAACATCTACTCTATTTCCACTCTGGTCAGAGAATATAACAAAATGAAATTCTACAAAATTGTTGAGTCATGTTTTATAAGCTAGCATATAGTCCAGGTCAATTTTGGTAAATAATGCATGCACACTTAAAAAAAAATACATTCTGTCATTGTCAGAGGCAATGTTCCTATTTGTCACAACAAATGGCTCCTGCTATGATTGTAGGTGTGTCTACTTCTGCCTAATTTGCTTTATATATTTTGAAACTATGTTGTGGGGGCATATAGACTTAAAAGTTTTATATCATCTATGGTGAATTGGTTTTTTTTTTTTGATTGGTTAATTGGTTTTATTATTATTACATCATGTTCCTCTTTATTTCTACTAAAGCTTATTGCCTTAAAATGTACTGTACTGAATATTAATATAGCTAGCTCTGTTTTCTTCTAGTTAATACTTGCATGGGATAATTTTTTCCACCCTTTTACTTTCCATCTTTCTTTGGTTTTATCCTCATGGTGTGTCCCTTACAGGCACCATATGTTTAAAAAAGAAATCCAGTGTAAGTATTTCAGTTGGAATTTTTAGTCTATTTATATTTAATGCAATTATTGGTATATTTAAGTTTTATCTACCATCTTTTTTCCTATTTTTTTTGTATTTTTCTATTCAACTAGCCTGTGCTATATCTTTTTTGCTTTCCCTTTCTGCTTTTTAAAAAATTAATCAAATATTTTTTGTTCCATTTTCCCCACTATTAGCTTTCACTGGTTATACATTCTTTTATTTTTTTTAATCTAGTGATTATTATATATACCCTGGGCTACTTTAAGAAAATATACATGATTAATGTACCACTACCATGGCAATTCTTGTATTTTAAAGCACTGTAATTTCATTTACTCTCTTCTACCTTTTGTGTTGTTTTTATACATTTTAGTTCTACACATATGTTGGATTCAACAAGACAATATTATTGTTTTATATATTCAATATTAATTTACATTTATTCACATATTCATTCTTTCTATTTTCATTCCTTCCTGCATTTCTGTGTTTTTATCTAGGATTATTTCCCTTCTTCCTGAAGAATTATCTTTAGTTGTTCTTTAGTGTAACTCTTCTGCTAATATATTCTCAGTTTTTGCTAGTTTGAAAAAATTCTCTATTTTTGAAGAATATTTTTGCTATGTGTGTGTTTTGAGGGTTCACATTTCTAGATTAGTGGTTATTTTCTTTCATATTTCATATTCTGGCTTCCATTATTCTGTTAAAAAGTCAGCACCAAATCAATTAAGAATTGAAGGGAGTATTTTCTCCCCCTCAACTGCTATATATATATTTTTTTACTTTGGCTTATTTCTTTCACCAAATTTGGAAATTTTACAGCCTTTGAATATTTCTTTGAATATTTTTTCCAGTCTCTTTCTCTTGTGTTTCTGGGACTCTGATGTCATAAATGTTACATATTTTGTTATTATGCCACAGGCCCCTGATGCTCGGGGCCTGTCATTTGTTGTTATTCCGATTGGATAGCTTCTATTAATCTGTTCCTTCATTAATCTTCTTTCCTCAGTCATGTATAATCTATTGAGCACATCCAGGGAGTTTTATTTCATTTATTATAATTTTCAATTTTACTATTTCTCTTTGTTTCTTTTTTCATAGCTTTATTTCTTTGCTGAGACTTTCTAGGTGTTTTTTTTTTTTTTTTTCCCATTTGTTTCAAGAGTGTAATTGCTAGTTGACACATTCTTATGATTGCTTTACAGTCCTTTTCAGATAATTCCTGAGTCATCCCGCTGGCATCTGCTAGTTGTCTTTTTTCATTCAAGTTGTAATTGGTTGAGGAATGAAAGTTGAACTTCCTGCTCAGTTCCACAGACACTGTAGTGGAGGAGACAGTTTTTCCATTGGTGTTTGGCTGGAGTCAGGTGGGTATTGTCAAATGTTTCATGTTCTGCTATGTTGCTCTTTTTCCAGTTCTTTGGCTACAGAGGACAGCCATTATGGAGTACAGTTTTTGGGTGCTCCTGTTGGTAGTTTCAGCTACAGGCTTCTCCACCCCCATACCAGATACATATTAAAAAAAAAAAAAAAAAGCCTAGGGAATTACCAAGTTAAATCCAGAGCAAGAGTCCTGCGTGGCAAAAAAAAAAAAAAAAAAAAAAAGTTACAAAATTGCACTAATATTTATTACTAAAAACCTGGGGGAATATACATGGAACTGAATTATGAGGATACTACATCAGAGGTGGAGGAAAATAAATTTCAGTTAGGCTGAAATTATTATACAGGTGCACTTACCAGAGATTCTGGATTCATTATGCTATCACACACAGTTCACAGAGTTCTATTTTCTCTTTTTGTTGTTGGTAGACTGAAAATTTGATTCATTTCTGGCTTATGATGAATTGAGATGCCAGAAATCCTCTGTAGAGGAAGGAATAAAAAGATTTAGAGAGTGGGATGCCTGGGTAACTCAGTCAGTTGGGCATCTGACTCTTGGCTTCAGTTCAGGTTGTGGTCTCAGGGTTGTGGGATCAAGCTCTTTATCAGGCTCCCTGCTCAGTGGGGGGATCTGCTAGAGATTCTCTCCCTCTTCATCTGCCCTTCCCCAAGCTCTCTCTCGCATGCTCTCTCTCTCTCTCTTTCTCTGAGGTAACTGAATGAATCTTTAAAAGAAAAAAAAAAAAAAGATTTAGAGAGATAAGAATGTTAGAGTGGATCTGTCATGTATTACCTACCCAGCCATCCCAGCCCTGAGGACAGGCCTGTTGCAATAATATTGAGAAATGCATTAATGAAAGTAGTACCAACATATTTGAAAAGCACCATATTGACTCTCTTCTGTAGGTCAGATACAAAGGTGGCAAATACTGATATTGAAATGGGTTTTATGATTTCAATAAGGAATATGATATCTCAGGGTGGCAGAGACTAGTAAGTAGTACCAAATTATCAGAGATAGCTTGGGATTATTTTAGTAGACAGAAATGCTGGTAGGGCAATCATAATGGTTTGACTCACAGGAATATTTGGAATTAAATAACTGATCATAGGGTCCCTCGTGCTGAAATAGGAAGTTCATCATGTTTGCATAGTAAAGCAAACTCTATGGAGTAAAGGCCGTTTGGTGAGCATTTACACAGGACACAAACATTCTAATACTCTGAGTTCATTCTGAAAGATCCCTTCACATAACCTTTTTCTCCAGACCAACTTGCTATCAATTTTCCTATCATTCCTTTCATGTCCCTGACGGTCCTGCCAAATTATTAGCTTCTATCCACGTATTACTATACAGCTGCTCTTTAGGCCAGCTTTGCTTTAGGCAAAATGGGCAATGAGATGTCATGTTTAGGATTCTGCCCACTGGATGGAATTACCCCTTTCCTTTTACTGCAGGGCCATAAATTTGGTGGGGCTGCTGCATTGCAGAAGGCATCACCAACTGTCATGCAAAACCATCTACAAAAAAGGCTCAGATTTTTTCCTTTTCAGTCAACTGGCCACAGAGAACACCGCATGTGGCTTAAACAAAGAATGAGAGCAGGGTGGCAGTGCAATGGGCATAGGCACACCAGGCAGGAGTAAGAGCCACCTGCTCATCCAGTGTACAATTACTCAAGCCCAGTCCCAAATATACCACATGACAAAGGAGTATTGCTGGACATAGCTGATTCCATGGCTCAGTAGATAAAACACTCAATTTATGTGGGGCAACTGGTGTTCCATAGTCCAATGAGTGTTCAGTCTCTGCCACAGCCTAATCGTAAGCCAAGAGCTATCTCTCAAAATGAGGATAATTACTTTTCAAAGCAGGCATGATTTTGCCCCCAAACCCTGTGGACCTCTATGCTGAATCTCCTCTCAGAGCATAGAATCCATACCACATCTTGATCATAGATATTTTGCAAACCACTGGGCTCACTGGTCATAAATAGGGTGACCATATAATCTATCATCCAAACTAGGACAGTCTTGAAAATGAAAGGAGGCACTAATAATAAATACACTGGAACAATATGCATAAACTAAAACTATCCTGAGATGTGTAGTCATTTAATCATAGCAACCAAGTGATTAATTTGTTTGCTTTGCATCCTCGACCAGCCAGAGTGCACACTGAAAGGAATTCAGGAAATTTTGACAGAGAGCTCTCAATTCTAAAATATCCTAGATTAGGACATTGAATTTCAAGGTAAGAGATCTTCAAGTATTCAGGCAAAAAAAAAGTAAATATTTAGTCAGTTCTCAAACATTAGTATGCATGAGAAACATCTGGATGGTTTGTTAAAACATTTCTACACACAAAGTACTACACAAAGTTCCTAATTCAGTAGCCATAAGATGGGATCTGATAATTTGCATTTTAACAAATTCCCATGTGATGTTGATGCTATTGATCCAGGACCATATTTTAAGAACCATTGATCTAGAGAGAAGAGAAAAAATATCCCCACAGACTGTCCTCAGTCTTTTCCACATCAAAATTCAATATCAAAAGATAATGGGGCAACTGCTACAATATTCTAAAGAAAATTATATCAAGTTGTAGTTGAAATTGTAGCGGCACTGACAGCTTTCTTTCTTTTTTTTATTTTTACTGACAGCTTTCATAAACATGAACAACCTCAAGTAAAATTGCCTTTATGAGAGCCTCTTGCAAAAGCTATGCAATGATGAAGTCCTCATAAGAAAAGATAAATAAAAATAACTTGGGAATGGAGAAGTTGCATTAAATATGAAACCAATACTAATTATGAGAATTATGATGGTAAAATAAGTGTTATCATAAAATATATATCTATGTAAACTAATATATCTCATCTATAAGAAACAAAATATGTAAATTTGAGGTTCCTTTTTTTTTAAAGATTTTATTTATTAGAGAGAGAGAGGAGAAGCAGGTGAGAGATGGGGCGGGAGCAAGGGCGGAGGAGGGAGTAGGAGAAGCAGGCTCCTTGCTCAGCAGGGAGCTGAATGCAGGGCTTGGTTCCAGGATGCTGGGATCTTGATCTGAGCTGAAGGCAGATACTTAATTGACTGAGCCACCCAGGAGCCCCCTGAAGCTCCCTTTAAGAAGGGCTTCAACATTAACTTAAAAGGAAACTGAACAAAATTAATAGATTTTTAAAGTACTCTTTAAATTCAGATGGTATGTTGTAAATTACTTTTTTTTTCTGATAATAGGCTCTAGAAGGCACAGTATATTTATGACCTGAGTATCTAAGAGAAATTATATTTACTAATTCAGGTTCAGAGGTCTCCAGTAATACAAAACTCAACCATGCTCTATTTTACCTATAATTTCTCTGCCATATTTTCCTGCTATTTAAGGTAAAGAAATTAAGACTTGTGTGCTGTCAAACTGGCTAATGACTCATCTGAAATGTAAATCTTTGTTAAGAATCATGAAATATGTTTGAGATAGTGTAAAGAAGTCCAAAAGCCTGGCTAATTCATATCTTGATGTAGCTGAACTTAAAATGAACTCTGTCCTCCGCAAAATTACTTCCTCAAAAGCACAGCATTTTACTCTGCAGAATTATGAGACCAGAACAGCTTTTAATTTTTAAGAATCCTGTCAGAATTCTTTGTATCTTTTTTTGTAGAAGTTGAAAAATAACCTGGAAAAAAATTACCTCTTTTTCAAGTTTTAAAAAATAAATATAACTGGGAATTTTGTTTACTTTGACAACAAAACTAAACCAAGAGGTGAGCAGAGATTACAGGAAATGTGAGAGTGGCTGGCATTTGAAACCTGGCCTTTCAAAGCACAATGACTCCAACTACCAACATTTTCCTTTGTCTTTTTTCATAATCTGGCAGGACTTTTGAAACCTGGGGCTTTAAAGCACAATGACTCCCAACTGCTCAACATTTTCCTTTGTCTTTTTTTCATAATCCAGGAGGATTCTTTTCAAAGATAAAATCTCTGCAAAGTGAAATATTTGAAGTTTAACAGTTCTTCAGTTTTGCTTTAATTTCCCTTTCGCTGTTAGTGAATATTTTTAAAAATTAAAACTAGCATTCTATATGAACACATTTTAAAAGGATTTCTAACACTCATTATATATTGGAGAACACATTTTGGAATGATGTTTGACCTACTCAAGATTTTTATTAAGGTATGGTACATATCAGAATCCACCCATATGGGTGATCCCCTGATCACTTATTTTTGGTGGATTATAAGCATACGGTTTCATGATTTTTAGTAAGTTTATAAAGTTGTGCAACCATCTTCATAATCCAATTTTACATTTCCATCATTCCAAAAAGAAACCTCTTGTCCACTTGCAGTCAATTCCTGTTCCAACCCCAGTCCTAGGCAACCACTAACTTACTTGCTGTCTCTACAGATTTGCCTTTTTTGGACACCTAATATGAATGGAATCATAGGATCTGTGGTCTTTTGTATCTGGCTTCTTTCACTTAGCATAATGTTTAAGTTCATCCATGTTGTAGTATAGTATCAGTAATTTGTTTTTCTTTATTACTGAATAGAATTCCACTGTATGGCTATACCACATTTTTTTCATCTGTTCACCAGTTAATGGAAATTTTTTTTCTACTTTTTTTAGTTATAAATAAAGCTTCTATGAACATTCATATATACTTTTTTTAAGATTTATTTATTTATTTATTTATTTATTTATGAGAGAGAGAGAGAGAGGCAGAGGCACAGGCAGAGGGAGAATCAGGCTCCATGCAGGGAGCTGATGGGGGACTCGATCTCAGGTCTCTGGGATCACGCCCTAGGCTGAAGGAGGCCCTAAACCTCTGAGCCACCCGGGCTGCCCCCATATATAAGTTTTTATGTAGATAATTCTCTTGGGTAATACCAGGGAGTGAAATTTCTGGGTTATATGGTAATTTATGTCTAATATACATTTTTTAATTACCAAAGGCTTTCAAAGCAGCTGCATCATTTCACATTTCTTCAACAACTATGAAGATTTCCATTTCTCTACATCTACGCTACCACTTATTATTGTCTGTCTCGTTTATTATCATCATTCTAGTGGGTATGACGTGGTGTCTCATTGTGATTTTAATTTGTGTTTTCCTAATGATAGTAATAGGATATAGAACATCTTTTCATGTGCTCACTAGACATCTTTATGTTTTCCTTTGTGAAATCTCTATTCAAATCTTGTCTATTTTAAAAAATTCTGTTGTGTCTTACTGAGTTGTAAGATTTCTTTATAGAAATCCTTAATGGTGTTTTTTAAAGTACAAAAGTTTTAAATTTTAATGAAGTTCAATTTATATTTTTTTTCTTTTAAGGATTATGCTATTGGTGTCATATCTAAAAACTCTTTATCTAATCCAAGGACACAGAGGTTTTCTTCTATCTTTTTCTCTAAATGTTTTACAGTTTTAACTCTTACATTAGACCTAGTATCCACTTGGAATTAATTATTTGCATATGTGTGAAAGATCTAAATCTATCTTCTTACATTTGGCCATCCAAAAGACTAGACCGTTTACATTTAAGCTCACTATTGGTATGTTACCACTTTAGCATGCTATTTTATTACTTATTTGTTTCCTCTGCTTTTTGTTGCTCCTTTCCTCTTTCTTACCTTTTTGTAAGTTACTTGAACATGTTTTAGGATTCCATCCTGATTTATTTATAACACTTTTAAGTTTGTTTCTCTGTATAATCTTCGTAGTGGTTTCTCTGGGTGCTACTTATAACTGTGTACTGGTATCAACATTTAACCACTTCAAATGAAATACAGAAACTTCACTTCCATTTAGGTCCTTTTACTTTTCCCACCTTTAAATATCATTGTTTTAAGTATTAGTATTATAATTTTTGTTTCAATCATCAAATATGATTTATAAAACTCATAAGGAAAAGAACTGTCTATTGTATGGACCCATATTTCTGTCCTTTCTATTGTTTCTTCTTGATTCCTGATGCTGTAAGTTTCCTTCTTTTATCATTTCCTTTCTTTTTGAAGAATTTCCAGTCTTTTCAGGATAGGTCAGCTAGTAACAGAATCTTAGCTTTTGCTCATCTATGAATGTCCTTATTTTCCCTTCATTTCTGAAAAATAGTTTTTCTAGATAGAGAATTATGGTTAACAGTTCTTTTTTCCAGCACTTAAAAAATATTTTGCCATTTCCTTCTTCATGGTTTTACGTAAGAAATCTACTTAAATTGGTGTTTCCTTACAGAGAATGCCTTCTCTCTGGCTGCTTTCGGGAGTTTTTGTCCTCTTTTAAACGTTTAATTATGATGTATCTTGGCATGGATCCTCTAGGTTTATCCTGTTTGGGTTCATTCGGCTTCTAGGTTCATTCAATCTCTAGGCTGGTGTCTTTCATCAAATATGGGCAGTTCTCAGCCATTATTTCTTCAAATACCCATTCATCCCTACTTTTCTCCTCTACTTTTCTGGGACTCCAATGATATGACTATTAGACATTTTGTCATAGTTTCACAGGTCCCTAAGACACTGTTCATTTTTTCCAGTTTATTTTCTATTTGAGTGAATTCTGTCTGTTGAAATTGTTCTGTCCTCATGTTCACTGAATCTGACCTCCATCATCGAGTTTAATTTGTTGTATCTTTCAGTTTTATAATTTCCTTTTCTTTTATGCATAACTTTTTTGAGATTTTTCTATTTTTAAGAGAATTTATAATTGTAGTATCTGTATAATGTTTGCCTTCAAAATCTTTTTTTAAAATTTTTTTTAAGATTTTATTTATTTATTCATAGAGATGCAGAGACAGAGAGAGAGACAGAGAGAGCCAGAGACACAGGCAGAGGGAGAAGCAGGCTCCTCATGGGGAGCCTGATGCGGGACTGGATCCCAAGAGTCGGGGATCAAGCTCTGAGCTGAAGGCAGACGCTCAACCGCTGAGCCACCCAGGTGTCCCTGCCTTCAAATTCTTATCACATAATTCCACCTTCTGATTCATATCAGGTTGGCATCAGGTGATTTTTTTTCCCATTCAAGTTGTGATTTTCTTGGGTCTTGGTTTGTATCCTGGTCATTTTGTCTATTATGTTAGGATACTCTAGGTCATATTTTAATATTTTATTTTACAGAGAAGTTACCCTATTAGGTTTAACATACAAGTTTTAGCCTCTGTTTGCAGGCCATGATCCCAATGGCAGTTTAATTTTCAGAATCTTTGTGATGTTATGTTGGTCTACATGGTGTATTTGGTGCTACTGGGGCCCACTCTGGTCTCTGTTGATGCTACCTGAGAGGATGGAAGAAACTTCCTCTGGCTGGGTTGCCAGATATCTCTTGGTGAGGGAGGGGTATGTAGAAAGCCTTCTTTTAGTGTTCCCCTGCTACCCCAGTTAATCTGGGCCAGGGAGGAGAGAGTCTCAGTTTCATGGAGACAAAGTGGCTTCCAGGCACAGGCTGCTAACTGTGACAGGTCTTTTTCTTGGTTCCATAGTCAGCCCTACTATCTCTGGCCAGGGGAGGAGAGTCTCTGTCCCTTGAGAACAAAGAGGCTTTCTCAGCTGGGTGGTCTGCTTTACCTGAGTCTCTCTTACTGGTTCTTCCTACTCACCAGTCTCTCTCTATGGAAGAGTCTCCGGCCCAGCTGGGAAGAAGCATACTTCCCCTGATCACTTATTTTTGGTAGGGCCCCTAGTCCATTCCCATTGCCGAGGTTGCCAGAGGAACTCCCGCTAAATCCAGGGGGAAGAATGAGCTATTACTTTCTACTGCTAGGTGGGAAGTTGGAAAATGCCAGCTCTGGGTGGCTCGCTTTTTTTGGTTGGGGGGTTCAAGATACCCTGATTCTGTGTTATTCCTCAGGCCCTGGATTCCCAAATCACCTTGCCTTCTTCTTAGCATCCTTTAGAGTTCTCCTTGGCCTATTTCTTGTGGCATTTCCAGGGTTTATAAAGTTATGTCTTCTTTTTTTTTTTAATTTTTATTTATTTTATGATAGTCACAGAGAGAGAGAGAGAGAGAGAGAGAGAGAGAGGCAGAGACACAGGCAGAGGGAGAAGCAGGCTCCATGCACCGGGAGCCCGACGTGGGATTCGATCCTGCGTCTCCAGGATCGCGCCCTGGGCCAAAGGCAGGTGCTAAACCGCTGCGCCACCCAGGGATCCCTTATGTCTTCTTTATCTGTTAAAATTTTTATTTTTGTTTCTGTTTTGTTATTTTACACCCATTTACATTATAAACATCAAGAATCCAAATGGAACCTTTGCCCAAGGCAGGCATTTAACTTATTTTCTCCAGATGTAATTAATGAGGCCAGGGGGGAAAATGTGTTAACACAACAGGATCTACACTGAGCTTAAGGCCATATACATAAAGATACTGTTGAGGAATACACATATGCCCCCCTCTTTTTAGACCATCTCCTTCCAGTCTGCTCAAACAGCATCTCTACATCAAGCACAAATGTTTTCATGAAACCGCCAAAGGGGCTGGGGGAAATGGGAGGCAGTGGTAAAGCTCACTATAGAGAGGGCATAGCGCTCTCCTCCCAGGGCTCTCTGAGTGGCAAAACCTATCTGGATGCTTCTGCTTGGGAAATCTCAACTCTGCAAGGCTGAGTGGTGCCAGGAGAAAAGTGACTCCAAACTATCCAAGTTGGCCTGCCTCTTCTCTGAGCTTTAGTAGGAAAGAAAACTCAGTTCAGTCAAGTGCACCAAAGTAAATTTTTATTTGGGGCAGAACCCTTAGGCCAGTACATTTTCTTTCTAATTTATTTACATACTGAATTGTTCCCAAGAAGCATTTAAAATGATTTGAATGGATACATAATATATATGAATATATAAATTAGATGTAGACCAAAAAAAAAAAAAAAAAGCGAGAAGAAAACAAGGGATAGGGATAAGTTTGGTGCAAAAGTGCTTCTTAGTGATTTTCTACACTTGCATAAATAACCCATGAGGGAGCACATTGCTGGAGTATTTCCTATGCCATCTCTGACTTGATCCTTAGGAGCACTCAGAACTGGGCATGAATGCAGCAAGGTGTACTCCTAACATGGAGGTATGCTATAGAGATAGAGACAAGTTCCCATGGAAATTTCCATGGAGTATCCAATAAATTTCGGGCACCTGAAACATGTTTGGTTTCTCCTTAAAGATTCCTGAGTTCTCACTTTGAAAATGGACATGGTTGACCTGTGTAACCTACTTGAAGACTTGGGCTCCTGAGTTCCTGAGGGATCACATGCCAGTTAGGGTCCATTAGAAGACAGATACTCTAAATGTGCAGAGTGTGAACCAAGGCTAACACTATAGTCATTCATTCCTCAAACTCTTGTTTTTTTAATATTCTTCTATTTTGTTCTCTGAATCTAAGCCAAAGCTGTTCAATAAGAAGTTGCAGTGTCCCTCCCAAGTCAGCTGGAAATCTAGGTGATGCTGATGATATGCGGGAGCTGAGAAGTAGCCAAAGTAGTGCTGTGCCCGGTGACTAAATGACCACACTCCTTCCACTATGGGAGCTGTCTCTCTCCTGGGGAATAGAACACAAGAGAATCCAGTCAGCTGGGATCTTACTGTCCATGCATACAATATACAAAGTACAGTTGATTCTGGTGCAAATCCTAGGTGAGTGGTAGACGCTGGGACAGCATAACTGAATCTAAAAAAATACTTAATTCCTCATGAAGCCAGTCTCTTCCTGAGGCTTAGGTTTTCTGTTCTTTCACACCTTCCTGGAGCCTCCCTCAAACATCTTTAATTTTTGAGTTTCTTACAGTCTCATTCACTTTGCCTCCTGCTGATTTAACACCTTCAAACTTCCTTTACACTAAAAAAAAGTACCCTGTCCATTCATCAGCTCATCTCCCTACCATTTGTTAATGAAGACATAGCCCAGGTCCTCTTTTCCTATTCATAGTCTCCTGAACCATTCCTTCTCAGCCCTTTTCTAAAAGTTGAGCTTCATACCTTAGTATTTTTCTCAAGTTATTTTTCAAAGATCATTATTTATCTCTTCCTGGCCAAACTCAGTGGCTCTTCTTCAGAAGTTAATCCACTTGATCTTTTAGCTTTTTCAACTTGTTCTATCGGGACAAGGACTATGTCTACATTTCTCATATTTTCTCTAACTATGTATTTTGGAGGATCATTTCTACATAAGTTTTGAATATCTATAACTGCAGTCCATGAATGTGACTTTTTATCCTATTTGAAATGGCAAAATAAGATATATGTCCCAAAACATACTGTTCAAAATGCATCGTATATGCATCGTATATGCATATACATTCATGTTATTATTACACTTAACATGAATGTAGGTAAATATACAAAAGTGTTTCTGTTTTATCAGGAAAGTGAGTTTTAGGGGGCATGGCTTCTAATCAAAATGCTATGGGATGAATATTCTCTGATAAAATGAAAGCAATGAAAGGGCAAAAAGGGAACTTGGAGAGGGCCTGCTGAGGAAAAACCTAGACATGATCAAGGAATAGGCATTGTATTAAAATAGAATAAGTATTCTGAGTAAGAAAAATGCTTTTATTAACTCAAATCAAGAAAAATGGAAAAAAATATCTTGGGTTCTCTACATAAAGTCTGAGTTTAACTTGGAGAGGAAGGAATGCAGTAGTTTTCTCTTGTATTAGAACAGGTGTATATAGACCAAGTTCGCAACAAACCAGAAATGCCTTGGGAAGCCCTTTCTCATAGGGCAGGACTGGAAAGAAAGATAATCTGAAGGAGGCCAGGAACACAGGAGCAGCACAGTCTGAAACCACAGGAGTTTAAAACTTGACATTACAGTTTCTTGTATTGCTGAGGTTGTAGCCTTTGATAGAGTGAAAAAATACCCAGGCCTATGGTCGGAGCTGCTGGAATCCTGATTCTGTAGTCAGATGGGAGATTCCTCAACATAACTCTCATTGTCTCAGAATAGTTCTTAACCTATATTGGATGGAAGCCCTTGTTCCTTGGTATCTACTTGTTAAACATTATTCTTCAGAGAGAAGGTTCCATGTTAGCCAAAAGATTTTTTGATTAATGCATACTACTCTGAGTATTTAATGAAGTATTTTAAATAAGTATTTTGTAAAAAATTATGATAAAGCTGTAACTGCTGAAAGCTTGATTGAAGAAAATAGTGATACATGTATTAGCTCCAGGAGCAAACAGGAACTTGGTTATACATAATCAAAGATTGCCATCTAGTGGCCTGATTGTATTAAAAGTTCTGAAGTTAGCTGCAATCTCCGAAGACTTCAGAGGTTAGGAAAGTGTGTGGGAAGCATCCAGCCCAGCCCCACTGGAAAAAGCAGCAAAGAGTGAGCGAGACTTTGGCCCTGGAGACTTTTGCTTCAATGAAGGCATTCAAAATTCAAACTATAAACAAAACACTCTGCCCTTCCAACCAACCAATCTTCTTAAGCCAGCTATGGCCTGGGCTGTAGTCACTCAGAATATGAGTAGACTCATATTAGAATAGTAGAATTAGAATAGTAGAATGTGATAAAGTGATAACTCTTTAGGAGATAAGCTCAGAGAAAGTCAAAAAAATGAAGGCTTTCAAAAGATCTTAAGTGAAATCTTTGTATCCCATGAGAAACTTTACAATAGAAAATTTGGTTTGCTTGTGTACATCTTGATGATAAAGGAGGCCGTGATGCTTTCAGAAAATGAGGAAGAAATAAAGTTACCAGGAAGAAATATAGAAGGAAAACGTCACTGCCCCAAACGATTCTTGTTTCTTTCAAGTGAGGCAGCATGAAGGGTACTGAAAGGGTAAGGCTTAAGACTCAGAGACCTATCTATGCTCAAATTCTGGCTTCACTGCCTATTGGCCCTGTGACTTAGGGCATGATACCCATCTCACTTAGCCTCACATGTTGTTGCAAAGATTAAATGAAATAAGGTTTGGAAAAGGCTTACCCCAGTGCATGGAACATAACTGGTGCTCCTTTTACCCCTCTCTCACTTATAAGAAACCACATAACAAATAGAAGAAAATGAAGAAAAACTTCAAAGAAAACAGGGTGTGGATTTCAGGCCAAAAACTGCCTTTCAAATTACATTTTTTTTTCTGTTAAAATGAAGATAAGAGACAGTTTAGTCACTATATGACTAAATTAGCAGCAGTTGTCCAGGCTTTAACTGGTTCCGAGTTTTCTTTCAGGAGGAAATTTTCCCACTGGTAACATGGAAGAAAGAGTTGTATCTATTGTAAACTGAAGATAACAGTACAAACCTCACTGGGTGTTCTAAGGGTTAAATGGGATATGGCATAAATGTCCATAGCTAGGTACCACTTAGTAAGGATGTGACTAAGTTTCATTGTTACTGGTCTTTGCCTCTCTCCTGGGACATCTGTGAGACTATCATATAATTGCCATTATTTTAGAGCTGCCTGCAGGCCTTTGCTACCTTCCTCATGAATTACTGTCTCACCAAGACTCTTTTCTAGAAAGACTAGTACTATAACTCTCACAAGGTGCCTGTTTCTTTGCACACTCCATGCATGTGATTGGTTTTTAGACAAATCACGGAACTTGAATTTCCAAATGAGAGGCGTATCCTTGAAAATGTATGAGACACTAAAATTCTTCCTGTAACATCCTCTACTCTGGGAACTTCCCTCAGAGCCTCCTACATATCCCTTTATGTCAACAGAAGCAAAACAGAAAAGGGTTTTGGTCAAATAGAGAAACAGATTTTCATTTACGTTGGCTCTGAAGGCAGTTCATGAATATTTTTGAGCAACGGCAGCATCACTTTGCAAAGTGATACTGAGGGAATACCATCATTTGGGTGTAGCAATTATAGAATGGTTTTTAAAGTCACATCTTAAAAAAAAATTAAAGCCTAAAAGGCCTATGATCCCTCTTTGTGCCTCTTTAAGGCACAAAGCTATGACAAAGCTATGACTGGCACCCATTGGAGCCTTACCTGTTTCAGAACCCTAAAGTTTTGACCCATATTTGGGATATGAGATGTTTGGCTGTTTGGTTGCTGTGTGTGTGTGTGTGTGTGTGTGTGTGTGTGTTTAAATCACTTTAAGGATTCTTTCCAGGGGGTCTCATAGGACCTCATCCTCGAATACAAGGCCTCGCACACTGACCTGTAGGCCGGAGGAGGCACAAACATCCTCTGTCAGGCTGCATGTTCTACTTTGGGGTATGGAAATGGGGCTGCTAAGTCAAGTCAGGCAGCTATGACAGGAAGTAAAGCCTTAGCCACAAAGCCTGCGTTTTAAGTCTTAGCTCCACTACTCACAGATGCTGCATTATTCTGAGCCTCGCTTCTTCATCTGTGAAGTGGGGGAACCCTGCCTCACGAGACTGTGTGAGCAGGGCTGGTTTGAGCAGGACCAGGGCTGTTTCAAGCCTCAAGCACTGAGCCCTCCGCGGCCCCCTGCAGCGCCTGGGCCCCTCCTAGCTCCCCAGGCAGCCTCCCCAAGCCCAGAAGGCAGGCTCGAGGAGGAGGGGCCCTCAGGGCGGGGGTGGGGGGTGACCCGGGGCAGCTCCCTGCCCCCCGCAGGCTGCCCCAGGCTCACCGAGCGCCTCTCCACGCTCCCTCCTCTCCTGCCCTTCCTGCCCGGCAGGACATCCAGGGAGCGGTAGCTGGGCGGCTTCTCCTCGGCCCAGGTGGCCCAGGTGGTGGCCTGTGAGCTGTAGGGGGTCCCCCGGCCCCGGGGCCGCCTGTCCCCCTCCTCCCCCTCCTCCTCCGAGCTCCAGGAACTGAGGCCCGAAGGCGAGGGCGGGGAGTAGCTGCGGTGCCTGCGCCTCCGGGGCCGCTGGGCATCCCCCCGGGGGCCGCGGCCCAGGCCCAGGGCCTCCCAGGACGAGGGGCCGTCGCCGAGGCTGTCCCTGTCCGACCAGGGCGCGTGTGACCCGTGCGGCCTGGAGCAGGGGTGCCTTCCCCTCCGAAGCCGCTTGGGCTCCCGGCCCTGGAGCTCGCGGTGGACATCAGAGCTCACACCCCAGGGTCCAGGGGCGCCGGGGGCGGGCCACTGCTGGCGGGAGGAGCTGCTGGTCCTCCAGGACGGTGGCAGGTCTCTAATCAGGGGGGGCAGGTGGATGATTCTGCGCTCCACGACCTCAGAGCCCAGGGAGGACAGCATGCTGCAGGCTTGGCCAGAAATGGTTTTGAGGTCAGGGGGCAGAGGCTGCGCTGGGTTGAGGTTCCGCAGCTCTTTCTCCAAATACTCTAAGACACCATTGGTGACCGGAGGGTGAGCGGCAGCGGTCTGGGTCATTGGCATCTGTGGGAGGCTGGATCGCAGGGACAAATCTAAATAGAAACAAGGATAAGAACATTGCAGAACTGCTGGCCCCAAAACATGCTCCTCAGAACCAGGGCACCAAAATGCCACACTACTCTGCTTGCATCTATCCCGTCCCCATCCTCAGTCACAGATTGCCACTGTATTGGTCAAGAAGACCCCGAGGTAGCCCATGCGCCTACCCCTGCCCTCTGCCCTCTTCCGCCCCAAATCTCTGGCAAGGTTTACCTCGCTGCAGCAGCGGGTTCATTGGATAAGATGAAACCTGGGAGCTCCTGTCCGCCCCCCAGTATAGAGGTTTTTCCATCATCTGAGGGCCTAGGGCCTGAGCCTGCTTCATGTAGCGGTGACGGGCCAGGGCTGCAGGGAAAAACGAGAAATGCAGACCCTCAGCCAGGACGAGCCCCACACCTCCCACTTCACTTCTCTCTCCCCAGCAGCCTTGCTAAGAGGCCAGTTTCTAATCTATCTCACGTAGGAGTAAGAGTTTAGGGAGTAGTAGCCAATCGGCCATCTGGCAAGGAGCTGGGAAGGTGCCCCAGGAGAGTATACCTAGACCACCCGACTTCCCAGTCTTGAAAACATCGCATCATGCTGCCTTTCCTGGGTTCCCCTAAGTTGTAGGTGGATACATGGAGATTGGCGGGCACGGAATCTCGGGTCCCAGGCGAACAAGGCCTTTAGCCACAGGCCAAACGTAGAAGATGCAGACACAAATGACTCCCAGGGGGCTGTGGGTCAGGGGCTGCCAGGGAAGCTCAGGGCTTCCTGCTCACAGTGGAAAAAGGAAAAAAAAAAAAAAAAAAAGCAAAAGAAAGTAGATGCTGAGGTCAATGGGCAGAATTACTGGTAAAGGAAAGCAGACTGACAAACGGTCTAGGTAGTACAGCAGCCCTGGGAGGGAGAAACTCATGGGAGGGAGGCAAGAGATGCAAAAAGGTGAAGTAGAGGGGCAGCCCGGGTGGCTCAGCAGTTTAGCTCCACTTTCAGCCCAGGGCCTGATCCTGGAGACCCGGGATCAAGTCCCAGGTCGGGCTCCCTGCATGGAGCCTGCTTCTCCCTCTGCCTGGGTCTCTGCCTCTCTCTCTGTGTGTCTCCCATGAATAAATAAATAAAATCTTTAAAAAAAAAAAAAAGGAAAAAAAGGTGAAGTGGCTCCCAGTGAATCTTCTGTAATCTCTTTATCTCAGTAAGTGTTGGGATTTTCCCTAAGTAGGGGGAGTCTCTAAGGGGTGCACTGAAGGCAGGGAAGGGAGAAAGGAGATGCCATTTCCTTTCAGGGCAAAGAAAATCATATAAAAAAGCAGTACAAGGAGCCCAGAGACACGTTACTCCAGTACCCCAGGCACGGCCTCTAGTCCAAAGCACACAATCCTCTCCCCTCCCCGGCCCTCCCCTCCGCCCCTGTGAGTGCAAACTAAAAACAAAAGCATTTAGTTGGTTTTGTTCATGAATTTCTATTTTAGGATAACTGTCTCCCAAGGCCTCTGTCTATCCATGCGTGTAGGAGATGCACGTATGTGTTTCAGCACAGGAAGTGCCTGCCTCAGGCCCCCAGCTTGGCACTTTCACCTCCTCCTGGGTTCCTCAAGCCCCGCGAGGCCCACCCCTCCACCTCTCAAGCAGCGGAGCTCTGCCTGGGGCTTCCTCCTGGCACAGTAAGAAGGGCAGAAGGACAGGCGTCCCGAACCCTGCTGCAAAGGGCAGGGGGTTTGCTGAGGCCAACAGCTGGGGGCCATCTGGACCCAGGGGCTCCCGTGTGCAACAGACGTCCAGCACAACAAGAAGTGGTTGCTGCTGAGCCCTCAGAAATGTCCAGAGCTCCAGCCCTGACTGCGTACCACAGCCGAGCCTGGAGGGAATCAGATGCAAGCTTAGAGCAGCTCACCCAGCTGCCCCACCTTCCGGCCACTGGACCGCACTCCAGAGCCTCTGCAGAGGCCCCCTCCTCTCCCTCTTGCTAACGATGCCTCCCCCAGCTCCCTCCGTGTGCCACCATCAGCACACACGATGCCCAGCTTAATGTGCGTGTGCCAGTCACTTTACATAAGCTGACTACTCCTCGGGGCAATCTTTTCATGTGGGACTTCATTGAAGAAGCTGGGTGCAGAGAGGCTGACGTCCCAGTTCCAGGTCCCATAGCTGGTGACGGACAGAGGTGCCTCTCTGAAGCCCACACCTGTGCTCTTTCTGCCAAATCGCTGAGTCCCCAGACCCCCCTTCATTTTTTTGATGAAACAAGCAAAATAAAACAAACAAAAAATCAAAACAAAAAACACCTTCCATAGTGGTACCTCCTTGCTTTATTTCTTTCCGACTCAGCCCCATCCTTCAAAGCCCACTCCAGACTAGTCTCTGCCTCTGAGGCCTGGGGCGTCTGATTCTACTGGGAACAACCCTACTTACCCCTCACCCCTCTAACTGAATCCTGGCCACTTCCTCCTCCTACTCCTCCCAATTCCATGGTAGATGAAGGGAAAGTTGGGCTTACACCTTGTTCCCCAAATGACTTTTTTTAACTAATGGGACCCTCAGCACACGTAACTCTCTGGAGACCCTTCTACATTCTCCATGAGCTTTCTTGTCAAATTTTCCATACTCCAGAGATTAACCCACCTGCTCTCTTCTTAGCTGCCACACCCTTTTCCCCAGGGCCCCGCCTTTCCCTGATGTAATGGAACTGCTGAGATGGGAGTGGAAAACATAGCCTCTGAGCTTCTCCCTGGCCCTCTTGTCCCATGGGGATGTCATGGTTTTCTGCTGTTCACCTAGTGGGGAATCAGACAGGCAATAAAATGAGCGACATGGAGCAAGTAGCTAAGCCTCAAAAGACTCCTAGCACGTTATCTCTGAATCTCAGTGGAGTCAAGTCTGCCTCGATCACATTAAGGAGCTATAGTTAAAAATACAGATTCCTGGATTCCACGCCCAGAAACTCTCCTTCAGTCTACTGCAAAGCAAGCCAAAGTCGTGTTTTTAACAAGCTCCTTAACACTCGTGCAGGAAGCCCAACTGGAGTTAACTATTGAGAATTCTCAACAACCTTTTGGGAACTATGGTCCTCAGGGTCAAGTCTCCCTAAATAAGACCTCTGCGGGTCAGATGGACTTCAGCTTGAATCCCAGCCTGTACCAGCTGTGTGATTTTGAGTGGATTTCCAGAGTTTGTGGCCCCAGGCTCCTCCTCTGTGAGCTAAGGTAATACCTATTTCATTAAGTCGGTGAGGTTAAATGAAGCAATACACACGAAATGCCTCATAGAGGACCATCAAGAGACAGTGGCTCTCACTGTCATAATAAATTCTTATAATAAGTCACTTCTTTGCCTTAGATCCCAAAGGAAACAAAAGTACATATTTGGAGACCAAACCATATTTGGCATATTTATCTTCATTTCTGAGGAAAACCCAGGGCATATTCCTTAAGATGTCTCTTTCGTGACAGAAATGGCACAGCACTTCCCCCTCCTCCGGAGACCCTCACCTCTCCTTCCCTGCAGCCAGCATCATCTGTGGTGCCCAAAACTTTCCAACTGCATTTGCCTGTAACTGCTTCCTATGCCTTACCAGCCTCTTTCTACTTTTAGAGAACTCATTCTTTACCCTCTTTTGGTTGACCCATGGTCACACAGCCCTTTCACTTTTTCTCATACTACCAGTCCCCTCTAACTTGTCTGGCTAGTCATTTCAGCGATATCCTTAGGAGCTTCTTAGAATCCCACACACTTGAACTCTTAACCATTGCAGCTTTAGCTTCTGGCCCCATGCTGTCAGAGCTGACTGTACAGCCAGGCAACCAACCTCACTCAGCACACACATAGCTTCCTTTGACTGATCTACTGAGCCCACTTCCCTCCTCTAGAGCAGTTTAAACATTCCCCGCTTCTCAGGTCTTCCTCTCCCCATGAACTCTCAGCTGATGACATCATCTTAGTCAAGGAAAAGGAACCAGCCCTGGGCATGGAATGGAGGGGCTAGTGTCTAGTCCAGGGTCTGCCACTAACAGGCTGCGTGCGATTGTGCTAAAGCCTCGAGGCCTTACTTCCCTCAGCTGTGAGGGGAATGGGGAGGCAGGTAGCATAGGTCAGAGATTCCCAGTGTGGCCTGTAGTCCACCACAGGGTATACCTAGAGGTTCTGTAGGAGGATGGCCAGTAACCAATCTAGGGTTCAGTTTCAATAACTTTCATCTTTATGTTCTACTGTGGGTCATTTCCCAGGATGAAGTGAATTATCAAGGCTTGCTAAAATTTGGTGTCATTCTCCTTTTTCTCCTCACTGGTCCCCTATTAACTCATTGGAAAGTGGGACCAAGTTAGTGAGGTGGGCTGTGGTCAGAGAAGGCCAAGAAGCCCTGGATGTCATTCTTCAGCTCCCTTAGAGCTCTCTAAATTGCTCTAGAATTTTGATTTGCTGAAATCAAGACATGAGGGTATGAGATCCCTCAGCTTCCTCTCTTATACTTTGACCATCCCCCACATTTTAATGACTTCCTCTCTCTCTCTCCAGAGGTCAGGGCAGGGCGCCTTTCCTTTCTAAAGGTAGTCAGTACGCCTGATGTCCCTCCCACCTGTTCTACCTGCTTAGTGTTCATGCCACTTGATAAGGCTTTGCTTTACTCATTTCCTACTGGCTTTGGTTCTTTGCCTACAAATATGCTTGGGGTTATCCTATTCTAACCAACAGTCACGCACACCCATTTCCTCATCCAGGAGCTCTCCGTAACAACTTCTGCTCCCTCCATGCAATCTCCTCCTGTCATCAAAATTCTCAGGACAGTCTGCCGTAGTGATTCACTCTGAAAGTGACCTCATTCACTCAAGTCCAGAGATGTTTACTTGTAGCCTGCATTTCTTTATATTACTCGTTCTTCTAAAGGAACTCTAACGCTCAGGAGAAACCACTCTCCCTCAGAACCTGTTTAGCAGCATACTGAAACAGTGGACACATTCATCATTTGTGTTGGCTTTGTCCTCGGTCCTGCTTGTTTTTAGTGCTCCACTGACCTTGGGAGTGATTTTCTCATCTCTTTCTGCATATTACTACTCCAGGGATAGTGACTCCTCCATGGCCTCTCTCCCAGAGGCTCTTGAAAGGTGATGAGTTCCACAGCCCAATATCCAGTTCTCTGCTATTTTTCCTCTCTCTCTCTCTCTCTCTCTCTTTTTTTTAAAGATTTTATTTATTTATTCATGAGAGACAGAGAGAGGCAGAGACATAGGCAGAGGGAGAAGCAGGCTCCATGCAGGAAGCCCAACGTAGGACTTGATCCCAGGTCTCCAGGATCAGGCCCTGGGCTGAAGGTGGCGCTACACCGCTGAGCCACCAGGGCTGCCCTATTTTTCTTCTCTTTAAGGAGGTCCTTGGTATCTCTGCCAAGCCTACTGTGATCTACACACAGTTTGTAGTAGCCTCTACCAAGTGAAATTCAGGCACTCATAAGTCAGATGAAAACGGATTCAACACCATGCTGCCACTGCTACTTACTAGCTGTGTGACTTCTCTGACCTTTAGTCCCCTCATCTGTTAAGTAGTGATGAAACAGCCTTCTAGGGTTGTGAGGATTCATACAGGGAAATCCATGCAAAGGGCCTATGCATAGCAGACATCCAATAAAAGTTAGTTCTCTTTTCCTGTAAAACGACAACCCCAGAATACAGGCCTGAAACCAGACACAGGCCATTGACCTTCTTAACATTGTAGATTAAGTTTTGTTTCTATCTTATAAGGCAATCCCTTCTCTTCCCTTTTAAAAAATTTCTGTTCAAATGGACCAAACTGCTAAAGAGTGATTATCTCTGAATGCTCAGATTAGTCTTTATATTTTTCTGAATTTCTCAAACTTTCTACAATGTAATACTTTATGTATATCACTGGGGGAAAAATATTATTTTCGGAATATGAAACTCCTTCTGTTTAAAGCAGTTGGTCCCACACCATCTACTTATTAAGAAAAGATTTTTAGGCACCTGGGTGGCTCAGTCCATTAAGCATCTGCCTTCAGCCCAGGCCATGATCCCAGGGTCCTGACGTGGAGCCCCATGTCAGGCTCCCTGCCCGGTGGGGAGCCTGTTTCTCCCTCTCCCCTCCTGGCTGTTCATTCTCTCACTCTCTCTCTAATAAATAAAATCTTAAAAAAAAAAAGAAATAAAGAAAAGGATTTTTATAGAATAATTTTCGACAAAAAAGTTTAGCATTCCACAGCCAAATTTTTTAGAGCATGTCATAATTCTGTTTTAAAAGGTCAAATTTTAGTCAAAAGAAAGATTACATTAAGAGCTAGATCTTGGGGATCCCTGGATGGCTCAGTGGCTTAGCGCCTGCCTTCGGCCCAGGGCATGGTCCTGGAGTCCTGGGATCGAGTCCCACATCGGGCTCCCTGCATGGAGCCTGCCTCTCTCTCTGTCTGTGTCTCTGCCTCTCTCTCTCTCCCTGTATCTTTCATGAATAAATAAATAAAATCTTAAAAAAAAAAAAAGAGCAAGATCTTCTGCTCGCTCGCTCTCCTTCATCTAAACCTCTTTCCTTCATCTAAAAAGAGGTTCTCAAAGTGTGACCCACAGATCATCAGCATCACATCACTTGAAAACTTTTCTGGAATACAAATCCTCAGGCCTACCCAAACCAATTGAATCAGAAACTCTGGAGGCGGAGCCAGCAGCCAGCTTTTAACAAACCATAGGTAATTCGTAAGTTTAAGAACCGCTGCTTTAACACCTTTCTCCTCTATCTGTTCTTTTCAAATCACCTCTAAGGGGTGACCTCTCTCACTGCTACGTTTAAACCACTCACTCTAGCCACTCCATGTCCAAGCAAGGTGAGTGCTAGGAGCAAATACTGAAGCACAGGCATATCAGAGCCATTGAAGAAATGCCAGCAGTAGGCAGAACTATTGGAAGGTGGCCTTAGGCAGGCTATGATGTAGATGGGCAGAAATCTTCCCCCTTGGGCCTACAACTTCCTGGAACATCATATTCTGGGCTGAGGTCGAAGACCTCTGAGCCTGTGATGGGAGAAGGGCATGGAGGAGAAACTGGAAGGACCTAAGGTTTTGACCTGGTATGTGAAGTTGATCTATTTGGGACAGCAGTCTCCAGCAGCACCCGGTCGCACTGCTCATCTGTCCCCTCTTACCTTCCTCGGGGCAGCAGCAGCGGGCAGGACAGCAGGGGCAGCGGATGTAGCAGCAGCAATACTGAGGACAGCACTGGCACCAGCACACTCCAATCAGCAGAAGCAGGAGGAGGGCCCCCAGAATGATGAAGATCACTGTCAGCCAGTCTGCAGGGGAGATGCCAAGAGCAGGCTAACTAAATATGCAGGTGAATGCTTCCACGTCTCACATTCTAGAGGCCTAATAAATATAGCTCTTGACCTATAAATTAAGTTCAATTAATATACTGGGGGGAAAAAAGTTTAGCCTTGGGAAGGGATCTTCAGACGTTGGCGATCCAATGATAACCTGGGCTTGCTTGCTTCTTTTTTTTTTTCCATATATAAAAATGTCACAGTGATGGGGTGGCTAAATAAAAAGCTCCAGCAGCACTTACGCAGGACAATAAGCTTCACCTCCTTATCTGGGTCTCCTGATGTGTCCCCTGGAGCCTCAATGGTGCAATAATACACTCCATGGTCCCACCACATCACTTCATTAATTACCAGATCTGCTCCTGCAGGAAGGGAGGGAGAAAGTGCCGAAGATTAAAGGAGGGGGCCCTGGGTTCTATGGCTTAAAGACCCAGCATTGTCCTTCCACATCCTAAGAGGGCCCCTCGTGGTTCAGAGGAAGGCCTCAATTCCCTTTTTTTGAGACTCTCCTCTTTCTCTGAACAGTATAATGATGGTAGAACTGACCATTCATTGAGCCCTCCCAGGTACCTTGAAAGGATTTTAGATATCACCTCATTTAATTCCCACCACAGCTTTCTAAGTAGGTGAGGTACACATTACGTTGCCTCCCAGGGTCTCTTCTCCCTTTCTCTCACAGTCATAGAATTTTTTGCTCATGTATGTGGCCATGCAGAATAAAGTCACTATTTCCTATCCTCTTTGAACCGTGGACATGGATGTGCAACTTCGTTCTGGTGGACAGGATGCAAGCAGAAGCGATACACGATGGCTCCCAGGAACTTTCCTACAACACTTTGGGAACATCTTGGTCCTTTTCTTCTTCATCTCTCCTTTTACTCTGTTATCTGGAAAGCAAATGTGGTGGCTGCCGTTTTCAACCATGAAGAAGGAAAAGACTTTCTTGGTGAGCTGGAGCTTGGGCCTGGTCCCCGAGGACTTAATGGAACAGAGCCCACGCACTAGTTTTGGACTATCTACCTCCAAATTCATACATGAGAAGAAATAAATTTCTTCATTGTTAAGTCACTAATATTTTGGGCTTTTGCTTCCTCACAGTCAAACTCAATACCATCCTGATACGGTAAGTATGCTTATTAGTTGCATTTCAGATGAGGAAACCAAGACTCCAAGAGGCTAAGAAACTGGCCTAAGAACAGAGAAATAATGCATAGCAGATGTAGATTCAAATCCATGGTTCTCCACTGCAACACAGGTGCTCTTAACTGCTAAGTTCTAATGTACTTTCCAAAGTGGGTCAAAAACCCCACAGCCTGGATCCCTCACCAGCAGTGAATGGATCCCTCTGGCCCTTGAAGAGACAAGTTATGAGATGAAGTTGAATAAGCAGGGATGAAATGCCAATGTTTCAAGGATAAATGCTACTCAATGTTCAAGAAAGGAATTTCAGTTTTTCATGAGCACCAAGCACTGTGCTACCTCATTAAGATAGAAAAATGGTATGTTCAGGTTTAGTAAATGCAACAAATCTTCACTGAAGACCTCGTGTGGGTCCAACACTGAGGAAGATCTGCAGAGGCACAAGATCCATCTCTGTCCTAAAAGGGCTTCAGTCAGAGGCATCAGGGCACCTCCACATCCCTGCTATTATAGCCACAGTAAGTGCCAGGGGACATCGTCAAATTCTTTAAAAACAAAAACACACAAAAAACCAAAACCTTAGCATTACAGACTTGTTCCTGCTTAGTTGGCAGTCCTACGTATAATTCTTCATTATCTGTTTGTCAAAAAATATTTATTGAGGAAATGAAACAAAAATGCACGGTCATGCACGACTGGAGCTAATTTCAACTTCTGTTTCCTTCTCTTTCTACGTCAATCTCTACGATTTTTTCCTACCCATGATTTTCCAAACACACTACCTTTCCCAGAAACAAGCTTACCCCAGACTTGGAAAAGTGGTAAAAGCGCTTTGGAGGAAATTCTCCCTCAATGTTAATGTGCATTAAAAATATGCCTCAATTTTTATTAGACATAAAGATTGTTTTAGGGATGTCACAGCAATGAGGACATTCAGACATGTTAATATTTTAAATGGTCCAAGAACTGACCTGACATGGTCATCTCAAATGATGCAAACACAGGCAGAGAAGTGTCAGAAAACAAGGGCTCCAGGGAGTCATGACAAGCATGGGGGGGGGAAATAAAACACAAGGGGAAAATACCGCTTTCCCATGGGAGTACGGGAGAAGCAGAGTTTGATCCAAAGGTGACTGGGAGTGGAGACAGTGGATAGTATTGCTCAAAATTAAAAAAAAAAAAAGAAAAGTGGGGATTGTCACCTGTGGGAACTTTCATTCTTCAAAAACTGTAAAGGAGACTTGCCAATTAAAAAGGCTTTAATTGGCAGACTCTGGGAAAAACAGAACCACCCTGAATCTTTGAGAATGTACCTAGAGACCAGAAAAGGACAGATGTTCCCCAAGGCCCAGAGACTAAGGGCTGGCTTGGGGAAATCAGAGATCACATGTAAAAGAGTCAGACTTAAATATTACAGCCAAGGTATTATATACAAATTTGGAAGCAAATGTTAAATTGGCTCCCTATAAATGATCTACCTTTAGTCGGTCATAGAGTATCCACTGATCTCCTCACATTATTGCTGCAGGTACCCTGATGGCCAGCCTGCTTAGTGTATTCGCCCCTCTTTTCATCCTTTTAACCAGTTAATATTTATTTAACACTACACGTGAAGCTCACCGAAACAGGCTCTGAATTCTGCGCCAATAACTTATCAGAGCAATCCTGGATGATGAGATAGGAACGTGGGGCGCTAGCCCATCCACCGGAAAGCACGCTTAGTGATGACTAAAGTTCACTGCACACTTAATATTTGCTAGGTGCTTTATGCATATCATCTCACTTGATCCTGACCACCCTCCAGGAGATGGGTAGTACTACGGCAAGTCCCACTTTGTAGAAATTGAGGCTAAAAAAAAATTGAAGGGACTTGCCCAAGTTCATATACCCTATTAGTGCAGAACGAGGACCCACACCCAAGAGTGACTGCAGCCTGGGAGCTCTAACCACCAGTCCCTGTACCAGGCACAAAGAATAAATATGCTTTACACGTAGCTCTTAGAGATCACGTTTGATATTTACTTCAGTGTACAGAGACAGAGGTCTTATGTCCATCTTTCAGATGAGGTAACAGAGGCCAGAGAAAGCGTCTGCTGCTGGTCCATGAGCTAGCAGCCGGAAGTCTTTGATTCTAACCCTAATGTTCTCTCCTCTACCAACGGGTGATGATGATCTCAAGGGGGCCATTTACCTGGAAGCCCCTTCGACATGTACAACGGGAGGGAAACTCAGGGGCCCTGAGAGCAATTTATGGCAGGGAGCAAACAAGCCTGAGCCTCACTTCAGCCAGGAAAAAGCAAAAGAAACCAACCACTCCCAGACCTTTAGCCAAAGCTGCAGGACATCTCATCCTGAGACAAACTTCCAGGGGAGTGACTTCAGACGGTGGTACAGCAATCTATGTATCTGGCACTTTCCTCAAACAAACAAATTAAATAAAAAAAAAAAAGGGAAATCCCCACAATGACTCAGGCCACCAAGCCCAGTGTCTGTACCTCTTGCCACCCCCGTCCCCCGCTGCCTTCCCTGCACTCACGGTTCTGGATGGTGATCTTGCGCTGCCGGTAATCCACCCCCAGCACAGGCTCATTCTGCCCCCGCCTCTGAGCCACGATGCGAACCTCCCGCTGGCTGTCGTTGCAGTCATTGGATGGGTCCTGGCCCAGGGATAAGGCTGCCTGGTATGCTGCGGGAAAAGGACACAGCCAAGTCACACAGCATCGGGGAATCCCCACGAAGAAAGGTGCCCTTGCTGTTCCCTGGAGCAGCGAAGCTTCTCATTTTTTCCTGGGCTCATGTGTCTACTGGGAATCTTGCTAAACATGAAGATTCTGATTCTGGGGGTCTGGAGTGAGAATCTGACAGTCTGCATTTCTAACAAACCTTTGAGCCTCAAGATCCAGACCCCTCTATAAGGCCCTCATGTCCAAATCCTGGCTGCATACTCCTGTCTCCGATTACCCATGCCTCATTTTTGGTGACTCCAGGTTCTGCTCCCATGGGGTTCACCCACCTGCCCTTATTTGCAGGTGGCAAATGCCTACTACCCTGGTCCCTCCTCTCTTCCCACTTTATCTGAAGAGTAACCTCCTGGAAATCATGCCTTGATTCAGAGATGTGTCTTTTGGGGACAACACCAGGTTCTGTGGGTGACTCGGACATTTAGGTATCGGGGTTCATACTGTAAGACATCAGTCAGGGCTAAAGTAGGTAAAGCTGACACCTCCCCCCTTTTTCCTCATGTCAGGAAGTTCACTTTCTTCCTGTGCAGATGGTGTCTACTCGTACTCTCAAAATTTCTACAAGGTTAACTGTCAGGGCTGACAGTGAGGATCTGGGTTCCTTTGTTCCTTGAGAGAAGCAGAGGTTGACAGCTAGAAAGAGCTTTGGTTCCAGGGAGGAGAACTGACTGAGATGTAGGGCCTGAGGGCCAGGCCTGAGCCTGGGTAGGGGAGGTTGTGCCACACTGAGAACATGTTCCCTGGGCCAAGCAAGCTCTCACTGTGATTCAGTCAGCCGCTAGGAAGGGAGTGTGGCCATCAAAGGGAGGGTGGCAGTGGGTGGTGACAAACGGCCACCCCTTGGGTCCTGGGGGCTGTCGGAGGCTTCTTGTCCACATTCTAAGGTGGTGAGGGGAAGGGAAGCAGCCTGCACCCTCCACCTCCGTGTGCGGCCCTGCAACCAGGAACACACTGGGAGGCAGGCCTTGCCCTGTGCTTTGGAGAAACTTAATGCCTGAGCTGCCCAAATCGTTTTAGAACAAGGCAGGGCACAGTTTTTTTTGATATTTTATTTATTTATTCATGAAAGACACAGAGAGAGAGAGAGGCAGAGACACAGGCAGAGGGAGAAGCAGGCTCCATGCAGGGAGCCCGACGCGGGACTCGATCCTGGGACCCCAGGATCAGCCCTGGGCCAAAGGCAGGCGCTAAACCGCTGAGCCACCTGGCCATCCCATCCCACCTGGCCATCCCATCCCATCCCTGGGTGGCCAGGGATCCCCAGGGCACAAATTTTAAAATACTATGTGACTTCAAATAAGTTACTTCGCCTGCGTGGGCTGTTTATCTAGAAGATGAGAGGACTGCATTAAGTGATCTTTGTGGCTCCCCCTCCTAAAGATGTGTGATCCTCAATAATCCCTGTGCCCCAAGGCTTCACAGAGGGACGTGGGCAGAAGCGGGAGGGCACTCACATGCGGAGTAGTAGTCAAAGATGGGGTCCTTGCAGAAGGACTTGAAGCGCCAGGTCACCACGACATCCTGGAGCTGGGCAGAGGTGGTGTAGTCACATTTGAGGACGATGGAGGCAAACAGGGTGACGTAGCGCTCCGTGTGCTGGACTGTCACCAGCAAGGACAGGCACCCTGCAGCCGAGAGCAAGAGGCAATGCTGAAGGCCGACCACGTCTCTGGGAAGTGACCTACTTCTGTTCAGGGGGTAATAAAAGCAATACATGCAAATAAGCCAGCACACTGCCCGAGCTGTTTGGGGAGCTGGCAGGCCGACTGGGGGAGATGGGGCAGAGACAGAGCAAGGATGACTTGCAAGGACCTCATGATCCCCTGGCAGCATTAACACATCCAACAAAAATGAAGAAGCTATATTAAAAGAAGGCCATATATGAACTAGAGTGAGCTTGTCAATACCCACATTTTTTTTTATGTCACTTTCTCCTTAAAATATTTCCCCACTTCCCCAAGGAAGTTCAACAGGTCTGCCTTCAGCCTTTCTCTGCTGCCTCATGTCCCTTCATGGCCCACCTCACACTCAGGGTGTCAGCCACCCTGAACTTACTCCCTTCTTTCCCATGCCGGGATCACCATCTTCTCCAGGTCTTCCCACGTGTGGACCTCTTGGCTGGAGCACTCTCCCAGAGCACCAGCCACCACTCCATTCCCATTTCCACTCCATTCCCATTCCCTTCTCCAGGTTAGTTACTACAGGTATGTCTTGGGGCTTCAGCTGTAACTTCACCTCCTCCAGAAGCCTTCCTTGACTGCAAATCTGGGAGAGGGGCCTCCTGTAATTTCTCAAAGTACCTCTTCCTCCCCAGGCAGCACTTTTCACATGCCTCGGTGATGGCCAGTTAACTGCAGGCTCTGAGAAGGCTGACTGAATCTGTCTCTGACTCACTGTTACAGCACAACCTCACACCGTACCTGTCACCTCCTTGGCACCCAACGCATGTTTGTTGAGTAAATAATTGAATGAGTGACCAAGAATACATTAACAGTAGAAACTGGCAGTACAGGTGGCCAACATAAGCATGAAATAAATAAAAATGATCAGATGGTGACAAATTTTACTAAGAAAGACTTGGAGAAATTGAGAATTTTTCTTTTCTCTTTTTTACAACTCCCTCTCCCTCAGCCTCCAAAGCTACAAACACATAGCTGCGGGTCTGCCTTGAAGAGGATCCAGGTGGCACAAAGTCAGGTGGGACTTTGGCATGGTCAGAGGTTCACACATAACCAACATCTTAGAATGTTCCTGTGCCAATATGGTCTCTAGGCTAAGTTATAGGGGATCTTCTCATGGTGCAGAAAAATAGTGCTCAAACATATACCACCAGGAGGACTTGTAACAGCCCAGATCACTTTCAGTATATGTTTCTGATTCACTAGGACTTGGGTGAGGCCCCAAAACTCACATTTCTAACAAGTTTGCAGTTTGATCCTACTGCTCTGGGTACCATGCTTTGAGAACCACTGGTGTAGACTAAATTAAAAACAAAACAAACAGGCTTTGGACTCAGATACAACTGGGTTCAAAAAAAAACTTCACTATTTATTTGGACATCGTACAAGTTACTTACTCTGAGTTTATTTTTTCCCAGCTATGACTGGGGATTGAAATAGTACTAACCTCATCAGATCTTTGAAAGCATGCAATGAGATAATTCACTTGTGGCAGTTGGCATGGTGCCTGGCACACATGCTGCTGTGTCAGCGTCTAAGTCTGAGTCTATTTCCCTCTTTTCCTTTATTATGAAGACCAAAAAGAAAGGGATTTGAGGTGGGGTTCTCTCCAAGGGAGTTCTCAGGCGGAACAGCCTCATTTTGACCGAGTTACTCCCACAATCACAAAAATTTAGCACCCACCCTCACCCTTTACAAAGCAGCTGGGTGGGCCTGGCTTGAGGGCCACATGATTCTGGATCCTGCCTCACCTCTGGACACAGAGGTATGATAGTAAACTGTGGCCTATGATGGGCACATGCACCTACTTTCCTCACATTCCTCCGAGAAAGACAGAGTGCTGCTCAGGATAGGACCTTGCCCCCAGAAATGACCCAAACCGTCTCCAGGGCTGGGCTGAAATAATGATGTGCCTGTGACAGACCTGCTGGAGAGAGGGTCTGCAGAAATGCGGGGGAGACCTAGGGGTGGAGGAGAAAGAACTATAAACTGGACCCTAAAACTCAGGTGGGATTAAAATTACATATGAGGGGCAGCCCGGGTGGCTCAGCGGTTTAGCACCACCTTCAGTCCAGGGCATGATCCTGGAGACCCGGGATCGAGTCCCACGTCGGGCTCCCTGCATGGAGCCTGCTTCTCCCTCTGCCTGTGTCTCTGACTCTCTCTCTCTCTCTCTGTCTCTCATGAATAAATAAATAAAATCTTTTAAAAAAAAGATTACATATGAAAAAATAGGGCGAAGGCAGAGAAACTCATAGTTTTGAGACATACAAAAAGGGAGAGCAGCAGCCCTTATCAGGAAGGGGCTTGGAGAACTCGGAAGGAACCAATTCCTGGCTTTATGGGAAACAGAAGGATAAATAAGGTGGGGCTGGTGGTAGTAACTGGAGGTGGGGAGACTGGGTGGAGTCTATAAATCTCACTGAAGCATCTACTTCTGGTTAATGGGTAATCACTGAAGACTTTTCTGTAGAATAATAGGGCAAAGTGGTTTTTTTTTTTTTTTTTTTTTTTTTTTTTTTAGAAAGACTGATGACTTCCTCATCCAGCTATAAAGATCATCATTTTGAAAATGAGCCTTGAATAGTTTGGGGGGAAAATAGCTGTTGTCTCTACCAGCTATAAGATTCCTGGAATAAGGCCAATCAGAATGGAAGAGCCGGCGACAAGCACTCTCAAACCCAACATGGATTCTTCTGTAGTCTGCTTTATCATTTTTGCTCCTCCACTCTCACCACCCCCTTTGATTTTTTCCAGAACTGACCTGAAATAGACCTTGGACCTTTCACCGAACACTGTTTTAACTGAAGAGAAGTCACTACAGGTAAGCTTTTGACAATGACAATAAGCTGTCACCACTAGCTTATTTTGCTTAGGAAATCTATGGATTAGAATAGAGATAAAAACAATTTATGATCTAAACAAAATCCTATGTTCACACAGTACTTTCAAATATTTTCTTTTACACACTAAATAGGACAAGCATTGCCATTTCGCACACCACAGATCTGAGACTGGAAAAGATGAGAGGCTTGTCTGTGGTCATTCATTCTCTAAGGAGGTCAGAGTCAAGATTCTATCCCTGAGCAAGGCTCTTTCCACTCTATCTGGTTATTCTCTTTCTTTTTTTTTTAAAGACTGATTGATTGATTGATTGATCTGAGAGAGAGAGAGAGAGAGAACAAATGAACATGAGAGCTGGGAGAGGCAGTGGGAGAACCAGACTCCCCGCTGAATGAGGAGCCCAACGCGGGGCTCAACCCCGGGACTCCTGGATCCTGACCCTGAGCTGAAGGCAGACCCTCAACCGACTGAGCCACCCAGGCACCTCGACCTGGTTATTCTTTAAATAAGGGAAAATGTTTGGTACTCATGAGCCTGCAAATAATCAGTGTAGAGCCAGGCTACAATTGGCAGCAGTCACTCTGATCCTGTGATTAATAACCTACATGTTCTTTATTTTGCTGAATGATAATTTGACATAAATAGCAACTTATTCAAAGGGCTCGAGTTGACATTATTTGCATAGAGGTGGAACATTTGGAGGGAGGGCAAGTTTGCTGGGAGTCAGAGAAAGGAATTTGCCTGGAGCTAGAAGTTGCTCTGCGGCAGCTTGAAAGATTGCTGAACCTGACACTGAGGGAGGACAATGGAGCCAAGGGTGATCACCTTCTTCACTAAATCCTCACTCAGCTCCCCTTCCATGAATGCCTTTATTATGGCCAATACACACCTGAAGTGGCAGGACTCACCTTTACTGACGTCAGCACTGGCTTTGCTGCCAGGGACTATTCTTTCATCCTCTCTTTGATTTCACCCCTTCTGTGAATTTCAAGGCTTGAAATATGTCGGGTTCCCATGATTTTGACCATACTGAGCTTACTCACACCTTCTCCAGGGGTCTGCTAGCTCCACGGCATCCCGCTCAGCTCTCAGACCTTCACCCCTTGCCCTCCCCAAGAAGACTGGAGAAGAGTCTTCTCCAGGACCCAGGACAAAAGGTACTGAGCAACCAGCAAAGCTTTCTCCCTTTTGCTCAGCTGTTGCTCTGGGTCTCGGCATCTACTGTGCCAGGTGATGTACACACATTGTCTCTAATCCTCACAAAACCCCCGGGGTGGGAACAGTCCTACTCATACACATGGGCAAAGGTTCAGAGACTATAATAAGCCAGGCCCTATCAGCTTCAGGATTTGGCTTTGCTGGCACCCAAACGTGACCTCTCCCAAGCAGGCAGCCTTGACTTTCAAAGTGGAAGTTTGGTGCTAGACTCAAAAAGCAGGACCTCCTCCTCCAAACTGGGAGGAGGACAGCCCATCTCAAAGTCAAAAACCTCCCATCTTTCTTGTCCTTTAGCCTTGGACTTCTCAGAAAAAACTAACTGCATTGGGCATGCGTACTACTAGGAAGGTACAGTTTTCAAGAAGAGACTAAGAATAGCAGAATCTGAGCTGAAAAGAGGAACAGATTCAAAAAAGTAGATGTCCTTTTTGGATCTGTGCTTTTTAAAATGTTTTCAAATTCCTATATATATATATTTTTTCTATTCTGTTTTGAGGTGGGAGGAGGGGCAGAGGGAGAAAGAGAATCTTAAACAGCCTGCATGTCCAGTGTGGAGCCCGACACAGGGCTCCGTCTCACAACCCTGACACCATGACCTGACCTGAAATCAAGAGTCAGACACTTAACCGGCTGAGCCACCCAGGAGCCCCTTTCTATTCTTAAATTTCCTTCATCCTGTGGCATCTCCTTCCTCTCAGTTACCTTCTATCTGATTTCCTAAATATCTCTATCATTTTCTTTTCAAAACTTTAATTCTGGAGATCAACTTCCTAAATTCAGATTCTGTTTCTCCTTCCCCATCAACTAAAAGACCCGACAAGTTATTTCCAAACTACGATTGCCTCTTTATATGCAAAACCAAAACGATAATAATAGTTCCCTGATAGGGGCGACTGGGGGGGCTCAGTCAGTTAAGCATCTGACTCATGATTTTAACTCAGGTCTTGATCTCAGGGTCCTGGGATCCAGCCCTGCATCAGGCTTCCTGCCTGGCTGCTTGTCTCCCTCGCCCTCTGCCCCTCCTCCCACTCACACGCACTTTCTCTTTCCCTCTCTCTTTCTCAAATAAATAAATCTTTCAATGTTTGTAGCAGCAATGCCCTCAATAGCCAAAATATGGTAAGCATCTAGATGTCCGTCTGTCATTGACTGATGAATGGATAAAGAAGATGTGGGGTATATATATATACACAATGGAGTATTACTCAGCCATCAAAATGAATGAGATCTTGCCATTTGCAATGATGTGGATAGAACTACAGGGTATTATGCTAAGCGAAATAAGTCAGAGAGATAGATACCATGGTTTCACTCATCTGTGGAATTTAAGAAACAAACAGATTGAACATAGGGGAAGGAAAAATAATATAAGATGAAAGTAGAAAGGGGGGCAAACCATAAGAGACTCTTACTTTAGGAAACAAGCTGAGGGTTGCTGGAGGGGAGTGGGGTGAGGGGAAGGGGTAACTGAGTGATGGGCATTAAGGAGGGTACTTGATGTAATGAGCACTGGGTGTTTTATGCAACTGATGAATCACTAAATTTTACCCCTGAAACTAATAATACAGCAAATGTTAACTAACTTGAATTTTAAAATCAATCAGGAGGAGAAAGAGAAAAATAAATAAATAAAAAATCTTAAAAACAAACAAACAAAAACTTCCCTGATAGTGTTGTAGTGAGGATTAAATGAGATAATAAATGTTCAGGATTTAGCAAAGAGTCTGGGATATAATAGCCACAGAATAAACATTAGCTATTATTTGTATCATTTGCACTTCTAATCTTGACTACCTTGGAGATTTAAGTCAATTGAGAACATGTAAAAGCATTCTGAAAGAATTAAAATGATACACATGTAAAGTGGCATTAAAAGCCTTTAAAGTTGCGTTGCTTTGTCCCCTGGCAAACCCATTCAGTTGGTCTCCTCTGAAAGAGGGAGGGAAACCTATCCTTTAAGAGTGTAAAGGTAACTTCAGAGGAAATAGGGGAGCTCATGGGAAGAAGGGAAAGGGAAAGGGAATCTCTGTGTCCTACCATGAAGTAGTTCCCAAGATACTGCTGCTGTGCAGAGTGGGGACTACATCTTAGAGTAAAGTCAAATGAAAACATACCAAAGATTATCTTTACTATTAAATGCTATGTGTTCCAAACATATGCATCTTATATTTCTTTATTCAGTCTGTCTTTCCTGTGTAATATCAGGTCGGGCAAGATGTTTTACAGTTTCTGGAATATTTTATCCATACAACGGAGGGATATAAGTATAAAACTTTTTTTTTCTTTCTTTTTTGTTTTTGTTTTTGTTTTTGTTTTCGTTTTTTAACAAAGAACTGTTTTCAGGGGACTGAACAGCACTTCCCCTTCTTTACACATGAAGGGCCCTGCCTGGAGCAGAGTGGCAGGCATAGGGGGAACATGGTCTTTCCAGGAAAGGGGCAGTGGCTAGTGTGAACTCCTGTTAGAACAGCTCAATTCCTGAGTGTTTTTCAAGTACCCAGGCACCTATGCTCCAGGAAGCAGGTTAACAAAAAGTACACAGGTTTAATCCTATCAGAGTTTATGTCTGAGCAAGCTATCTCCCCAAGCATATTTGCCATCAGTACTTGTTACATTTCCTTAGATAACAGTTCAAATATGAAAGAAATCAAGGGAAAGAGGGAGTGACCATGAGTGTGAACAAGAAATTAGGGATCAAGAGAATTAGGAGAAAGAGAAGTGGGCTGGGTGGGGGAGGAATTATGTCTATGTATTACATGTTTAACAAAGGTCTGATGCATGCTACTCAACAGTGGGAGGCTCAGGGTGGTGCTAAGCATGTGATTACCCTGGGAAAGAAAATGATATATAGTGAGCACTTGCTATGTTGTCAGCCATGGCATTGGGTGCTTTATTATATAGTATCTCATGCAATCTTTTATCTCAATTATATATATGAGAAAAATCCTCAGGGAGATTAAGTTAACTGGTTTAAGGCCACACAGCTAGTGTTTGCCAGCATGCCTTGTACATGGTATGCGTTAAACATTTGCTGACTAAAAGAACAGATGAATTCATACAAGACAGGCTAAACTGTTTGGAACAAATTTTAAGTGCTTTAAAAATACAGAAAATAAATAGTTAACCATTTGTAGGATGGCCAGACACACACACACACACACAGGAGTACGAGAGCACGCCCATATAACTGGGGAGAAGGCTACCCAAAGTAGTGAGGCCAGACTTAGTGAGCCTTGAAATCCAAACAAAGAGCTTTAACTCACTCTTATAAGCTACAGAAAACTAGTACAAGTTCTTGGAGAATTAAAGTGAAAGTGAGAAGGATGAACCCAAGTAGGTTAACCAATCATCTGGGTAGAGACTGGTTGGAATGAGACAGAGAGATAGCAGGCCTTGAGGCAAGCAGATGGTTAAGATGGTTAAAATAGGCTAGTGTGAGATTTATTATCTGGAATAGAAAAGAAGGGGCAGATCCTGGGATTAAGAAACAGAATTTGGGGGCAGCCCAGGTGGCTCAGCGGTTTAGCGCCGCCTCCAGTCCAGGGTGTGATCCCGGAGACCCGGGATCGAGTTCCATGTCGGGCTCCCTGCATGGAGCCTGCTTCTCCCTCTGCCTGTGCCTCTGTCGCTCTCTCTCTCTCTCTGTGTCTCTCATAAGTAAATAAATAAAATCTTAAAAAAAAAAAAAAAAAAAGAAACAGAACTTGGTAATTAACAGGGTTTGGGAAATGAAGAAAGTATCAAAACTGCTTTCCTCTGACCCATCTCAGCCTAAGATTTACAGATTGAAAAATAGAGAAATAAAGATGAGAGAAAGATGACACATGATCTCAGTCTTCTCAATTCTTTTTTTTTAAATATTTTATTTATTTATTTATTTATTTATTTATTTATTTATTCATAGAGACAGAGAGAGAGAGAGAGAGAGAGAGAGAGAGAGAGGCAGAGACACAGGCAGAGGGAGAAGCAGGCTCCATGCAGGGAGCCCGATGTGGGACTCGATCCCAGGTCTCCAGGATCACACCCTGGGCCAAAGGCAGGCGCTAAACCACCAAGCCACCCAGGGATCCCCTGCTTGTGACTTTCCTGGATGCACATTTCCTTATCTGCAAAACTGATCCAGAGGGGAAGACAGACAGGAATTGGAAGTGATTTCTACTTGAGTTCAGTGGAGCCCTGGGATCCTGGGGAGCTACTTCATGGGCCCCAAGGAGGTAAAGAAAGAGCCAAGTGGGCAGCTCCCATCTGTCCCCCTCAGCCTGAGAAGCTCCACTTTCCTATCCACATTAGGGATCGAGATGCATTCAGTCTTCAGTGTGATCCCACCCTTTACCCCCACCACCGAGCGAAAATTACTGGTCTATATGCTAAGAACCATGCCCCTTAGGAATCAGCTGGCTGATTTCCCAAAGAATGATAATGCAAGCTGACAGCTGTGTGAATCTGTAAGTTAATACCAGTCTATAATCTTAAAAAAATTCACAGACGTCCAGGTGAGATGCATCCTTTTAGAATGTGGGTAGAAAACTAAAATTTCATTCCAGGGAAAAAATTTTAAGGCTGGATGGTGGTAATCAGAACTATTAACCAATAATGCAAATGGCTGCATGCAGGTACTTACTTTAGATTATCTTAATGTTTTAAGGAGCACATATCACTTGTGTGCTAAAAATTTCTTTTAAAACTTTGAAGAAGTACATAAACAAGGAAACAAAAACTCTGACAACTGATCTCCCCACAGCTCAGAGCACAGGGATTGTGGTAACTTTCCAGGACGCCCTGCCCTGAGAGGCTTCATCGGGGCCTCAGGCTACACTGACTAGCTAGCCAGTACCCAAATCTGAAGGAATTTCACTAATGGCCCACACTTTACAACTGCAGGAACTTGGATGTGAACCAGAAGCTTGGATTAGCTCTTTTTTAGAAACAGAAGAGAACAGGGTAATGAACTGAACATACTCTAGGGTTTTCCAGAGTTCATAATGCAATTTGCAGCAGATCTTGAGAAAATCAACTCACAGGATTTTTCTATTTAATATTAATTTGGAGAGTATTTTCTACTAATTTAAATGTTATCAAAATAATATATGATGTCAATTTGTTATTCTTTCATCTGACATAGTAATGGCGTTGTGTGTGTCTCTGTGTGTGTATTTTTGTTTCTGTCTTATAAATCTTTTATACGTGTACACATCACAACATAAACTGTATTCCTTTGCAAAAGCTGTAGAAAAAAAGTTTGAGAAACGCTGCTTTGGTAGATACTGGAAGTGAGAGAAGCAACTTGAGTTTCAGCTTAGCCTTAGAGAATTTTAAGAAGTTTTGTCTAAAAATAAAGAGGTGGGGACAGTAGGAGGAACCCAATATTTCCTGAGTGATGACCATTTTGTAGACACAGTGCTTAATCTTAACCCACCCAATATGAGCTGGCCTTCTGGGAGTGGGAGGGTGTGAAGGGCTCATCAGGAATTTTTCACCTGTCTTCTAGATGAAGAAAACTGAAGTAATTCCTCCAAAGTCACAGTAAGAGGCAGACTCGGAATTCCAACCTGATAGTCCATCTGACTATTAATTGCAGTTTCTTAGGGGAAGGAGGAGGGGAAATTTGTTTCTTGAAAGTTAGCTCTAAAAAATTCCTACTTGAGTCTAAATCATGACTACCATTATCACCACGGCTACCATTCATTAAGCCCTCAGTTTGTTTCAGCCACTATCTTAAGTGCCTTGAAATCTTCATTTCACTTAATCCTCACAAAAACCTTCTGAGATATGTACTTTAATTATTCCTATTTCCTGCAGGCTTTCAGCAGTTCAGTAACTTGACCAAAGTCACACAAATGTGGACACAAAGCCCAGATGCACATTCAATAGCTGAATGCAGTTTTTTTTTTAATGTTCCCTACACATATTCTGGGGAAAATATCTAAAATAATTACTTCCTCTCAAAGCGTTGGGAGTCTGAACAGTTGAAATCTCAATTTCACACCTATGTAATAAAAGTGAGACTAGATGTTCACTTTGCACTTTTCTTGAATTCAGCATTCTCTGGTTCTAAAATGGGTCATGCGGGTAGGTTTCCAGTTAGAGAAGGCCAGGAAACACGCCAGCCTGTATCATTTTACCGCTTCAGCATCCTGGTACTAACACTGCATGGCTGGTTCCTGAACAGTTGGGACTCTACTTTCCAAAGCCCCTTGTCCGTTTAGCAATCTGCTTACTATAAGAATATACCCTTTGGTCATCATCACTGTATTTGGAAAAAATGTTCAGTGTACAATATTCGTCATACAAATTGAATAGCCTTGAAAACACTATGCTGATGATTTAAGGATTGGCCTTTATACTCTCATAAGATTTTTGTTTGTAAGGCTTCTATTCTTAGTCTATTGACCTGGATGACTGCTGGCTACAAAGTCCTATTCTGGGGATGCGGTGCTAAGGGGCGGAGGTGGTTATAGACCTCTATTTTCTTGAAAAGGCAGCTCCAGCAGCTCCAGCAAGCGCTAGCTACTGTGGAATTTGAGCTAAACACATAAGGTAAAGGAGAGAAGACTCTGAGAAGCTGGGATTTTTTCTGATTTTGCTGTTACCGCCTAAGCTGGTAACTGCTCTGGTGAAATTTCGGGCACTTCAATTTAGATGAGCTTTAGTCCATTTCCTTATGTGCCACGTGTCCACCATCTACCCTTGTCAGCTCCAGACAACCGACAGGACACGTATCCCGCAGAAATGGTGCGAGCCAGAGGACCTTAGGAATATGATTTTCCAGTTTTCTCACCCTTTTGCAATTCTCCCTCCTTTTTATTCTAAGCGTTAAGCTTAAGCTCTTGTAGCATCTTTGTCAGAATGAGATTTAGTTACGTCTGAGTGATTTTCATGTCCTATCAAGCTGGTAAAAATGAAATTCCGCCCATATCTTCCTATTACATCTTTTCCCTCAGAAAAAATACAAGACTCGCGTTGCTTTGTCACCCAACTGAGCAGACTTCCCACTAACAACTTAGAGATCAGAGGGCAGTTACTCCCAAGAGAAGGGATGGGGAATGGTAAAATGAAATAAAACAGGGCGGAACTTCCAGGGGAGCTCATACCTGTCCTGTTGGCAAGGTCACACCTACATCCTAATGGAAAAGGGCTGCCAGTCCTGCAAATTCAGTCACTCAGCTATCCTTTCCCGATTTTACTCATGCAGATGCACATGCCCGTCATATTTCCAAGAGATACAATGAGACACAAAAACCATGCTTTCCAACGCAGGCAGGTGGGAAGGCTAAGAGAAGGGAGGCGCGGCTGGGTGGCCGGGCACCTGGTAGGGGATAACCGAGAGAGGGATAAAGTCAGGGGCGTGAGCGGATACAAAGCAAGGCGAAGAGCGACACCGAACAGGACGAGCAAAGAGCCACACGGTTTGGTCCTGGAAACCAGGTGCGGAATCATTCTGCACAGGCCGTTGTGCCCAGGACGCGTCATAACCTCCCAGGAGCGAACAAACGCGTTGCTGGCACCGTATTTAAAACCTAAAAGCAAGCCTCTGATGCAAGAGCCAGGTAACTGGGAGGCCAGGTAGTGCCTCCACCTGCAGCCGGTCAGTGTCGGAGACCGAGAAGCGCCTCAAGACGGCCGGGGGGGGGGGGGGGGGAGCCCCGAGGCTCGAGTTCCTGCCCTCGCTGCACCTGCTGCACCTGCTGCACCTGCTGTCCGAAGGGCCCGGGCTGACGGGAGAGGAGAACAACAGGTTCCCGCGGGCAGCAGCTCGAGACCCCCCCTCCGGCCCCCCCTCCGCCCCCGGCTGTGCCAAGAGCGCCCGGGGCGCGGCCCAGGCCTCGGCGGCCCGTCTGCGGCCTTGCAGGTCCGGGCCGACCGCGGCGTCCGTGCCCAGGCTCACCTGCTGGGAGCCCGGCGACGAGCAGCAGCCAAGGTGCAGGCAGCTCCGGGCCCATGCCTGCGGCTCCTGGCCCGTCGGCTCCGGGCCCCGGGGCTCGCCCCAGCGCTGCAGCCCCCGGACTCACCACGTCCCCGGGAAGCCGCGCAGGGCGGGGGCAGGTGCGCCGCGGGCCGGCAGGTGCGCCCGGCTCAGCCCCACCCCGCGCTCCCCGCGGCCCCGCCTCCCCGCCCCGCCCCGCCCCCACCGGGGCCCGGGGCCGCCCACCTGGCCCACCTGGCCCACCTGGCCCACCTGCCGCCTCCCCGTCCTCCGCCTGCCGGGCCCTCGCCTCCCTGGAAGCCCGTCGCAGGCCGCACCCCTCCCGCCTCTTGCCAAACCATTTCTTTCCCCAGAAGTTCTTGGGGAAAGCTTGAGTTTCCCTAGCAAACGCCTCCCCCTCTTTGTAGAATTAGGGGGATACAACTTTCGGGGGTATACGTCTTATGCTATATTTCCATTCCCTCAAACATGCCTGGAAAACTTCTCCCCCCCCCCCCCCCCCCCACTGAAAACACACCAATTTGAAGTTTGCATATAAGGTCTGCTCAGGTTTTCTAGAAACTAAAGATGTGCAGTATAAACTAGAGAAAGAGACTTAATTTTCCGCAAATATGAAAGTCATAGATGCTTATTACAGAAAAGTTAGAGAAATATAAAGTGATAAGAACAAATCCTGCTCCCACCACCTGCAGTTAGGCTCCCACCACCTGTTGATACATTTCTTTTTCTTAGTTTCCATCCTGTGGGAAGTGCAGCTTAGCAGCCCCTCACTGAGTCAGCCCTCCCAGGGTCAAAGATTCTGGCTCTCTTTGCACCAGGCCAACTAGATATAATCCAATCTGTCCTTTCTTGGCAGGATCCCACAGGGAAGAGTAAAACCCAGGAAGAAGACACACCTGCCTTCAGGAACCAACCAACCAACAACATTAAGTTGGAAGATCACCTCTACACTGGTCAGTGTAAATAGCCAGTGTAATATTTTATACACCTCTCCCCGATTAGGGATTGTTCATTGTGCTCTCTCTCCTAGCCACCATCTTTTTCCTCAAGAAAAGAATTAAAAAGATGTATTAAACATCATTTCCGTTCCTGAGGAAGCTCCCGTTCTCATCACTGACCTTGGAAGTCAATATTATTCCTCTTAAGTATATCTCCTGTCCTGTTCTGCTGTGAAGGGTTCTCTTCGTTAGAGCTACTGATGTCCTCCACCTCCCTTCCTCCCAGAGGAACATTCTTGTCCTGAAACTGATTGGAGGTCAACCCAGTCCCTTCTCCCAACTTCCCCTTCTTCCCCCGAGTGTGGCCTCTGGTTCCCCAATTGGGCCACTCTACTTTAAATGTTTTTCCTGTGGCCTCTTCTCTTCAAGAATGTAGGAAGCAAATTGAGCCAGTACATGGCCAAAGGCAGGTGGTACAATATGTTCAGGGACCTTTAGACCTTCCACAGTGGGATCTCAGCACAGCAGCAGAAGCAAGATCTAATGTGAAGAAACCCTCAACCCCCTGCAGAGACTGTGCTCCTGGGAACATTCTATGTATTTGAGTGTTTGTGACCCTGAGGGATTTGTGTGACTCCTGGATTTGTAAATTGCTCTAGACAATTTTCAGTCCCAGTCCAAAAAAGTATAAGCCCTCTCTTTCCCAAACCTACCTCCCACGCCCCTCAGCCCTTGTTTTGATACAAAGGTCATTTTTAATACTCATTGAAGCCAGCATTTTTCCATGTTTATTCCATGGCATGTTAATAAACAGTATATAGAAAAAAGAATCTGTGATCAAATTCAAGAAATTCTGGATTAAACTAAATGAAACGTTTTTGTAGCATTTCTCAAGCCCTTAGAGTGTACTATACATTTGAAATCCCTAAGGAAATAAGTCATATAGCATTTTTCAGCATTATTCAACCCCAAAGCCCTTTTTCTCACACCTATCTTAGGGCAGATGTTTCATGGAACAGATTTTGGGAAGTCCTGGAGGTCTAAACCCAACATAACTGAGGGCATACCTTGGAGGCTTCCATAGGAACAAAATATGACTTTTACAAAGGTTATCCCAAGTGCAATGGAATTTTTTTCTTGGGATTACTCATTTAGTTCAACATCTACCTCCATTGCTTTTCTTGGAGTGAACACAATGATTACATATTTCTCTGCCTACTACATGGATCTGTTTTCTTTACGACTTATATTCTATACCACGCAACGTTCTAAGTGCCTTATATGCATGATCTCATTGTATTTGTACAATAACTATATAGAATAGAGACTGCTTTTCTGTTATTATCAATTCCATTTTACAGATGTGGCAGCTGAGATACAAAGAAGTAACTTGCCCAAGGTCACAAGGCTAGTAGGTGGTAGAGCCAGCTGGCTCCACACTCTCTGGGGTCAGCTATTACACCACACGCTCTCACCTCGCTAAGTCCTAATCTGAATTCACAGCTCGTTGACTCTTCCAGCTAATGCAGTTTGTTTCCACATATATCATTTAGCTCTACGTAAAGTAAAACTACATTCCACTACTGTGAGCTTTCCTGGACCAGTTCTTCTGCCAACATGTGCCATTGGTTCAAAAGAGATGTGATAAGAGTATAGACTTGGCTCAGAACAACAAACAGTTCTTTTATGCTAAACAAAGAAGTAAAAACAAAATCACTTGACCTGCGGATAGTGCCTGGGACAAAAGGGTCTTCATGTACAAAGCAACAATAGGTACCATTTATTGAACACTTATGTTGTGCTGAGCACCATTCTCAGCACTTTTGTATTAACTTCAGTAATCTCTCACCAACACTCTGAGGCAGAGATTACTACTGTCCCCATTTTACAGCTGAGGAACTTGAGGCACAAAGGTCCAGCTACTTACCCAGGCTTACCCAGCTTGTAAGCAGCAAACCTGAGATGCAAACTCAGACAATCTGCCTTCAGAGAACAGACCCTTTACTACCCTGGCCATACTGTGTTTCTTTGTGTTCATTCATCCAGAGTCTAACCACAAAATACAGAGCTTATGATTTCATCACTTATAATCACACTTCTAGTTAAACCTGTACATAAGTGTCTCTGAATACTGTGTCTGTATATGCATGTGCATCTCTTCTTGAGAATAGTGTGATATTTGTATGTCTGACTGTGTATTTATCAAAAGTGGAAGAAAGAAAATAAACGTGTAAGTAAAAAAACTGCTCCAAGCAGTTAAACCTACAGGGAGGCAAAAAATGGAAGTAGCTAAACTGTGCTGCAGCATCTGGAGCACACCTTACTCATTTTATATGTCTGGCATCTAGCATAGCACCTGGAATATAGGTAGTGCTCAATAAATATTGTTGAGCTCTTTATCCATAGTTTCTGGAGGAAGTGACATGTGAGCTGTGACATGTGACATGTGACATGTAACAGAGCAATCCAAACAGAGAGACTGTGTGCAAAATCATAGCACCAGGGAATAGCATAGCTGAACTAGAAGCACCTCAGTTTTGCTAGGGCAAGGTGGGGAGTGGAGGGAAAATATGTTAGAGAGCCAGGGTAAATAAAGGGCCTTGATGACCAGCTGGAGAACTAAGACTTCAGATAGCAGGCAATGGGGAAATAGTGACAGGTTTTAAGCTGGCTGAGGCATGATCAGACTTGCATATTAGGAAAATAAACGTGACAGCAATGAAAAGAATGGTAAGGAAGAACTGAGATAATAGGTAGGGAGATCAGTTAGGAAACTGTTACCATGGTCGAGATGGAAATACTGAGGGCTCAGCTCAGTCATTGGTGTTGCGAATGAAGAGAAGACAGGTGGGCAGATACTTAGACTATAGAACTGACAAGACTGATGGTAAATTAGGTATGGGAATTGAGAGAATATAGGTTTCAAGTTACTAAGTTTGTGTGGATGGTGTTGTCATTAAATAATGCATATACAGAGAAGAGTTTTAAATCATTTCAGACATATTACATACCTGAGAGAACAGTGGAGCATCTAAATGATACTCCTGTGGATGGTTGGACACCTTTATTGAGTACAATTGGTTGAATGACACTGGTAGGAGCTGCAAGCTTGGTAAGGGAGCCCTGAGTCAGTAGGGACTGGGAGACATACTCTTTGGTCACTGGCATCTGTATTTACTAGTACCATCCATTTTGAAGGTATGACTTTAAAATATATATTTGTAATAGCAGTAAATCTATAAAGTAACTAGGAATAAATCTAGCAATATGTGTGAAACAGCTCTATGGAGAAAACTGCAAAAAGTTAATGAAAATAGTTTTTAAAGATGTAAATAAATGCAAAGTTGTACCATATTCATGGCTAAAAACAGTATCACTAAGGACAGTAATTTTTTCTTTTTTTTTTAAAGATTTTTTATTTATTTATTCATGAGAGACACAGAGAGAGGCAGAGACACAGGCAGAGGGAGAAGCAGGCTCCCCACAGGGAGCCCGACGTGGGACTCGATCCCAGGACCCTGGGATCATGACCTGAGCCAAAGATAAACACTCTACCACTGAGCCACCCAGGTGCCCAGGACAATAATGTTTTTCAAATTGATAAATTCTAAATATTTCTAACACAAACCTGAAAAATCTCCCCAGAGCTTCTCAAGATATTCCTAAAATTAAATGAGATACAGTGGTAAATAGCCAAGATAATTTTGAAAAAAGATTAATAAGGACGAGGGGAATTTGTCTCTTTATTATTATTATTATTACTATTATTATTATTATTTAAGATTTTATTTACTTATTCATGAGAGACACAGAGAGAGAGGCAGAGACATAGGCAGAGGGAGAAGCAGGCTCCATACAGGGAGCCCGATGTGGGACTCGATCTCGGGACTCCAGGGTCACCCCCTGAGCCAAAGACAGACACTCAACTGCTGAGTCACCCAGGTGTCCAGGGAATTTGCCTCTTTAAATGTTAAAGCTATAGAACTTAAAACAATGTGGCACTGGCATAGATAGGCAAACAGACAAGTGGAATATAAGAGATTCTGGAAACAGAAACCCATATAGATGAGAACTTGATCCATAACAGGGGTGGCATGATTCAATGGGATAACCATTAACTATTCAGTAAGTGATGCTAGGACAATTAATGTTCGTTATGTTAAAAGGTAAGATATCTTTTCTTCATACTATATAAAAATTCCAAACTGATTAAAATCTAAATGTTAAAAGTAAGAATTTCAGGCTTTTAGAAGAAAATGCGATAGAATACCTACATGACATTTAAAAAAAGATCTCTTAAACAGAAAACAAAAAGAATAAGTCATTGAGGAAAGCTGATACAGAAGACAGTATTAAATTTAAAAATTCTATTAACAAAAGACAATATATACAAAACAAAAAAGCCCCCATAAACTGAGAAAGATATTTCTTGTGCATTTAAAAGGCAAATATATACATATATATCTCCAGCATATTCTTTAGAAACTCCTAAAAATTCAGTAGAGGACAACCCAATGGTAAGGAGATGAATAGTTTATTCATATAAGAGGAAGTTTGATTCACTATTAATTATACTAAAAGATGCTCAACTTTGAGCATCTACTGATGACCAATAATCAGAAATCGTAAATTTAAAACAATGCTATTTCACCTGTGACAAATTGGTTAAAATGTAAAAAGACTGAGCAAACAAGTATTGGTAAAGATGTGAGAAGTGTAAATTGGTTCAACTACCCTGGGGAACAGTTTGACAAAATTACATAGAGTTGAAGGTGCATATATCCCAGGACTTTGTGATTTCCCTTCTAGGTCTCCAATCTATAGAAATTCTCACCCTGGTACACACAGATACATGTGCAAGGATGTTGACTGTGAAACAATTTGCGCAAGACCTGGAAACAACTTTCCATCAGGGGGGAATAAGTAAGTAAAATAGGGCTTATCAGTAGAATAAGATAATATGACACTGTCACTATCAAAATGAATTAACTAAATCTATACCATAGGTGAATACTGAAAATATGATGTTATATGAATAAAGAAGTTACAAGATACTATTTACAGTATTTTGTCAAATGTTAACACAAAAAGCAGTATTATGTAGTATTATGGAAGATTCATATGTATATAGAACGAAGTACAAAACCATTCCAGGGAATAGGATTCACCAATCTCAGAGTGTTGTTACTCGTGAGAGGGAAGGAGAGGTATGGGTTAGGAGGGACTTCAGTTGAATCTGTAATATTTTATTCTTTAAAAAATATCTGAAACTAACATGCTCAAAGTGTAAAATCAGTTAAATTTTATATGGTTTTCTGTATCTTTGACATATTTTGTAATTAAAAATACTTTTAGGACAAAAAAGAATGAGCGCGGGGTATAGAATCAGACCACGTGTGTTTGTGCCATGACGTTTCCACTGACATCCAATGTGACTTCGAGTAAGTCACTTTTGGCCAAAAATGTTTCTATCAAATGGGAAACTGGTAAAATAACCTCTTTGGTCCTTCCCACTACTGGCATTCTGCAAAGGTGAGAAGGACCCAGATTAGGAAGATAGCAGGGTCCCTTGCTTGGCTGGACAGAGGAATGCGGAACTAATGCATCTCTAAGGGTAACCTTTCTCGGAGAATGGGCTCGACCCAGTCTGAGCAGAAGTGTAGACTCCATGTTCTGCCAAAGCCATGCGTGATACCAAGGTACTTTAATTGCACTCTTCACGTAAGGCCTAAGGATCTGGTTTTTCTGATATTTTATTATAAGGGGAAAAACTAGGGACAAATAGGGGGCTGTATTCCTGAGGTTAGAGCCACAGAGAAGAGGTCCAAGTGCTCATAGCAACAAAGTCAGGCAGCCTGGAGTTTTGCTACCACCAGAGGGATTTTTTTTTTTCTCTCTCTCTACTGTTTTTTCATCTTGTGGCAAGGCCCAATTTGTTGTTCAGACTCAGAACTTCTCTGAGATGATGAGCTCAGTCCATACACATCTCAGTAGAGCTCAGTAGGAGTCAGAATATCCAGTTCTTTCCAGCCCACTCCAGAGAATCTGATTCAATTCGTCTATGGGGAGACCCAGGAAGCAGTATTTTTTCAAAAGTTCCCAGGTGGTTCTAATGTACAGCTAGAGTTGAGAAGCTAGTTGAAGGGTGAGCTGGATGAGAGAATGCCCCACATCTTTGTTAGTAAATAGGGCATTCCCCAGGGCAGTCCCTAAACAGAACACTTCCCAACACATTGCTTATCTCAGCTTATCTTTGATAATTCTGCTTTGCCACCACCTTGAATGACAGAATTGGAGGGTTTCTACTCCAAAGACCACGGTCCTGAGATAATGTAACTTTTCCCTTTTTCGGTTTCTTCACCAGGGGCAGCACAACATACACATGGTACCTTAACTTGGGAGCGAATCTCAGGACATTACAGGCAAGCAGCTGTTTATTTTATTTTTTTTTTTTTATTTTTTTATTTTTTAAGCAGCTGTTTAAACAAATAACAGTCTCTATAAGCCTCAGTTTCTTTATTTGTAACACAAGGGTATTAGGCTAGGTCAGTGTTTTTTTTTTTTTGTTTTGTTTTTTTAAGATTCTATTTATTCATTCATGTGAGAGATACAAAGAGGCAGAGACTTAGGCAGAGGGAGAAGCAGGCTCCCTGTAGGGAGCCCAGTGTGGGACTCCATCTCAGGACCCCGGGATCATACCCTGAGTCGAAGGCAGATGCTCAACCACTGAGCCACCCAGGCGTCCCTAAATCAGTGGTGTTTGTACTATGTTCTGAGAAGCTCTTGCATTCAATGAAGTATCTAAGGGATTGCCACTGCCAGAGAGGTTGGTTTGAAAACTCACTGGATTAACTGATCCAGAAGGGTTTTTCCATAACCAACACTTGACAATCCAAAACTTTACAGAAATAGATTTATGCTACCACAAAAGTCTAACATAACCCATAGGCTTCGAGGCCTACTGAAGATGATATTCCAACCTGATCCTAAAGCAGATATTACACACGGGCTCCTTGCAGACCAAATTCAGCACATAGACATATTTTGTTTTTGCCTGAAGAATACTTTTTTTTCTTTCTTTGGCATCTTTTAAAACTTTTCCAAATTTGAAGTATAAGACAATTCTGAAATCTTTTTTTTTTTTGACAATTCTGAAATCTACACAAATCAGAGGTATATTGCTCAATGAACTGTAACTGTAATGTAAATATATCTTTGCAACTACCACTCTGGGCAAGTTAGAGATCAGTAATGAAATGGTGATTTCAGAAGCATCTCCTCATAACCCCTCTTAATCACTCCCTCCCTTCTCCTCCCCAAAGGTAACCACCATTTTGACTTTTTATATTATAGATTGGTTTTGCCTCTGTTAACATTTATATAAAGAAAGTAACGTAGTACACATTTTTGGAGTTTGTCTCTTTCACTCAATATTGTATTAGCAAGATTAATCTATGGTTTTGTATGTATCTGTAAGTTTGTTAATTTCTATTTAAGAATAGTATTATATTGTTAGACCATAGCACAATTTATTTATCTATTGTATTGTTGATAAGCATTTTGTTAATACTATTTGGCTATTGTGAATAATGATGTTATAAACATTGTAAATGTTTAGAGAGCCATACACTCACCCTTTTTTTGCTTCTATGACTCAGGGCAAAATTGGTCATGGGGTATGTGTAGTGATTTTAATATATGTCCCCAAATTCTCTGACCCTCCTCTCTTCATAAGAGGGGAGCTTAAATCCCTGACCCTCAAGTGTAGGCTGGACTTAGTGACTCCCTTCTAATGAATAGAGAAGCAGGAGTGACGGTGTGTTCCCTCCAAGATTGGGTCAGAAAAGGCATTCCACCTTCTTCCTTGTCCAGGTTGGTGGAAGCCAGTTACAATATCATGAGGACACTAAGGCAGTCCTATAGAGAAGCCTCATGGTGAGGAACTAAGGCTTCTGGACGATAGTCATCTGAGTGAACCATCTTGGAAGGAATTTTCTAGCTGCAGTCAAGTCTTCAGAAGTGCTAACATTTTGACTGTAAACTCATGAGAGACCCTGAGCCAAAACCCACATAGCTAAGCTACTGTCAAATTTCTGAGACACAACAAGAGATAAAATATGTTTGTTTTTTTAAACCACTAAAACAATATTGCTGTTATGCAGCAAGAGATTATCAATATAGTAAGCATATGTTCAACCTTAGGTTCTTCCAAATTTACCTACATACCACTAATGAGTGAAAGCTTTGGGGATGCCTGGGTGGCTCAGCAGTTAAGCATCTGCCTTCAGCTCAGAGTGTGATCCTGGAGTCCGGGATCGAGTCCCAGGCCCCAGTCCCATATCAGGCTCCCTCTGCTTATGTCTCTGCTCTCTCGCTCTCTCTCTCTCTCATGAATAAATAAAATCTTAAAAAAAAAAAGAGAAAGCTTTAATGTTCCACATCCTTGGCTATATTTGGGATTGACAGTCTTCAATTACGGCTTTACTAGTGGGTGTGTAATGGTATTGCATTGTGGTTTAATTTGCATTTCCCTGATGACTAATGAAGTTGAGCACTTTTTTTTGTGTTTATCAGCCTTCAGTACTTTTGGATATCCTTTTTTTGTCTTTGGTAGAATCTTTTGCTTATTTTTTTCTATTCAGTTTTCTATTGCTTTCTTGATTTATAGGAGTTTCTTATTGTATTCTGGATATGATCCTTTCTGTGGTTACAGGGGTTAAAAATATCTTCTCCCAGTTTGTGACTTGCCTTTTTGCTCTCCAAATGATGTTGCTTGATGAACAGATGTTTTTATTATTTATTTTGGAGAAACGTATCAATCTTTTAATATCTTTAAGATTTCAATGAATTATTTAAGAAATAAGGTCATGAAGATATTCTCCTCTGTCATCTTCTAGGAGCATTATATTTTGCTTTTTACATTTAGATCTACAATCCACATATAACTGACATATGAAGTAGGGAGTTCCATTTTTCTCTTTCTTTTTAAGTAGGCTCCTTACTCAACATGGGGCTTGAACTCATGACCCTGAGATCAAGAGTCGCATGCTCTACTGACTAAGCCAGCCAGGAACCCCCTTCTTTTTTTCTCATACAGATATCCAATTGACCAAGCCTAATTATTGAAAGTTAATTCTTATGTTTGCTTTAGCAGCACATATACTAAAAAAGAAACTAAGAGAGAAAGGGAGGAAGGAAGAAAGGAAGAAGGAAAGAAAGAGAAAGAAAGAGAGAAAGAAAGAAGAAAGAAAGAAAGAAATCCTTTCCCTTCTGCTCAACAATGTCAGTTTTTCTAAAAGCAAAGTGTCTATACATCTGATTCTGGACTCTCTATTTTCTTTCGTTGGTTGGTCTTTCTATTTGTTTGCCTACCGTTGTGCCAATACCACACTTTTTAAATTATTATAGCCTCATAAGAGACCTTCATATCTACTAGAGCAAGTCCTTTCATTTCATTTTCTTCTTCAAGAATGACTTGACTATTCTCAGCCCTTTGCATTTCCACACACATTTTAGAATCAACTTGTTAATTTACACAGAAATCTACTATGATCTTAACTGGGATTGCCTTATGTCAATAGATCAGTTGGGGAGGAATTGCCATTTATATATTTGTGAGCTTTCTAATTTATGAACTTAGTATATATCACTATTTGTTTTCATATTCTGCAATTTCTCTTAATATTTTTAAAAGTTTTTTAGGGTAAAAATATCATATATCTTCATGAGGCTTATTTGGAGATATTGATTTAATTTGATGGTAAATTATATCAATTTGAAAATCATTTTAAAAATTGTATTTTCTATTGTTTATGGCTGGTGTATAGACATTTGGTTGATTTTGTATATTGACCTTGTATTCAGCAAAATGATGTGTCTGGTTATTTTGGTTGAGTCCCAGAAATTGTATGAAATATATGAAGAAATATATATATTCTCTCTATACTGGTTTCACCAAGAATAGAGAGCTGTGAAGAGAGTTGTTCCCACCCTTACAACAAGAAAATGGGGAACAAAGTCCAAAACTAATAAAGATTCTTGAACTCTTAAGAAAATTGCTACCGCAGGGCAAAAATGTAACACAACATTAGGGAGAGACAAGCTCCTTTAATAGAAAAACAGAATCAGAGCATTTCATTATCTGGGTCAGATGCCTCCTGATGCCATATAAGCCAGTAACAAGAACAGCTGGAAAACTAAAATAAATTTCTAAAGGCTGAGTGTGGGCCAGTATGATATGGTGAAGCCCCGGGGGGTTAGTACTTTGTTGAAGGGTTTCCTGTGGGAACCTCACCAGGAGCTAACAAGGAAAATTGGAGAAAACTCTGAGGACATTTTCCTTACAGGGTTGGCTGGATGAGGGGGACTAGAAATTATCGCCAACACTCTGCTCGAAACCACCTATTCTATCTCGTCTGTAAAACAAAAGGCTTAATCTGCAGGGATAATGGAAACAAAAAATGTATCATTAGGGCACTGGTGGGAGCCAATTGATACTGGGGGAGGAAAACAGAATAAATGTTCCCCTTGGAGAAAGTCAAGAATAGGTTCTGGCCCGGCACGAGGTCCAGCGGAAGGCAAGAACACTAGTGAAGTTTCACAACGTCTGATGAAAACTGAAGCAATTAGAACATCAGAGAACTAGACCTTGCCCAACCCCTTCAACCCCATAACCACTCTAATAAACACTGAGTAAAAATAAGAATGGAATACACCTAGGAGAGCTGCAAGGACAGATTATTTTGAGGAAGCAGTTCAAAGGGAAGACTCAAAAAAAAAAAAAAAGCAGAAAGACAAGTGTAAGTGTAAAGCCAAGTGTAGAGCAGACAATGAGAGAAACACTGACAAACAGACCACACGAGGTATTGCTAGAGAAATTTGAAGCCTGTGAACTTAATCACTGAGTTTAACCATCGCAACACTGAACTTCCAACCCAACTCAACTCCAGACAAACAACACAAATCTCCATCACGAAGTCCTAGCAAAAGGAAAGGCAGGCTTATCTCTAAGCACAGAACATGTATACCTCAGTATCTATTATCTTGTATAACACATCTGACTTTGAACAAAAAATCATGAGGCTATCTTAGTCTGCTCAAGCTGTCATAACAAAATACTATAGACTGGGTGGTTTAAGCAGCAGAAATTTATTTCTCACATTTCTGGAGGCTGAGAAGTCCAAGATCAGGGTGCCAGCCTGGCTGGGTTCTGTTAAGAATTCATTGTGGGGAGTCGCCTGAGTGGCTCAGCGGTTGAGTGTCTACCTTCGGCCCAGGGTGTGATCTTGGGGTCCCAGGATTGAGTCCCACATTGGGCTCCATGCATGGAACCTGCATTACTCTTTGCCTGTGTCTCTCATGAATAAATAAATAAAATCTTTAAAAGAAAAAAAGAATTCTTTGTGGGTTTTAGATGATTGCCTTCTCAACGTGTGCTCAGATGGTGGAGACAGAAAGAGAGCAAGCTCCCTGCTATCTCATCTTATATGAGCACTGATCCCATCATGAAATCCCCATCCTCATGACCTCATCTAAACTTAAATACCTGTCAAAGGCCTCATCTCCAAAAACCATCACAATGGGGGTGAAAGCCTCAACATATGAATTTGTGGGAGGATACAATTCAATCTACAGCAGAGGAATTCAAAATGGCAAGAAAAATCAAAATCTGAAGAGACAAAATGATCATTAAAACCAGACACAAATATGATGTATGTTGGAACTATCTTACAGGGAATTTAAAATAATTAATATGTTAAAAGATCTAATGGAAAAGGTAGACAACAGATAGGATCAGACAGATATTTCAGCAGAGAAATGTAAAGTATAAACAAAAGAATCACATGAAAATGCTAGAAATAAAAAAAAGTAGTAATGGAGATGAAAAATGCCTTAACCAGGCCCTGATACAATAGAAGAAAAAATTATGGAACTTGACAATATAGTCATATAAACTTATCATATAAACTGATAAGCAAGAGGAAAAAACTAGAATGCAGAAAAAATAAACAGAACAGAGCAACCAAGAGCTGAAGGAAAATATCAAATGTTATATACGTGTAACTGGAATCTCAGGAGCTGAGAGAAAGTATGAGATAGAAGAAATATATGAGAATATATGAGAAAATAATGGCCGTGGATTCTCTAAAATTAGTGCCACATCTCAAATCATAGATCTAAGCTCAGAAAACACTATGAAGGGAAAATACTAAAAAAGAAAACAAAATAAAACAAAGCCCACTCCTAGACATATCGTATTTGTATTAGTTTCCTAGGGCTACCATAACAAAATATTATAGACTGGGTGGCTAAAATAACATAAAGTTATTTCTCACAGTTTTGAATGCTGCGAGTTCAAGATCAAGGGCTGGCAGGGTTAGTTTCTTCTGAGGTATCTCCTCTTGCCTTACATATGGCCACCTGTTTGCTGTATGTTCACATGGTCTTCCCTCTGTCCATGGATATCATCCATGGTGTCTTTTTTGTGTGTCCAAACTTCCTCTTTTCATAAGGATGCCAGTGAGATCAGATTAAGGGCCCCCATAATGGCCTCGTTTTAACTGAATCACCCCTTTACCGCCCATATCTCCAAATATAGTCACATTCTGAGGTAATTGGGATTAGGACTTCAGCATTTGAATTTTGGACACAGTTCAGTCTATACCAAAATCAAACTGCTGGAAACCAAAAGCAAAGAAAAAGTCTTGAAAATACTCAGAGAAAAAAAAGATTACCTACTAAAGAAAAGGTACAAGATTATAGTGGACTTTTTCTCCCAGAAGCTATGCAAGAAGCCAGTAATATGCTTTGAAATTGGAAAGTGTGATGTTTCCCTCTTTGTTTTTCTTTCTCAAGATAGCTTTGGCTAAGTTTTTGGTGGTTCCATACAAATTTTAGGATTTCAGTGAGAATTAGCATCTTTATCTTATTCCTGATCATAGGGAAAAAGGTTTCAGCTTTTTACCATTGGGCACGATGTTAGCTATGGGCTTGTCATATATGGCCTTTATTATGTTGAGGTACATTTCTTCTGCACCAATTTGTCAAGAGTATTTTTTTTTTAATCAAGAAAGGAGGTTAAATTTTGTCAAATGCTTTTTCTGCTTTGCTATTAAGATAATTATATGATATTTACTCTTCACTCTGTTAATGTGGTATATCATGTTTATTGATTTGCATATGTTGTATCATCCTCAAAACCCAGCGATAAATCCTACCCAATCATGGCGTATGGTCTTTTTAATGTACTGCTGAAGTCGGTTTGCTAGTATTTTTAAAGAATTTTTGCATCTGGGCACCTGGGTGTCTCAGTTGGTTAAGCATCTGCCTTCAGCTCATGTCATGATCCCAAGGTCCTGGATCAAGTCCCACGTCAGGCTCCCTGCTCCACAGGGAAGAGTCTGCTTCTCCCTTTACCCCTTTTCTCTATTTGTGCTCTCTCTCTTTCCCTCTCTCATACTCTCTCTCCCTCTCTCAAATAAATAAATAATAAAATTGTTTTTAGAAAATAATTTTTGCATTGATGTTCATCAGGAGTATTTGCTTATAATTTTCTTTTTTATGATAGTGCCCTTATCTAGCTTTGTAATGACAGTAAACCTGGTCTTGTAAAATGAGTTTGGAATTGTTTCCTACTCTTCAGGTTTTTGGAAGAGTTTGAGGAGGATTGGCAATATTTCTTTTTAAATGTTTGATAGAATTCACCTGTGAAACTGTCAGGTGCTGGGCATTTTCTTGGTTGTAGTTTTTGATTACTGCTTCAATCTCCTAATTCATTATCGATCTCAGATTTTCTATTCTTTGTAATTCAGTCTTGTCAGGTTATATGTTTCTAGGATTTTATCCATTTCTTCTAAGTTACCCAATTTGTTGGTGTGTAGTATTTTTGCCAATTCTATCTATTTATTCATTTTTAATTGAAGTGTAGTTGACACACAATGTTGCTTTAGTTTCAGGTGTATGACATAGTGATTTGACAAGTTTATATGTCATTCTATGCTCACCAGAAATGTAGCTCTCATCTATCACCATAGAACATTATTATAATACCATTGACTATATTCCCTAACCTGTACCTTTTATTCCTGTGACTTATTTATTCCATAACTAGAAGGCTGTATCTCCCACTCTCCTTTATCTATTTTACCCATCCCTCCACTACCGTCACCTGAGGCAACCATCAATTTGTTCTCTGTATTTATGGATCTGTTTCTGCTTTTTGTTGGTTTATTCATTTGTCTTGTTTTTTAAGATTCCACATATAAATGAAATCATATGGTATTTGTATTTCTCTGTCTGACTTATTTCACTTAGTGTAACATCCTCTAGGTCCATTCATGTTGTTACAAATGCAAAGATCTCATCCCTTTTTATGGCTGAGTAATATTCCAGTGTGCATATATACTGTATTTTTTAAAAGATTTTATTTATTTATTCATGAGAGACAGAGAGAGAGAGAGAGAGAGAGAGAGAGAGAGAGAGGCAGAGACACAGGCAGAAGGAGAAGCAAGCTCCATGCAGGGAGCCTGATGTGGGACTCAATCCAGGGACTCCAGGATCATGCCCTGGGCTGAAGGCAGGTGCTAAACCACTGGGCCACCCAGTGGTTTAGCGATCCCCATATACTGTATTTTCTTCATCCATTCACCTATGGATTGACCCTTGGGTTGCTTCCATATCTTAGCTATTATAAATAATACTTCAATAAACATAGGAATGCATAGATCTTTTCAAATTAATGTTTTCCTTTTTTTGTGTAACTACCTGGTAGTGGAATTACTGAATTATATGGTATTTCTATTTTTAATTTTTTGAGGAACCACCATACTATTTTCCACGGTGGCTGCACCAATTTATATTCCTACCAACAGTGCACAAGGATTCATTTTTCTACACATCCCACCAACACTTAATATTTTTTGTTGTTTTGATTCTAACCATTCTAACAGGTGTAAAGTGGTATCTCAGTGTGGTTTAGATTTGCATTTCCCTGATGATTAGTAATGTTGAGGTCCTTTTCATGTGCCTGTCTTATTGGCATGTAATTGTCCATCATATTCTCTTTCTATCTTTTGTATTATTGTGGTATCAATTGTAATGTTTCTTCTTTCATTTATAATTTTATTGATTTGAATCTTTTCTTCTTGTTCTTAATCTAGTTAAAGGCTTGTCAATGTCATTTATCATTTTGAAACCAACTATTAGGGTGCCTGGGTGGTTCAGTCAGTTAAGTAGCTGCCTTCACCTCAGGTCATGATCTCAGGGTCCTGGGACTGAGCCCCACCTTGGGCTCCCAGCTCAGCAGGGAGTCTCCTTCTCCCTCTGCCCCTCCCCCTGCTCATGCTCTCTTTCTCTCTCTCTCTCTGAAATAAATAAATAAAATCTTTAAAAAAATAAAATCATCTATTAGTTTTTATGGTCTTTTCCTTGTCTTTCTAGTGTCTATTTCATTTACTTCTGCTTCAGTCTTTATTTTTTCCTTTCTTCTGTTGACTTTTGGGTTAGTTTGTTTTTTCTAGGTCCTAGTGGTGCAAAGTTAGATTGTTTATTTGAGATCTTACTTTTTTCTTAATGTAGGCATTTATTTCTATGAACTTCCCTTTTAGAACTGCTTTTGCTACATCCCATAAGTTTTTGTAATTTGTGTTTTCATTTTTGCTGCCTCAAGAATCTATTTTGATTTTCCTTTTGATTTCTTTGAACCATTGATCACTTCTAAGTTAGTAATTTGAGGCTTCTCTCTTATTTTCTTAATTTATTTGCTGCTGAAGTTTTGTTAATATGTTTTATTTTTCTGAAGAACCAACTTTGGAATTCATTGATTTTCTCTACTGCTTTTTTATTCTCTATTTCATTTATCTCTGTTTCAATCTTTACAATTTCCTTCCTTCTGGTATCTTTGGGTTTGGCTTGTTCTTTTTTTTTTTTATTTATTTATGACAGTCACACAGAGAGAGAGAGAGAGAGAGGCAGAGACACAGGCAGAGGGAGAAGCAGGCTCCATGCACCGAGAGCCTGATGTGGGATTCGATCCCGGGTCTCCAGGATCGCGCCCTGGGCCAAAGGCAGGCGCCAAACCGCTGCACCACCCAGGGATCCCGGGTTTGGCTTGTTCTTTTTCTAGTTCCTTAAGTTGTAAAGTTAAGTTGTTGATTTAAGATTTTTTTTTATGGAGATCTTTCTTAATTTTTAAAGTAAGTGTTTACATCTATAAACTTCCACCTTAGCACTTGCTTTCACTGTGCCCTTCCTCCCCTTTCATTTTTCTCTTTTCTCCTTTTTTTGGAGCTAGGCAATCAAGACAATAGCTTCTGTATCCTTGTGCTTTCGATATTAATTCATTTCTTACTATTCTGGAACACATATTCAAGTAATTTATTTAGGAAGGTTATCTTTGTAGCAGTATTTTTGTTGTTGTTCTGTCTGCTTGATAATACATTTCTATTGATCTTCATACTTAATTGGTATATTCTCTAGGTAAAGAATGCTACCTCAAAACTCTATAGATATAGTTTTGTGGGGTTTTTTTTTTTACAGGATTTAGTAAGAGGTTGAGCGGTTTTATCTTTCTCTGTAGACATCCTACTTTTTCATTTTGCTTTTAGCTTTCAATATCTTTGTAACTTTAAATGCTCATCATGATTTATCTGGAGGAAAATCCATTTTCTTAAAGGTTTTTTGACAATCTGAATCCTTTGAAATCGTTCAAAATGTCCTTTCAGTTCACATGTGGACATTTATTTTCTTCTGAAAATAGTTTCTACTTGATGAATTTTATGTTTCTCTCTCAAGTATATCTCTTAATTTCAGGATACTGCTTTTTTCCCCCCCAGACCTCTATTTCAGGAAACTTCTCTTTGACCAATTTAATTTTTGTCTATAGTAAGAATGAAATAATAAAAGCAGTAGTTTTTGTTTGACCTCCTCGGTTGTGCAGCTCTCACAGGACTTTCCCTTGCCCCCAAAGTTCAGTGAATCCTCTATTATCTCTGTGGTGGAAATCAGTAGGAGGAGGCTACTCACTCCTAATCCACATCCATAATAAATTATACTTTTTATTGTCTTACCAAAACTGTAGGATATTCTTTATTCTATTTATAAATGCAGAGAGGTTTTTTTTTTTTTTAATTATTTTATTTTCTAGGTTTTTTGAGGGAATTTCAAGAGGGGAAATTTTAGTCAGCCTCATCTTAATGTCAGGTCTGGAACTCAAGCCACCGAATTATTTTTAAAAATATATTTAGATGCAGATCAGTGAATTCAAGTGCAAGGAAAGGGTTAAATTTCTTCCACAAGTGTTGGCAAAATCTGTAGAAAAAAGAGGAACAGCCTTTATTGAAGAAAGTTACAGGATATACAGTCATTGAGAGGAAGGCTTTCACAGGCGTAGAAGGGGTTGCTCCTCCTTCCACTGTAACACAGACTAGTACAGAGACAAGAGTCATTCCCAGACATTAGCACAACAGCAGATGCAGCCAAGATGTATCTCAGATGGTGAGTGATCATTCTTATTTTTCTTTGAAAGGCAATTAAGAGTTAAGTTACCTCAGCAGCAGACTGACGGTGAGGATGGTGCTCTGTTTTCTGTCCTTTCTGTTCAAGAATGCTAATATGTTAAGGGTATAGTTATGCACAATTCAAGAGCAGGAACACCTGGGATAAAAAACAATCTATGCTGTGAAAAATCAGATGAAGTCCTAGAAGCCATTCTCCCCATCTGAGAGCAACCACTCTAGGTTGATCCTATAGCTCCAAGGCTGGGGATCTTTTAAAACATATTTCTACCAAGACACTTGACTGCCACTCAAAGTTAAGAATTATTTGAGATACCAAAAAGTTTACTGGATATTGGGGGTTTTTGAAGTGATTGATTTTGTTTTTTAAACTTTTTTTTCAAATACTTTAATGTTGCACTTGTTGATTTTAAGAATCAGAAAAAAATTATACACATCTGTATAAGCATTACAAAGGCTAGAGAGTAAATTTTGTATACACAAAAGATTGGTCAGGTTGGCCTGGGGGCAGAGGAATGAGATAGAGAAGGTAGAAGGAGAGAGGCCAAGGGAAAGGAAAAGGAAGATGAGGTGTAAGAAGAAAATGCAGAATGTAGTAAATGAGTCACAAACAGGCCATGAGAGATTCTGAGGAGAGTTAGGTGGAAGAAAGAAGTAAAGTACTAATTCAATTAGCTTCCCAGGATTGAACAAACATGATGTACATAACGTTATTCATATTATGTCACTGGATTTTAATCTTCACAATGACTCTCGGAGAGATAATCCCATTCTGTTTTATAGATAAGATCACGGTGGTTTAAAGAACCTAAATAACTTGGTAGGGTCACACTGCTCATAAGGAGTGAAGCTACAATCTTTCTTGCTGCTTTACTCTGTACCACAAGGTTTCTCGCTGCGTGGCACACCTCCATAGCTATGACTTAATAGAAGCAGTCACATCCACCCTCCTCTTAGATAGGGGCAGGCAGGATCAGTTATTATTTATTACTCTTCTTTGAAAATCTACATAACCCTCATCTATGCAGTGCTTACTGATTAGGGAAACAGCTATGCTGATTTTATTTCAGAAGATTAGAATTTAATTTCCAAGTAAAGAGTCATTTTCCTTTCAGTAGAGTTTTGAAATATTACACATGTATGAAAAAATTCAGAATTTATCATTTTTGTGGAACTATAGAAGTGACACCATTAATTATGTTAACATTGCCTAACATCTTTAGAAACAGGCCACTGTCTATATTGTTCTTAAGATTCACTCTTTCACAGTGCCTGAAATTTGATAATGAGCAGAAAATTTTAAAATATAAATGACCAATAAATAATGTTTAATCTCATCAGAAATAAAAGAAATGCTAATTAAAACAGTGAAATATTATTTTTCTTTATCAAAATGGCAGATTTCTTTTTAAAAAGTAGAATGTTTCTAAGGAGGGAAGAACATCTATACCCTTATTACTTGCTAATGGTAATATAATCTTTCTGGGCAAAAATTTGGTGTTACAAATCAAAAGCCTTTAAAAGTGTATATGCTCTTTAACCAAGAAGTTCAACTTTTAGAAATTTCTTGTAAAGACATAATCATATATTTGTAAAATTTTAGAGACACAAATATTTTTCTTATTGTTTCTGATAGTGAAAATCTTTGCAACAACTTAAATGTCTTAAAATAGGTAATTGGTTAATTATGGAACATCCATAATGGAATATCATGAAATCATTAAAAATTCTATTGTAGAACAATTTTAATGTCTTTAGCTAAAGAAAAAAAAGCAGAATATACAGTGCTACTACTTTTATACATGAAACCTGTACACACACAATGTTAATCAGAAATACAGATGATTTTTATTTTCTACGTTATACTTTTGAACTTGGATTACATCTGCAGGCAGAAAAATAAAACTAGATAATTACAAAAAGGAAATCAATATTTGGCTTCTCTCAGAAAAGCAGATAACTGTCTAGTACTATGTGATAACTCATAATTTGTGGAATTCCACTTTTAGAGTTCTGGCCCTTTGTGTTTAATTTTTTCTTCTCTTGACTCCTCTTCAGAATATACTCACTAGATACTAATAGGCCTGTTTTCATAGAATGTTCTATGTGGAAAGATCAGAGCACTCACTTCCATATTTTACAGCTGTGATGCCATGGCTCTAGAGAGAGCTGCATATTGGGAGGAAGAAGAGAGCAGTGGTTAAGTGGCCATGCTTTGGAACCAGAGTGCTGATGCTGGAATCCTAGCTTCTCCTGCTTTTTGTCTGTGTGACCTTGGGCAAGTTGCTTAAAATTGATCCTCAGTTAAGAAACTGTACAATGAGGTCACAAGTCCTAAGGTGGTTGTGAGAGATAACCCATGTAAAGTGCTTAGAATCTTGCTCTGATAAGTAATCAGTAATTATCATTAGTTGTTTTACTATTAGGATTAATAGAGGGGAAGTGATTCATCCGAGATTACACAATTACTTGATGCCAGTGCTAGGACTAGAATTCAGGAAGTTTTTTTTTTTTCCCAACAGAAGTGTGTAATACCCTCTGAATCTGTTAAGACAGGCTGGCCCCCAGTGATGTTGACCAGAAATAGACAGAGTCTGAGGACAAGGCCAACCACTTCCAGGGAGTGACTCTGATCACAATGAGAAGCCAAGTACTGGAAAGGAAGAGAAGCTAAGAAAGCAGAGAGTCAGTTTAGGTGCAGGGGTGAAGCCTGGATAAGAGATGGTGCAGAAGGGATGGCTCAGAGATCTGCTGAGGCTTTTACAGACCACTAGCTATGGATTTCATGAGAGGGTCAACATGGTTTAAAGACCCAAGGTCTGGGTGATTAAATAGACAGATGGGGGAACTGCAAGTATAGCTGTGAGAAGATGCCTGACAGATAGTAATAACAGAAAATGAGGTAGAAACTAGGAGGGGCCAGACCATCCAGAGCCTGGGCATCCAGCTGTGATTATCATAAAGTTGCAGCCTAAGTTTGAAGACTAATAAACAAGCAGAGATCTGATAAAGTTGCTTTAAAAGATTCTTCTGGCAGCAGAGTGCAGGACTGATTCTGGTGACAAGGAATTCGTTTAGGAAATTATTGGAATAATCCAAGGAGAGGTGTTGAGGACATGAAACCAGGGCAGTTATTGGGGATTAAGAAAGGAAAGGATACATTTAGAAGATACTTAAGCACAAGGATTGACAGGATTTGGTTTCTGAAAGATGTGGAGCTTGGAAGGAGAAATCTAAGCACACAGTGCATCCTTCATAAAATGAAGGATATAGGAAGTGGATTGGATTTGAGCCAGGGGACAGAGAGGACTAAAGGTGAGTTCATTTTTGAACATGCAGCATTTGAGATCCTGTGGAGCTGCTGGATGGTGATGCCCAAGTAGTCAAGTGAATGTACAGGTCCAAAGCTCAAAAAAGAGGTATAGACTGGAATAGATATTGGCAGTATTCAGCATCAGTACCGCTAAAAGCTGAAATTCTCATTGTGGGTATGATCACTGGGGAGAGAGGATTATGGAGTGAGAAGAAGCCAAGGATGGAACCTGGAAAACCTTGACGTTTAAGGAAGGAGATGAAGATGAAGAGTCCACAATAGACATCACAGAGGAACTAGAGAGATGGAGCAAAGCAGGAGAAAAGTGATGTCATAGAAACCAAGGGAAGAGATAGGTGCAAGCAAGAAAAGGACTTGGCCAGGGGAAGACAAACTGTTTTACCAAACTTTTACAATGAACACATGAGATACAACAGAAAACAATTAGTCTAAGGACTAAGTGTTAATGGTTGAACTGTGTCCCGCCAAAATCGATATGTTGCAATCTTAACCTCAGTACCTCAGAATGTGGCTGTATTTGGAGATAGAATCTTTACAGTGACTCTCAAGTCAAAATGAGGTCACTAGTGGGCCCTAATCGAAGATGATAGGTGTGCTGGTGAAGAAAACTTAGAGAAACATGCATAGAGAGAGAAGACACTGTGAAGAGCCTTGGAGAAGACCATTCACAAGCCAAGGAGAGAGGCCTGGAACAGAGCCATCCCTCGCAGCCCTCAGAAGGAACAAGAGCTGCTGACACCTTCATTTAGGACTTCTGGCTTCCAGAACTGTGACACAAAAAACTTCTGTTGTTTAAGCCGCAGTTCATGGTACTTTGTTACTATAACCCTAGCAAACTAATACACTCGGTGAGTGTGTATAATATCTTGGTGAGAAAAGTGCATGCAGCCAGAGAAAAAAACTGGGCCTAAGTGTTTAGGGGAGGGAAGAAAAAGCATTATGTCACTGAAGCTAAGAGAAGGAAAATATTTCACAAAGCAGAGGGTGGTCACAGTGTCAAATTCTGCAGAAAGGTAAAGTAGGAAGATGGAAAATATCAGTCCAGAGGCCTTTGGTGACCTCTGCAGAGATCTCCCGGATGAGTAGAGGGAGCAAATCATAGCGAGCTGAGAATACAGAGGCAGTACATGAAGCATTCCTGCAAACATCTGGCGATGACAGATCTCTCTGGACCTAACTCACCTCTGCTGTCCACAACAGCTACACGGAAACAACCTAGAGTCCAGTCAGCCAGACCTGGAGTTTTCCCTCCTCTAATTGCTAAACCCGGTGTGTGTGTGTGTGTGTGTGTGTGTGTGTGTGTGTGTGTATGTGTGTGTGCAGATAGTGTTTTTTTCCTACCAAACTGGTTTGGGGAGGTTTTCAGGGAGAAAAGAATTTCTGAGGCTATCATTTTACAAATTAGATTTTTAGAACTGACACAGGTTCCATTCTGTTTTGTAAAGCTGTAAAGAAGTTGTTATTTGAGACTTCTCAGAGATGAAGACTGTGGTGAATCTGGTGATGTAATAAAGAAGAAAACAAATGCAAGTGGAATTTTGGGGCTCACTCATAATTTAAACAGAAAAATGTAGTAGAATTAGAATAAATAAGTATTGAAGCATTTTCTTAGAAAGTTTTGAAGTCAAAATAAGTCTAAAATTTGCTTTCTGTAGTCTCAGGGATATTATCTGCCAAACAATCCAAATGTCACAGTTTTATATTATAGGAGATCAAATTAATCCACTTTGACTATACTAAAAGATCTAATAAAAATAAAAAGGAATGAATAGTTAGTTAAGTAAACCAATTAGTCAATATCAACCAGAAACTAACCATGGGATAAAACATGAAAAAATAACTACCCAAAAGATAAACCTAGATCATCATCCTCGTCTTACAACTCTTTTCAGCCAAGAGAACAATAAATTTTTATCCAGAACCTGATCATTTTAAGGAACTGTGTAGAATAGCGTAAATAGGAAGAGTGACCAACAATTATAAAATGACAAAAGCAATGCAATGTAGTTAGTAATTAAGCAATGCTTAAAAATAAATGTAAATGACAAAAAAATGGTCCTTTTCACTAGGTATTAAGGAAATGCCAATTCAAGATCCAATGAAATATTTTCATTTATCAAATTAAATAGTAAACAGACAATTCAAAAATGGGCAAAAGATATACAGAGACATTTTCTCAAAGAAGATATATACAGATGACAAGTAAGCACATGAAAGGATGTTCAACATCATTAGCTATTATGAGAATGAAAATTAAACCCACAGTGAGCTATCACTACACACCTGTTAGAATGGCTAGAAAAAATAATGCTAACATCAAATGCTTGCAGAAAGCAGACAAACTGGATCACTCATATTTTGCTGTTGGGTGTGTAAAATGGTATAGCCACTCTGGAAAACAGTTTGACAGTTTCTTACAAAACTAAACATATACTTATCATATGACCCAGCAGTTGCAGTCTTGGACACTTATTTCAGAGAAATGAAAAACCTATGTTCACACGAAAACCAAAACATGAATATTCATACCAGATTTATTCATAATATTCAAAAACAGAGGGAAAAATGTCCTTCATTAAGTGAATGGTTAAACAAACTGTGGTACATATATACTGTGGAATAATATTCAGCAATAAAAGGAAAGAACTATTGATATACACAAGAACTTGGATGAATCTCCAGAGAATTAAGCTAAGTGAAAATGCCAATCCCAAAATGTTACATATCATATGATTCCATTTATATGTCATTCTTGACGTAACATAAAGACAAGAAAGCAGATCGATGGTTTAACCATGGGTCGTGGAGAAAGGAGGAGGTATGTAGCTGCCTAGAGTTAGCACAAGGGAACTTTGTGGTGATGGAATATTTCCTCACCGTTACATGAATTCACGCATGTGATAAAATTGCATAGAACTACACACACACACACACACACACACACACAGATGAATGCACATAAAACTGGTCAGATCTAAATAAGCTCTGTGAATTATACCAATGTCCATCTCCTGGTTTTAACTGTTGTACCACAATAATACAAGACGTTACTGTTGGGAGAAAGTGGGTGAAGGGTACACAAGACCTCCTTACACATTTTTTCTACTTTTTTTGCCTCTTAAATTATTTCAAAATAAAGCATTTAAAAATTAATTTAAAGATACAACTCAACACCCAAAAAACAAATAATCCAATTAACAAATGGGCAGATCACATGAACAGACATTTCTCCAAGGACATACAAATAACCAATAGATGCATGAAAAGATGCTCAACATCACTCTTTATCAAGGAAAGGCAAATCAAAACTACAATGAGATATCACCTCATATCTATCAGAATTGCTACAATCAAAAACACAAGAAACAAGTTGTTAGCAAAAATGCGGAGACAAAGGAACCTTTGTGCACTGTGTAGTGGGAATGCAAACTGGTACAGCCACTGTGGGAAACAGTATGGAGGTTCCTCAAAAAGTTAAAAATAGAACCTTTCTATGATCCAGTAATTGCACTCCTTAGGGTATTTACCTCCAAAATACAAAAACACTAATTCAAAAGGATACATGCAACCTTATATTTATTGCAGCATTATTTGTAACGGAAGCAGCTGAACACAAACACACATACACAGACACAATGTAATATTACTCAACCATAAATAAGAATTAAATCTTGCCATTTGCAAGAACATGGATGGAGCTAGAGAGTAGAATGCTAAGCGAAGTAAATCAGAAAAAGACAAATACCATATAATTTCATTTTACATGAAATTGAAGAAAAACACAAATGAGTAGAGGGAAAAAAGAGAGAGAGACAAACCAAGAAACAGATTCTTTTTTTTTTTTTAAGATTTTATTTATTTATTCATGAGAGACACAGAGAGAGAGAGAGAGAGAGAGAGAGAGGCAGAGACACAGGCAGAGGGAGAAGCAGGCTCCACGCAGGGAGCCCAATGTGGGACTCAATCCTGGGACTCCAGGATCAGGCCCTGGGCCAAAGACAGGCGCTAAACCGCTGAGCCACCCAGGCATCCCACAAGGAACAGATTCTTAATTACAGAGAATAAGCTGATGGTTACAGAGAGGAGACAGAAGGGGGGATGAGTGAAACAGGGATGGGAATTAAACAGTACACTTACACTTATCATGATGAGCACTAAGTAATGTATAGAATTGTTGAATCACTATATTGTATACTTGAACTAATAGAGCATGTATGTTAACAATACTTGAATTAAAATTAAAAACAATTTAAAAAGGCAATTTAAAGAAACCCAAAATGTTCATCTTCACTAAATATTAAAGAAATGCCAATGTAAACACCAATGAGGTATTTTTAGTTATCAATGAACAATTTATATTTTGTAGGGGTGGATATAATAATGTTAGTGAGGTGGCTCAGTTGGTTAAGTGTTGACTCTTGATTTTGGCTCAGGGCATGATCTCAGGGTCATGAGATCAAGCCCTGCATCGGGCTCCACACCTAGGATTCTCTCTCTCCCTCTGCCCTTTTCCTGTTCACTCTCTCTTTCTCTCTAAAATAATAATAATAATAATAATAATAATAATAATAATGTACAAGAAGAATGGTATTTTAGATACTATTGATTGTGGGATTATGAATGCCTATAACTTTTCTGGAAAGCAATTTGTCAACTATAAGAAGCTTAAAAATTCTTAAAAACACTCATTCTGGCCAACTGCCTATTTCTCTGTTCTTAGTAATTTTTTCAGTTCATACAGCATCTGTTCTAGGCCTTTGGCTACACATTAGAAATATGCCAGAATGAGTAACATGATTTCTGAAGGTAAATATATCAAATATGATGATTAAAAAAAATAACAGTGAAGTTTGCAAGGTTCCACAGAAGAACGAGGGTAGCTGCTTTCCATTTCTCTGTAGGCAGTATGTCTTGGATCAATGCCAGAGCTTTGAATAAGTCCAGCAGGTGTCAAATAATAAGTAGTTAATAAGTAGTTCTGTGTTTACCAGCAGCGTTACCTTGCAGAAGCTACTGGGCCCCCTGAAATTCGGTGCCTTCATCTGTAAAATGTGGTTATGAGTACTTACCAATGCCATGAGGCTTATGGGAGTTCATAGTGTATTTGAAGTCTTGTGGAAATAAAATATTTTAGTCTTCACATTCTTTTCTTTAAACCTATTATTTTCTATATTTTAAATTGTGTTAAATTTCCTTAGCTCTGCCTTTTCTGATTCAGTTTTAGCAAATGGATTCTTATTTAAATTCAGAAGTCACGATAGTAAACCTCTAATTATAGATAAGAGAAGAACAGGCTCAATGCAGGTGAATAAGGTGAGAGCCAAGCAACAAAGCCACATAAAGCATATTTTATGTAAGGTATGATGCCAAAAACGTTAAAATAAAATCCTGTCCTATAATTGGTAATTATGTATGTCTTCATGAAGCTATGAAAACCCCTGTTTTAGCCTTCTGGACTTCAAATACGTTACGCCTGCTAATGTCTGCTCTTATAAAGACTTGTTTGCTTTATTAGTCATTGTGGGTAACATATTCAAATTTGCACTTCTAAATCTAGAAGATATATAAACTACCACTTTTGTTTATTATAAAAAGGATTATTCCTCTTCTGTAATAATTTCACCTTTAAGAATATAGGTAAATAATAAGAAACATGGAAAAGATTTGTGTACAAAAATGTTTATTATAGCATTATTTAATGTAATGAAAAATAAGAATCAACCTAAATTTTTCATAGTAGGTGAATGGTTAAGTAAATTAAAAATGAAGCTGTTGATGACTTGTGTGTATCTGTGTATGTGTTGATGACTTTTTAATGACCGAAGAAGACATAAGCCTATGGAATTATAAGGAAAAGAATGCATAGAAATAACATAGCAAGCAAGTCTGTCAAAATAGTCACAGTGGTTACCTCTAGATTGATGAGATTACAGAAATAGGGCTTTTTCTTTAAAATTGCTAAATCTACAGTGAACTTATATTACTCTGCTAAGCAGGATGAAATCAAGTTAAAAAAAAGCAATTTAATGGTGAGAGACAGTGTCTAAATCAGGAGTGGCAAAGAATACCTACAGAGGCCCTCAGATAAGAGAAGTGCGATAGAGGCCTATAGTTCATTATACCCACATGGCACATGAATGGTGGAGACTTCATTACATAAGCAGATGAGCACCATGTTGAGCAATGCTGCTGGTCACCACTCTGTTGTTTTGTGTGCAGGAGTGTGGTCCAGTACAACCTAATCTAATTTTTTGAGAGAAGTAAGAAAGATAACCTTAAAAAAAAAAAAAAAAAAAAAAAAAAAAAAGATAGCCTTAAAGGTGAAATGTCCTGATTTTTATGTAATGCCTCAATGTCTGGAGGGTCTGGCTTGGCTCAGGCCACCAGTTTTGAACTCTGACCTCTGTTAGTACAACAGAAGTTCAGAGGAGAGTGAGATCACTGTAAATGGAGGGGTTTAAGAAGGGGCTATAGTAAAAAAAAATAAAAAAAAAAAAGAAGGGGCTATAGTGAATCAGCGCTAGAAAAGAGGGATCTGGGACTATTTGCTTATTCACTTATTCAATAAAATTTTATTTAGTGTTGAGAAAATGAAGATCAATCAGATAAAGATCCTATTTAGCAGCTACTAAGGGAGAAGGTTTCACCATAGCTAACATTTCTTACCACATGCAGGCATTATGGCATACTATATCACATTATATATTATTTCATTTAATCCTTACAACTCCAGGAGGTAGATAATATTATTATCCCCCATTTTCCACAAGTGAAAACTGAATTTTAGAGATGTTAAATAACTTGACCAGGTCACAGAGCTGATACAGAGCCAGGATTCCAGACTGCAACCTAATTCTAGACCAAACCTCTGAACAAACATTATAAGAGCATATATTATGGGAGATCAAGGGAGAATGAGATTACTCTTAGCAGCAAGACTGATTTGTGGGTGGAAAGATTTGTGCTCAGAGACAGCTATGTCGTGTCATGGTCTGAAACAAGCTCTAGCAACCAAATGATAAAGATAAGAACTAGGAAGCAATAGGTCTGGGATAGAGGTTGAAAATTAAAAGTTGGTAGGCCAAAAATGGTACATACATAGACTGTAATCTTTAAAGATTAAAAAAAAACCCCTTAAATTATAATTAGTTACCAATACTTTAAAAATCTGGAGAATTCACATAAAACAGAATACCCGGTAACACTGGGCCCACATTCCCAACTGGTGAATCTAGAAAAGGTTGCTCAACTTCCAGTGGGGTTCTCCTTTTCCTAAGTGGCCTATTTTGCTCATTTATTTTCATTACCTGCCAGGACACTGCAGGCACTTGAGTCTAAAACCCCTGGCTACACAGTGAGGCATCAGCAGGTGGGAAAGCATAACCAAATGGAATAAGACAGACAAGAGCTGGGAGCTGCAGAAGCTAGGAATTTTGGAAAGATGGATCCAGCAAGACACTTCCCCCAGGGCGCTGGATCCTAAGGCTGAGAGAGCATTTACCTCTTCCTTTCTTTTTTTTTTCTTTTTAAAGATTTATTTATTCATTCATGATAGACATAGAGAGAGAGAGAGGCAGAGACACAGGAGGGGGGAGAAGCAGGCTCCATGCCGGGAGCCTGATGTGGGACTCGATCCCGGGACTCCAGGATCACGCCCTGGACCAAAGGCAGGTGCTAAACCGCTGAGCCACCCAGGGATCCCCTACCTCTTCCTTTCTGATTGGGCTGGAGCTGGTCCCAAGATCTTTGCTTGGGGGCTAGAAGGAAGTGGATTAGTAAAGACAGAGGGAAGCTTGTCTGAGGGCTCAGTGGAGTAGGTGGAAACTTGAAGGACACGAAGAATTTAGACAGCAGGAAGCAGAAAAGTTAATAGACCCATGCAGTGGCTCACCCAAGTTTCTGTTTTCAAGAGAATTCTCTGGCTGGTTAAGTGTTTAGTTGCCAGGAAAAGAAGTCAGAAAAAAAGGAAAACAAACACAAACTCAGTTTCTTTCACACCTCTAGTTGTGTTTTCACACCTACAGGCAGAGTGATCCTTCTTAGGTATCGATCTGAGGGTCTCATTTAGTTCTGAGGGATCTTAGGAAAAACATTTCCTTGGATTAAAGGAACTTTGGGCAAGTTATTTACTTCTCTAAGCCTATTTCTTCATCTGTTAGAAGATTTAATAGTTTCCAATTTTCAGAGGGTAAGGATTAAGTGAGTGAATGGAGGAATATGAAATGCATGGCTGGAAGGAAGAAGTGATTGCTGGGATGAGCAGGGATGGGGCTGGGAACCTTACATAGGTGTTGTCCCTGAATCTTTACAATAACCATATAAATTAGGTATTATTTTCCCCATTGAAAAAAAATGAGGAAATTGAGGTTTAGAGAGGTTTGGTAACTTACTCAAGGTTGCATAATTAGTAAAAGGTAGAGTGGAGAGATTTACTTAAAAAGAGCCAAACCACACCAAAAAAGTACACTGACATCTGTGTGACATTCTAATGATAGTCATATAGCATTATCAGTGAGAAATTAAAACCGATTCAGTTCTATACCCTGCTAAAACCTTGAGATCACCAGCTGTGTGTCCCTAGGCAAGTGGCCTAACTTCCCTGAAACTCAATTTCCTCATCTGTAAAACTTTCTACATTTATTATATTAAACTAAATGTAGTGATGCACTTAAAGTACTACCTACTTATAAGTGATCGATGAACAGGTATTAAGTTTAATAATGTTTACTGGACCTGCACTAAGTATCAGGAATGCAAAAGGAATTAAACATGTTCCCTGCCCTTGTGGAAGTCAGGACAGGACATCCATATGAGCAGTGAAGTTTTAACACAAGGAGGAAACCCTTAAAATGAAAGAATAAATGATGTGACTTGGGAGGGAGAAAGATACAAATATGGTGAAAAAGGAGAGAAGGATGGCAGGCAAGGTTCAACTGTGAACTGTGGAGTGATCTGGATCTCAAAGGAGCAGAGGAGTTTTGCATATAGAAAAGTCAGGAAAGGCATGCCAGGCGGAAGGAATAGGTTGTGCAAAGGCAAAATACACAAAAAGTCCTGAAAGGTCAAGGAGGGTCAAGGGACAGTGAAACAGTTCAAGTGGGACCAGAAGGTAGGTTATATGGGTTGACTGATGAAAGCAGAAGAGAAAAGTTGGATTCAGGCTGTGAAGGGCATTGTGTGTTTTCCTAAGAAGTATGGAAAGGGAGCAAGTCTTCAAAACAAGGAAGTTTCGTAATCAGATTGCTCTCGGTGAACAGTAATGATAGGGTAAAGGATAGTGAAAGGCAAACAGGCAGGATGCTGTTGCTGTCATCCAGACAAGAGGTGATAGAGACCCCAAAACTGGCCACCAATGAATGGGTGGCGGTGAGGAAGAGGAAGTGAAGGATGATATAAGCACAATGTGTGAAATCCAAGGTATGAAAATGGCTTGCTCCCTTATTTACCACAGTCATCCCAAAGGACCAAAACAAAGACACAGAAAACCTCTTGTAAAAATAATCTCCTTTGTTTGTATGCAAATAGGCCATGCACAGTGAAAATGGAACTCAAGTATGATGACAAATACAATATTTTGTCTCCAATACTTGAATCGCGAAGATCGGTTTACCAGTGCAGTCCCTTCTTAAGAATTCCAATGTCTTCACATCAAAATTGCAGACAACCAGTGCGAGGCTTTTTTTTGAGATTTCTTTCCCTCTTAAACCAGATGTGAGGAAAGCTATTTAAGGCGGTTTTCAAAAGAGGCCACCCTTTTCTCACGTGGCTAGAGAGTAGGAAGAGTGACATCTGTTTTATTGGAAAATTTCTTCCAAGTAGCCACATGCCTATGGGGTGGTGGACCTTTAGAATCTTCCAGATAAAAGCATGTGAAGGGAACTGCAAAATTACATCTCAATGGTTCTGCACCATCAACTTCAAAATTGCAAATCCAAGTTGATAAATACATGTTGTAAGGGTTCCCAGAAGTCTCAAGTACATTGCTTTTGGTTACAGAGATGCCACGGGGAAGTGAGCCTTTGAGTGTGCTATGCCCACTCCCTTAACCCTGTTGTGAAATGGAAGCTTTAAAAACTCCAGTGGTGTTTTGTTTTGTTTTAACAAGCTTAGTCATACTGGCTGTATTCTATATGCCCCAATCTATTTTATTTTACTTTGTAGAGTACATTTTATTTATGCTCTTATATAAATATTTTGCATAAAAAGGTGCTTTCGCAGATCATGCTTCCCTAAATTTGAAATATGCTGCCATTTGCTAAAATGTGTTAGTTTTGTTATGTATTATATTCTCTCCTCAGCACAAATAGGAAAAAGCATATGGACTTAACTCTTCAAGCCACTTTTACATTTAGCATATTACCTCATTTTATTTCTTCTAACTAAGATTTAAAGGAAATGGCAAATGTCAGATGCTTTGTGAAAGAAATGACAGTTTCTCAGAATGTGTAAGTGCATACCCTTAAGCAAATGGGCCACTTTAAATTCAGAAATCACAATCTTCTGAATTTAGGTTTAATGTTCCCAGTTAACACTAAAGATTGATAAAGTGCTATGTTTGGAATCATGTATTTACTTTGTTGAATTCTGAAAAGTACCATCACTGATGTTGGTAGTTTATTGGTATTTTTTTTTTTTTTTTTTTTATGATAGTCACAGAGAGAGAGAGAGGCAGAGACACAGGCAGAGGGAGAAGTAGGCTCCATGCACCGGGAGCCCGATGTGGGATTCGATCCCGGGTCTCCAGGATCGCGCCCTGGGCCAAAGGCAGGCGCCAAACCGCTGCGCCACCCAGGGATCCCTGGTATCAATTTTTTAAGCTTTGTATATGTTTCATTCATCTTGGAAAGATTTTACATAGTTTCGTTATTTGTTAACTAGTAATATCTTTTGGGTAAACTCTCAGAAGTCCCAAGATTCTAAGATTATATTGTAAATATTACTAGATAGCTAGGATATAGAATTATTAAAATAGAAATTAAGTATCACTTTAGTCTACCCTTCTCTTGACCGAGTTTTCTACTGTGCCACCCATGACTAACGGTCATGCAGACACAACAACCATTTAAAATATGAACTGAAGGAGAACCAATATTTCTTAGAAAAGCCTATTCCCTTTTCTTAATTATGACCGATACAGATACAACCTAGTTAGAATCTATCACATGCTATTAGGAAGTTATTGCATCATTAGGACGTCCTACATAACTAAAGTTGTTGATCTTGAAAATCACTTGGTGGCAGGTCCCTCGACATTACTAATTGGTATAGGTCTCCTGCACTCACCTGCAGAATCTTGCAGAGCAGGGACCCTCTGCTTTTGTTCATCTTATATCCTAGGACCAGCCCAAGACCTACTCAATTAAGGCTGGTGAAGCATTTATTGAATGGCTGAAGGCAAATTAAAAAGTAGAAATTCCAAGTGGCGCTAATCAGTGGCTTATTATTGGAAAATGGGAAATATTGTTAAGATACAAAAGATGGGTAGAAACAAAGGTAAAGGATAAAATATGTGTATTTGTTTGTCACTAGAGTCCATAGTTATTACCAGTTCCCATGGACACCCTAGAGCGACCCCTGAAGCTGTGCCTAGTTCCTTTTATGACATGTTTGTATGCACAGCAGGCAGACACGGGGGCAGGGTTGCTCTGCAGGTGGTCTTGTTGATATACTTGTGATCTCTAGTGTCCTGGGGTTGAGTTGTGAGTCCCTCAATTCCCCAAGCTGTAGTCCTTTCTGGCCTGGCCTTGTTTCCTGATCTGTGGTCCAGTTCCCCATTGCCCCCTCGGGCGTATCTCCCAGTGCTGGGCCTGGTTCCATAGGGAGAAACAGTTGAAGTGCCTCCACCCACCACACTGTAGATACCATAATTCCAGGAACTCCCAATTCTGCGTGTGCCACAGCACACCCCCACCCCACTCAGCCGTGTCTCCACCAGACAACTGACCATTTTCAGACCCTGGGTTTGGGATGGCTGGCTCCTTACCTGCCAGGGTTGCCATCTTAGCCTGAGCTCTATGCCATGTTTCATCTTCCACCCTTGCCCATACTGCTAAAGTAGCGGTTCATCTAAAGGCCACATCCAGCCCAGGTACAGCAGTACTTCTTTTTCTAAAACCTGTACATCCTGACACTTGCCGTTTGACAATTTTTCCTTACCCTACCTTTTACTAGATGCTAATGTAATCTTCAGTCCAAATACATGTATACTGTTGCTGAAGTTTGGGTATGTTTTATTAAGCCACCATTCGGTTTTGAGAGATTCTTGACAGCCAAGAATCTTTTGCATTCGTTTGATAGAATCTTGTAAATAACTGTTGGTGTCCTTTGCCTCTGTGTCTTCTCCTCAGAAGACGTCTAGGCAAAAGTATGTCACTAGGTCCTAGTTTCTGTGCTCAGAAGTTGATCGAATATAACTTAAGAAACAATACATGTTCCCTCTTTCTTAGCACGCATGAATGATGGGTGTGAATTTGCATCATGAGAAAGTGAATAAAATAAGACACCCCGGGCAGCAGAGACACCACCCCAGGACTAGAGAGGAGCCTGCGCTAGAGGTTGTAAGAATGAGGGTCTCTCCCTACCTTGGTGACCCTCTTATAGGATATAAATACGGAGGCTGCAAAACTTTGGCTCAGACAAAGAAAAAGACTCAACCTTCAATACTTAACCATTTAAGATTGCTTTTAAATGTACGTCAATGCTGTATCTCCCACTCAAAGAAAAAAGAAACTTACTGCGTTTCTAAGAATGTTCCTCCAGAAACATGGAACTGAAAGCTATTTTTTATTGATCTGGGCCTTAGAACACAATGGGACTTTTTAACGTACTTAAGGAACTGACATAAAAACCTATAATTCTGCACAAGAAAGATGCAGAAAATATCAAAATAAAGGGCAGAAATACTAAAGTACAGATGTTTTGCAGCAATATTTTATGCATGGTGTTTGATCACAAGTGGGCAACGTGGAGAAGTGAACCTCTGGACTGTGAAATTGATGCTAATTTTCTTACCCACTAGTGTAGAAGCTCTCTAAAATGTCATGTCATTAACTTAGCTGCTTTACCAGGAATCAGTGCATGTGGTTAGTGTGTGTGTGTGTGTGTTTAATCAATTAGGCTTCTTTTTTTTTTTTTTTTAACAGTTTTAGACTTACAGAAAAATTGGGCAGATGGTACAGAGAATTCCCATATACCCTCTCCCCGGCACACAGTTGCCCCTATTATGATCGTGAGTAAGTGTGGTATATTTGCTACAATCAGAGAACCAACATTGTTCATTAAAGCTCATGCTTAACATTTAATTCCCCTCTTTGGGTTCTGCAGTTCTATGGGCTTTGACAAATTTATAACATGTATCCACCATTACAGGATCATAAGGAAAGTTTCACTGCCATGAAAATCCTGTGCTCCTCTATTCACCCCTCCTCACATTTCCTTGCAATCACTACTGATCTTTTTACTCAGTGGTTTTGCCTTTTCCAGAATGTCATCTAATTGGTGGCATACAGTATGTAGCCTTTTGAGGTTGACTTCTTTCATTAAACCATATGCATTTAAAGTTTGTACCTGTCTTTTCATAGCTTGAGACCTCATCTCTATTTATCATTGAATAATATTCCATTGTATGGGTGCACCACACTTTGTCTATCTATTCACTTACTGAAGGGCACGTTAGTCGCTACCGCTGAGCCACCCAGGCGTCCCACTGAGCACCTTTTAATGTGCTTATCTACCATCTGTGTATCTTCTTTGGTAAGGTGCGTGATCAGATCTTTTGTCCGTTTTTAGATCGAGTCATTCATTTTCTTGGTTTTTTTTTTTAATTTTTTTTATTTTCTTGGGTTTTAAGAGTTCTTTATACATTTTGGATGTCAGTCCTTTATCAGGTATCTGTTTTGCAGATGCTTTTTTCCACTTTGTGGCTGTCTCTTCATTCTCTCAGCGGTCAGGGTGTTTATGCCTTCAGGAGGAAGGCTTTTAGAAATACTTTCTCTGGGATCCCTGGGTGGCGCAGCGGTTTGGCGCCTGCCTTTGGCCCGGGGCGTGATCCTGGAGACCCGGGATCGAATCCCACGTCGGGCTCCCGGTGCATGGAGCCTGCTTCTCCCTCTGCCTGTGTCTCTGCCTCTCTCTCTCTCTCTCTCTGTGACTATCATGAATAAATAAATAAAAAAAATCTTTAAAAAAAAAAAAAAAAAAGAAATACTTTCTCTAACAGCAGTAAAAGAAAAAATTCATAGCAAATGTTTTACGCTCTCTCAACTGGTGTCAAGGATCCCTCTCTGTGGACCCAGAAGAGTTCAACTAAAAGAGAAGCGTCAGGCCCTGGGAGCGGTGGCTAGCTATCCTGCACTGTGAGAGTTTACGCAGCAGGGGTAGGAACAAGAACAGAACCTCCCTGAGCTGCATGACTTCTAAACTAAACACCGTTTAGGAACTATGCATAGGGTAGGAATTTCTGTCCGGAAATCCAAGTATGTAAAAGATAATCACTTTCCATATTTCCTTTAACTCGACCTAATCTCACCCGTGATACCCATCCTGCCAGTTGGCTAGGAGATTCCATCTTGATCATACAGGGGTGCCCTTTCCTTCCTCCAGAATTCAGGAAGCTTACTTAATGCCTAGAAATGGGAGAAAGGGCTTAACGTCCCAAGTCTGTCTTGGTTGCCATTGGCAACCTCACTATCTAAACCACGGGAGTCTGTGAAGCCTGGCAGCTCCCGGCCCCCATGTCAGTGGGGGTTACCAACTGAGGCCCATGAGCCAAGCGCACTGCCTCTGTAGGCAAGAGCCATGACTCCCAAAGCTTTAGCCCCCGGGGAGCACTGAGAAGGGTGCTTGGATCCCACTGCTCCCAGGACCCAAACACCTCTGCCCTTCCTTCCTCTTGCATTTCAAAAGTGCTCTCTTTTCTCTTCTTATCTAGGACACATGTATCATCTCTTCCATGGGCTTTCACAAAAGCCCAAAGGTGCCTTGACTTTTGTCTCTTCTGCTTTCTCTCTTGCAAACAAGACAAAACAAAACAAAACTGTGTGTCAAGAAATCTCGAAAACAAACACTAACATTTCAATAAATAATGCTGCTACAATTATTTGTGGAAACGATCTTGTCCTATATTGGAACTACCACAACTTAAAATATTTAAATTTCCTCTTGACCAGTGACCACAGGAAGTCATTTATATATAGCAAACAAATACGTGGCTGGAATTGGAAAATTTGGCTGTTTGGATCTTTCCAAATGCCCACAAGTTCCTAGCTCTGCCCTTCCCTGCCCCCAGAGGAGAGCCTAACTATGTGGTCCCAGGGGAATATCTCTTGGGCAGTTCAGCAAGAACATCACAAAGGTATCTATTTCCCTGACCCAGCTACCATCTCTGGCCACTCACTTCCTGCTGCTTTTTCTTGTAGCCTTGGCCTCATCAGATATGAGAACATCTGGGAGTGAGGCATGGAGGAAGCAGCCCCACACAGAAAGCAGCCTTCTGAGGTTACTAGTAACTTCCTCCTTACTAAGCACAAGGAACTGATCTTCATTTTGCTTAACCTCATCTTAGCATTTGATATTGTTGACCACCATCACTGCTGAACCCCATCTATCCTTGGCCCTGATGACCCTTGGGTAAGGCCTTCTTATCAAATTTTTCAGCGGCACATGGCTTGAAAAGATGACCAATACAATGAAAGACATGTATGGAATTTAGAGTAATTTTGATTGGCTGAACACTGACACACAAATAAGATTGGACCAGGAGGTGGTGATCTGACATGACACTTGAAAAAATAAAAATCATGGTCAGCCACTCCAATACAACTGTTTATAAGCTTATTTGATCTCTGACTCATTAACAAAAGTGATCTTATCATCATCCATTCCATTTTGTGAGCCCTCTCTGCAAAGAGGCATGTTAATAAATTCAGGAAGTCAGATGCCAGTGAGAGAATCACCAGGTTGCTTTGGTTCTAGAGACCACATCATATGAGGAACAGTTGAGGACACTGATACTATTTAGCAGAGAGAAGAGATATCTGCTTTCAACTCTTTGGAGGGCTCTATGTAAAGAAGTTAAAAATGCATATACCGGTTAGTTTACTATACAGGACAGAGACAAGTAGATGGTACTTATAGGGCTGAGGAGAGAGAAGTGGGAGATGTGAGATTATTATAAAGAAGACCTTTTTCTCTTATAACTGTCTTATCAGGTAGTGAGTTTTCCAACATAAGTGAGAAAGCAAAGACTGGATGTCCGTCTACTGAAGATAACATCAAAGGGGTCCCAGCTTCACAGTGAGAGGCTGGGATGACTTCTGAGGTCCCTTAGACAACCCAGCAATGCTAATGAAGTCATGGAGTAAGGGAATTCCATGGCACCGTGTTGTCCTTTATTTCTGCTGCCAGCCTCACCCCTTATCTCTCATTTATTCAGTGTTGCAGTGTATAGGATACTGCTCTAAGCAGGAGCTGAAACGAGGAGATGAGAGAAAATATGTGAAAGGGAAAACAATAAAACAGCTTTTTTAAAAAAAACCTGATACATGTCAGGATCTGTGTGAGACACCATATATGTGTCTTCCTATCTAATCCTTACAACAAGCTTATAAGATGTTTAGCATTACTTCTGTGATGAAACTAGGGTTCAGAGAAGTTAGATGACTTCCCCAAGAACACACACGTATCAACTAGTGTTGAGTTTGAACTAGCCAGAGTTTGAACACAGGTGTCTGTGATTCCAAAGCCCTGTGTGATGTGTTATTTTTTACTCACCCTTCACTTATGGCAAGGTATATTGGTTTTTAAAATTTTTTTGTTGATATAAAGACTCCTTTTAAAATAAACTGACTCAAAAGTAAGTCAAGAGAAAAATAAGTGTATAAAAAAATTAATACAGATTTGACATAGATATGAAGTGGGACTAGTAGCTAGAGTGACTGAAATTCAGTAAATACTATTCCAATATTCCAATAGTAAGACTTTCCAATTTAGTCTATCTTAGATTTTGACTGCTGAGTACAAAGAAACAAAGGAAACTTGAAAAACGAGTGGAATGTAAATTGATTCTCCTGTGCCCTGATACAGGGGTAATTTCATGTGTTACAATAAGGAAACTAAATGGACCCTTTGAAATTAAAAAAATATATGATTGTAAAATCCAGAGGAAAACCCCAGGTGGGGCCTATCCGAATAAAGGATGAAGTTTCCAAGGTATACACACAGAATGGCTGAGAGGAAGTGAAGACCCTATGAGTCAGGGCCCGGGACCCATGCAGGAAGGCTATGGGTTCAAGAGGTCCTGGACGGAAGGTGAGGGAGTTGATGTGTTTTTGGGAAGAAAGACCATCATCCTTCCAGTGGTTAAGGATAATCTTTGTGGTCCAATAAAGGTCAAAATGAGAACTGGACGGTCTAAAAGGAAGACAGGAAAGTAATAATGAAGAGTAAGTAGCTGCATAGCACGCTCAGGGCCAGGCGATTTACATGCAAGATCCCATTTGTCTTTCAGAACAAAGCAGCAAGGACGCTGGTCACATTTCCTGAATAAGAAGACTGAGATGGGGAGATAGATGTTCAGAACTTTTTCAGGGCCCAGCAATCAAGCCAGCATTTGACCTTGGGCCACCAGTTTCAAACCCAGGCTGTGCTACTTCCCCTGCACCACAAGTCCTTGCTTGGGTGCTCCTTCTCAACCCAGACAACAAACAGCTTTTCCTTTGTTACTTTAATTTCTCCAGCCCTGCAGGGCACAGTTGGCCTCCAGGGAGTGGAGGAGGCTTGCTCAGAGGGAACTTCTCTCTTGAGTGCAAATACTGCAGGCTCAGAAGCACACAAATCTCTCCCCCTCCCCCCAACATTGAGCAGAGGGCTTTGCAGGGCCAGATTGAGTCAGAAAAGGAAGCCATACATTGGGGGCAGGATTATAGGTGTGAAGCCTGTCCCTGCTGAAGCACTAGGTTTGGAAAAATCCACTTGACATTCACACAGCTGTCACTCCTCTGCTTGTGACTTGTCCCTGGACTTGAGAGTACCACCTAGTTCTATGAACAGGAGCCAAGGTAATAGAAACATTCTAGATTAGGACAGTTAGGATTAGATTGGGAAAATGTGAAAACGGGCTGTGTATGTTAATTGGCTTCTAGCAGGATCCATGGAGGTACACTCAAAGTGAATGGTTGGTGGTGGGGGTGGGTGAGTGAGAAGAGAAATACCCAGTGTCTGGGTTCTCTGATTACAAACTGTCTCCTGCAGCCCTGCCAAGCCAGACACGGTACAGGGTACGTGGCTACCCCATCAAACACTTGTTAAACTGAGCTGAACCTTTACCTATGAGCCTCAGAGCCTGCACTCCCGGATCCCTGTCAGTCTTTGTCATATTTGTGGCTGGGCTGTCTTTGGGGAGTTTCCTCAGGGCTTTACATTCACTCACTCTCCGCCAGTGCATTCGTAGTCATTTTCATCGGTGGAAATGCCCACCTGCCATCAGAAGTTATCTGGAACCAGCCCCTGTCTGTGGTGCTATTTCTTTCTTGTCAGTTCCCCTTTCTACATTTGAGTTCTAGCCTCAGCCCTGACATTATTTCTTTCTCTACGAGGGGTGTTAGGACGTTATGGGGAGCTCACGAAGTCTCCTCTTTGTTTATTCTTAATACCCGGCTTCTGTGTTCCTCGGGAATGCCACTGGGCTTATGCACCTGGTCTCCGGGAGCTGCGGTGGATGGGCATGTGTGACAGGTACGTTCTTCGGGCGCCCGGGTGCCTGGGGGCACGGGGTTAGATGAGGCTGAGTCTGGGGCAGGTGTTCAGAGGTGGGGCTGCTGGCTGGCCAGGGAGCGGGTAAGAAGGGCTGTGGAGGACATGCACCGAACTTCTGGGCAAGCCTGAGCTTGCTTCTGAGACTGGCCGTGTCGGAGGTAGGACAATACAAAGACGTGGCTCTTCCAGCCAGATCCCTTTGTCTGCTTTGGTGACCTAAGGGACGGGACAGGCAGGAAACAGAAGGCGCCACTTACCAAACAACCCGCAGCCGCCCCTGGCCTCTGGCTGCCGGAGGCTCCAAGTAGCTCTGCTGCAGGAGAAACCATCCAAGACGCTGGCCCTGCCTGGGCCCCTCGTGCCAGTGGGAAGTTCAGACAACCCAGGCAAAAGCCACAGCCTCTGCAGCGCTCTCTGCTTTCTTATTTGGCATTTCTCTACCTGTCCCTCTTTTTTTCTCTTTTCTCCATTTCTTCCTCCCATCTAAGTGCCCCATCACACTATTGGCTCCTCTTGGCACCAGAGACCAACAGCCCATTTGAAAAGAAAGTCTTAGGTCAAAAAAGAGCCCAGGCAGTGGTTTCTCATGTTCTGTATACCATGAACGTATTTGCATTTGCAAATAGGCTTAAAATAGTGTCTCCACTAATAGTTATTTAAGGAGAGACAGGTGAAAATAATTTTTGGCCAAGGGAACTTCCCACTCCCCTCAAATTGTAATAGCTAAGGAGATGGTCTATTCCTCTGACGTGTAACCTCAAACTTGGGACGAAGGCTCTGGACTTACATGAGTCTAATTATGTGCACAAGCTCACAGTTCTGTATTATTTTAGCTGTTTGCTGTTGCAGGTACCATGAATGCTATTTATATGAGCTATACCGTGTATAATAGAAGCTTTTATAAATGTTTGTTCACTGGTGTTTTCTAAATATATTTATTGAGGGCTTAACTATGTCCCATGTAGTGGGGTTTTAACAGGGAGCATAAAAGACATGGTCCTTGTACTCTTGAAGCTTTTAGTCTTATGGGAAAACAGTGCTAATTAAATAGTCACACTAACATGACTGTATGGCGACAGTGCTTTGAAGGCAGGGAAATGGCTCTTTGTGATTTTACTCACTGTTTAATAACTATGTCTTTGAGCTTGATATTTTGGCTACTCTATACCCCTGAATGTCAGGTGTCTCTTCCTGGTGGAGATGAGGATTGGATTTTATGGAGTTGAGGCTAAGGTGAGAGTGGAAAGAGCATAAAAGGTGAAAAGGTAACCCAAGCCAGGTTCTTTAGGAGAGAATTGAGATGTTTGAAATACCATGTTTCAAAAATGGGATAGAGGCCAGGTTTAGGTGTTTCTGGGCTAGGAGCCTAAAGCTGTGAAGAAACAGAACAAGAACAAAACATGTCTGAAGCAAGCAAGGAGGGTGGTCGGAAGGTTCCTGGGCGGTTATCCAGAGTCTAGGCAAGTGTTGACAATTCACCTTTCGTGGTCAGGCAAATAAGAGTATTTAGGGGGCAGGACAGAAGGATAGGGCCTTAGGCTGGGCACATCATTCTTTACTGGACCTTTATCCTCATCTCTAACCTTATGTAGAGCCTTGTTTCTGAACCGTAGATTGGCGTATACTCAGGGTGAGCTTTGGGAAATAGACACCATTTTGAAGAGGTATAGGGGAAAAATATGTCTTCAGCACTTTCCATCTCCCCATCAGAAGAGGAAGGTTCCCATTCACTAGTCTCCCTACTTTTTTTGAGTATGATTCCTTTCTGAGTTCCATTTCCTATTTAGATAAATTAACTTGAACTTAACTCTTAAGGGCTAAAACCAAAAAACATTGCTCCTTTCTAGTTAGCATTTGCATTTTAATAGGGGCTTTCAAAAATGCCTTAACCCAAGGAATGAGTAATTTGGGAATTCCAAGCACCCGGGGTTGAGCTGGTACACGGAATGGGGAGAGGGGACGTCCCTCAAATTGTGCCCTTGAAACACTAGCTTTCTCTCTTTGACCATGATTCTGGTTCTGAGAGAACAGGAAGGGGCCCTCTTACAGGGCCAGGATTGGCATAAATGCCTTTTAGTGAGTTCTGTGGGTCTTATTTGCGGTAGGCGGAGCCTTTGACCAGAGGTGCACAGACTCACCTGTATAACTTGGCATGATGCTTGCTCATAGGCACTTTTTTGGCAAAAAAGGAAAAAAAAAAAACGGCTTCAACAACCATTGATAATTTGGAAAAGGGATGCTCCTTGTCTCAGAAAGATCCAATTCTAGATATGACTAGGAGAACTGGGGATGTGTCTCGTACACAAACTTGCTATAAGTAGACTGGAAAAACTAAATGCTCTCACCATGATGTGCTCCTTCTTTTGGGTGAGTGAGGGGAATGGACTCCTGATTTTAATACTTAGTCACCTACAATATCAGGGAATGAATAAAAGCAGCCTTCTTCTCCTTAAGAGTCTACATAGACATTTCTTCATTGTGCATATGCATCTTTGATGCTGTTACCCTACATCTGTGTGGAAATATTCTGCTCCCAAGTGGGTGAGGGGAAGGACAGCTTATCAACGTAAGGCAGTATTACATAGGAAAAATTCTCCACAAATAGAGACCCAGGAGGATTTGCTCCAAGAAGAGATTGGAAACCAAGTTAGTCAAATGACCCAGCCTGAGCTAGAAAGAGACATAGAGGGCAGGGGAGCTCAGCAAAGCTGAAAATGGGTGACGCACATCCAGAGCCAATCATCTCCTGTGTCCACCAGACACCATGAAGTGCTCACGTTTTCATCAAGGCAGCGCTCATGCTCATGTCTTTCTTGTCATACCCACGGTCCTTATCTTGGGTCTATGAGACTTTAATATTGGCTTTCTTGATCCCCCTCACATCAGCCCTCACCTCCTTCCTCAGGCCACTGACAGGCTTATTTTCTTTAAACTTTGATTAAATATTTTTTCTGCTCCTAAACCATTAATCCCAAACTCTCAATTTTCTACCACATCAAGTACAAACTGGTCTGATATTGCAGACTCCATTAAGCTATCCTACTCCTCTTACAGAAATGAATTTCCCATTATTTGGGAAAATAAGTAAGTAAAAAAGTAAAAATGCCCTGTAGCATCCACTGTGTTAATCTCTTAAACAAGAGTGACTTCTAGTACTCAGTTGTTGAATGAATGAATGAATCAATCAATTAATCAATCAATCAATCAATATCTTATTCTCATCGCCACATCCTGTTGATTATAATCCTAAATATTGCTTGAACCTCTCCACTTTCACTTCTACTACTACCACCCCAGACCAAGTGGCCATCTTCTTTCATTTACATGACTACAGTAGCCAACTGATTGGTCTTCTGGCATCTGTTCCAGCTTCCCTACTATCCATTTGCTACACAGTAGCCAAGTCATCTTTTTAAAATATCGCTCCTCTAATTTCTTCAGTGATTCATGTTGCACTCAGAATAAACACCAAAGTCTGTTGCTGACCCCTAAGATAAGCACGATCTGGCCCCTGCTGACCTCGCCAGGCTTGTGTCCCCAGTCTTGTAGTCACTTAAGCCACATCAGCCTTCCCTCATGTACCCTCTTGCCTCACTGCCTTTGCACCTGCTGTTCCTTTTGCCTAAAATCCTCCCAAGCCACTCCCTTTCCCCTTATAGCATGTATTTAATCTGTTCTGTTTACCTATTAGTGTATAACAAACTCTCCCAAACTTAGCAGCTTAAAACAATGAATATTTTACTCTGTCTTACTGTGTTGTAGGCCAGAAATCTGGGTAGGCTTTTGAGTGATTTTTCTGTTTCTCATGGCATCAACTGAAGTCATATGGTGGTTAGTATTAATCTAGTGAATGGGCTGGTCTAGAGCTGCACTGTCCAATTCAGTAGGCACTAGCCACGTGTGGCTACCACCGATCACTTGAAATGTAGCTCATATAAGAGCTAGAAGTGCAAAATACCCGCAAGATTTTGTGCAGAAACAAGAATGTAAAATACCCATTAATAATTTTATATTGATTATATGTTGAGATTATAGTATTTTAGATATACTGAATTAATTAAACTATATCATTAAAATTAATTTTTACCTTTAAAAATTTTTTTACTGTGGCTACTTGAAATTTTCCAATTACATATGTGGTTGTATTATATTTCTGTTGGACAGTGCTGACCTAGATAGAGCAAGGGTCAGCATTTTTTTCTGTAAAAGACTAAATAGAAAACATCTTCAGCTTTTCAGGCCATATGGTTCCTACCACAGCTACTCATCTCTATGACTGTAATGGACAAGCAGCCATAGACAATAATTAAACAAACAGGTATAGCTGCATTCCAACAAAACTTTATTTGTAAAAAGTAGGTGGTGGCCAGGTTTGCTCTGCAGGCTGTAGTTTGCTGACCTCTGACTTAGAGGATCCAAGATTTTATTCCTATGTCTGGTGGGTTGGCAATAATGGCTGGAAGGCAGGACTCAGCTGGGACCGTTAGCCCAAACACATGGCCTCTTTGGCATGATAGTGTCAGGGTAGTAGGACATCTTACATGATGGCTCAGAGCCCCAGAAAAAGTATCCCAAGAAAAATAGAAGCCATAAGACTTCTTATGATCTAGCCTCTCAAGTCCAAAACATCCTTTCTGTTGCATTGTATTGGCCAAACAAGTCTCAAAGTCTGCCCAGATTTAAGTAGAGGAGGTTAAACTTTACCTCTTCAGGAGAGGAATAGCAAAGGATATGTGTCCATATTTATCACATCATTCTTCAAATCTCAGTTTAGACTAGTCCTATAATAAGCATTCAAAGTACCATGAATCTCTCCTTTGTAGCGCTTGTCATCATTACAATTTTACACTTATTTGTGTGCTTATTTCACTCCTCCACTAAACCATAAGTAACCATGTGACAAGAAGCTGTTCCTGGCTTTGTTCATCATTATATTCTGAGCACCTAGCACAATGCCTGGCTCAATAAATATTTGTTGAATGAATGAACAATATTAGGGCACAACTTTTTAGCCATTAACTGTACTGATTTCAATCCCACAGTTCTCGGTATTGCTCTCAAGCATATCATGACACCCTGTCAGAAGCCTTGTTAAAATCCAGATACATTCCATTCCCAGCAGCCTGATTATTTTGTATTTCAGAAACTTTTTAAAAAAGGAAATAATACCCTATTCCTCCCCAGTACGTCAAAGGTAATGACAGCTGCTCTAACAGTATAGCTTTAGGTTCTGGTGCTGCTCTGAGAAAGAATTGACTCAGTGTGTCAAAATAGAGGCAAGCCAAGGCCCCCAGAGGCTGTAGCATCACCTCCTGCTTTGCTTAAAGCAAGGACTCTTGTATGTGTCAGGGAGTGGTATACATTGCCACCCTCCACACTGATCCTAGAACTTAAATTGTAGTTATATTTGTACACTCTGTCTTTCTTTGTAATACTGTGTGAGGGAGCAAAGCCCCTCTATATCCCCCACAACCTCCAGAACAAGCTGTCATTAACTAAATCCAGTAAATGAGCAATTCTCCTTAGACACCAGCAAATTTAGCAAACCTCTTTCTCTCAAATCCATCAATCAACCAACCAATCAATCAATCAATCAAACTTCAGAGAAAAATAAAAGAGTGGGTAGACTCAGAATCCTTTCTCTTTGCTCCCATAGCACAGCTGAACCTGGCTGGAACTTTTAAAGGAACTATACCAATGTGAAAAAGAACACAATGAGGCGGGATCCCTGGGTGGCGCAGCGGTTTGGCGCCTGCCTTTGGCCCAGGGCGCGATCCTGGAGACCCGGGATCGAATCCCACGTCAGGCTCCCGGTGCATGGAGCCTGCTTCTCCCTCTGCCTGTGTCTCTGCCTCTCTCTCTCTGTGACTATCATAAATAAATAAAAATTAAAACAAACAAAAAAAAAGAACACAATGAGGCTGTGTGGGCTTAAACCTCAACTCTATCACTTACTACTTGCGGGCGAGGGTAAGCTCTTAACCTCTATGAGGCTCCATTTCTTCATCTACAACGTGGGGATGGATAATCCCACCTTGTTGTGAGGAACAAGAGTGTAAATAGTCATTCAGCTGACTCTAACTCACGGTCTATGATGGGCCAAGCACATACAGTAAGGAAAAGTGCCATACGGCGCGTGCTCTTCTTTGGTTTCTGTAGTGAACCTCCAGCTACCCAGAGGCTACTTGCTTTAGGTTTTTGACCAGTTTACCCACCTACAGACCTTATTGTGAACACAGCTGACAGAAATCTCTTCTCAGAGAATCCCCCCGTAAATTCTTAGGTTCTTTCCTCTCTCATTCCCCTTTTTGCTCTCTCCCTTCAAAAGCCAGGGTTTCTACTTCGCAGGCCCTCTGGAGAAAGCAATGACTTGAGGTTGTGGTTGGGAGTTCATTCCTGTGGGAGCAATGACATCTCTGCTCTTCTTCAGAGCCAACAACATTGAAGAAACTGGTTTCCTAACCCAAGTCCCCATCCTCACACGTACGCCATGGCTAGAGTTGAGAGAAATTCTTCACATGAGGAGTAAAAGATCATGTCAATCTCTAGTATTTTATCACCATATTTTATTAGGGTCTCTGACAAACAAAGTGTCCAAAGTGTTGTCCAGGACAGTGTCCAATCTTCAAATCACTGTTAGGAAAGTTTACTAGAAAGACTGTCACTGCTGGACCAGAATTTTGGGAAGGAATATAATCTCTGTCCCCAGATTCATAAAGGGTTTTGCCAGAAGTGTGTTAAGGTTTCTCTGCATAACTCCAAAGAATGACACCAGTATTAATGAGAGGAAGTTAAGGAGAGGCAGTTTCTCGCTCAGGGGAAGAGAGAATTTCCAAATAGAGAAGTTAAAATAGTATTGATTTCCTTGTCATACCCAGTGCTTCTCCCCAGTGCATGAATTATAGGGACCATTTGTCCAAGATATCTTGGGCCATACTGATTCATGTTGTAATTTGAACTAAAGGTGATTTGTTAAATTCATAGTGAAATATAATTTGATTTTGTGTCCCTGTTCAACACATCACCCCAAGGAAAACCAAATCTTTGGTTAGGTCAAACATGCTGATTTTTGGTTTGCAAACAATGGGAGATTCCTATATTAGATGACAGTTCAGACTCAAAGGATTCCCAGTCTTCAGATTCTATGATAAACAGGATGCTGGTGGCGATTTATTATGAGGAAGTGCACAGGAATCAAACAGAAAACTCTCTTTCCAGACTCTACCACTGACTGGTGTCAGCTTTGGCCCAACAGTTAATGTTCAAGCTCCATAACCTATTGAAATCATTGGAGGGGAGAGAGAGAGTAATCAGGAGCAAATGTGAGGTTCATATACTGAACACCTACTGTGTGCTTCAGCAATTGAATATGTTTGCAACTCATTGTCACAAAGCACGATCTCTCTAAGTAGTTACTAATTAACACTAATTTTTTGAATATTAAAGAGCCCCTATAAATTAAGAAAAATTTGTAAAAAGCCAAAGGCTCAAAATTTAAAGTAAGTAGAAGAAATGTATGGACAGTACATGAAACAAGAAATGTTATCTCATGGGTCTCCTGGGTGGCTCAGTCAGTTGAGCATCCAGCTTTTGATTTCAGCTCAGGTCATGATCTCAGGGTTGAGAGACTGAACCTGCTTCCGGCTGCCCGCTGGGTGTCTGTCTCTCTCTCCCTCTAAAAAAAAGAAAGAAAGAAAGAAATGTTATCGCTCCTACATTTGAAAAGATGTTCAAACTCATACTAAAAGAAATTCATTTCAAAATTATAGTGAGAACCACCTCACATCCGTTAGAATGGATACCATAAGGGAAAAAGTAAATAAATAACAGGTGTTGACAAAGACGTGGAGGAATTGGAACAGCGCAATTGTGCACTCTTCATGGGAATATAAAATTATGCAGCTGCTGTGGAAAACAGTATGTCGGTTCCTCAAAAATTAAAAATAGAATTACCATATGATCCAGTAATTCCACTTCTGACTATATACCCAAAAGAAATGAAAGCAGGGCCTCAAAGAGATATTCATACTTCCATGTTCATAGCAGCATTGTGCACAACAGCCCAAAGGTGGAAGCAACTCAAATATCCATCAACAGACTAAGGGATAAACAAAATGTGGCACACACAGTGGGGATATTATTCAGCTTTAAAAATGAAGGAAATTCTGACACATACTACAACACAGATGAACCTTGAATAAATTGTGCTAAGTGGAAAAAGCAAATCGCAAAAAAAGACAAACACTGTAGGGTTCCACTCATGTGAGGTAGCTAGAGTAGTTAAATTCATGGAGACAAAAGGTGGAATGGTGGTTTCCAGGGCCTGGGTGGAGGAGAGAGTAGGGAGTTAGTGTTTAGTAAGTAAGGACTTTCAGTTTTGCAAGATGAAAGCAGTTCTGGAGATGGATGGTGGTGACGGTTGCACAACAATGTACTTAATACCACTGTACACTTAAAAAAATGAGTTAGATGGTAAATTTTATGTTATGTGTATTTTACCACAATGAAAAATAATTTTTTAAAATGACAAAGAGATGTCATTTTAAGTTTCCCTATTGGTAAAGCTCACAAGTTAGAAAACATGCTATGTTGGCAAAAACCTATGTGAAAATAAGCATGTCCGTGTTTATTGCAGGGGACCATAAACATACAATCTTCGGGGAGAACAATTTTTCAATGTCTTTGAAGGTTAGAGTTGCAATTACCCTTTGGTCCTTAGGTCAGGCCATTTCTACTTCTAGGAAGATAGCTTACTCTCACATAAGTATTTTGGCATATGATCAAGGTTTTTCATTGTAGCAGAATACTGGAAACCCTTAAATGTCCATTTATAGAGGCTGGCAAAATAAATTATTGTCATCCAATAGAAGACAATAGAATATGCAACGGTTAGAATGAAGATATCCACTACACGCTGATACAGAACAATTTCTGAGGTAGTGTCAAGGGTGCAAAATTGTGTATAAATTGCTACCATTTAAAAATCTTTTAAATAAAATGAAAAAAGAATATGGGTAGATGTTTCCATTTTGTTTTTGTCTAAAATAACTGCAAGTAGAGGCAAGAAGCTATGAACAGGTAACAGTGGGGGAAACTAGACAGCTAGCATACCAGGGTTGGGAGAAAGAACTGCTTTCCACTCTTTATCACCTGTACCTTTTAAATTTAGGTATGTGCAGGTATGATCTATTCAAAACTTTTTGACTGAAGAAAGAGGGTATAGTCTAGAAGGGAAGAAACCTAACAGACACTTTTAGCCCCAAGCTCTGTGCTGAGTGCTTTGGGAGCAGAGGACAGGTGTCTAGCATAGCCCAAAGGGATCAGGAATGGCTTCTAGACAAACCACCCCCAAGGAAGAAATTTCTGCTATTGGATCACAAATAGTTGCGCATCTTCTCCTGAGCATTCGTTTGTTTTATCCTAATGAACAGATCTGTAAACTAATTCACCAATTAGGTTTTCTTTTTTTTTTTTTTTTTTTAAAGATTTATTTATTCAGAGAGAGCGCAAGAGAGGCAGAGACACAGGCAGAGGGAGAAGCAGGCATCATACAGAGAGCCTGATGTGGGACTTGATCCAGGGTCTCCAGGATCACACCCCGGGCTGCAAGTGGCACTAAACCGCTGCGCCACCAGGGCTGCCCTAGGTTTTCATTTTTACGTTGGCTGTTGAAAGGCTATAGGCCACACTTGTGACCTGAACCACGCAGGGTGGGCAGATTTCTAAATGCTAAGCGTTTAGCACTGGACTTGTACCAGGCTCCATTTTATATTCTTACATTTGGTTTGCTTCTTAGCTGTTTCTAATTTTGGTCATTTTCCCTTATCCTATGCTTCCCTGTAAGCCACTATAGCCTTTTTGGTCTAAGTTGGGGTAAGTGGGTGAGTCAAGAAAGAGGGAAGGAAAGAAGAGAGCATAGAAGTTAATAAGCGGTGCCTGCTGTTCTCCTTGGCTCCATCATGCTCTCAAAGTGGGGTCCTTACACCAGCAACAGCAGCATCACCTGTGAGTTAGACACAGGTTTTACTGAGCTTATTACATCAGAATCTCTGTGGACAAGGCCCAGATAACTGCTTTAACATGATCTTCCAGAAGATTTTTACACATGGTAAGTTTGAGAATCACAGGGAAACCAAAGGCAAGTTGATTTCTAAACATAAATACTCTTCATTTGTCCCATCATATCCATTGTCTTGGGCAACCTAAGTAATGCCAGCTACTCCAATAACCAATCCCCCAAATTTCATAGCTTACCACAATAGAAGTTTATGTTTTCCTCACTTTAGGGTGGAAAGAACTGTTTTGTTAATTTGTTCACCAATCCAGATTCTTTTCATAGTGAGGCTTTGCCATCCTCTAGGGCCTTGCACTCCTCCTCTGGATTCTCTGCATCCAAGAAAGCAAGAGAGGAAGGAAAGAGAGAGAAGGCTTTAGTGGCAGGTCTGGAAGTAACACCAATCTTTTCTGCCTACAATTCCATTGGCCAGAACCCAAACACATGGGCCACCTAACTGCAGGTGAGGCTGGGATGTAGGGCTTATCTGTGGAGCTAGGAGGAAGAGGAAATGGCCTTGATGAACATATAGCATGATCTCCGCTACATGCCGGGGCCTAAGTGAATCCCAAACTCTATTTGTCGTATTTTGGTTTTCAGTCATTTTCTAATCAAGTTTTATCTTTTCTTTTTTTTAACTCTAGCACTATGGAACTGAATAACATTCTCTTTGTGATGACCCTCCTGCTCTATGGTAAGAACCTTTTGGCTTTGTAAAGTCCTAGAATCCTTCTATGTTTACCAATGAGTTGGCTACGACAAGCCCAGGCCTGAGACTTGGTAGGTTTTACTTATTTCTATCCACTGTAGCCTAATACCACATGCCAAAAAAAGACTTTCCTGGAGAAGAAGCAAGCATCATGCTAGAGAGCAGGTATCTCAGCTGATGGCAGGTCTAGCCTAGAGGGGATGCAACCCTCTGTACACCCTTCTCCTCTGCCATCTTACACCCGTGTGGCACTAGATGCACAAAGTAGGGTAGACTGGCCTGTCCAGCAGCACTTAGGGAGCTGGGGGGAAGGTCCCTGCTCTGACACCTCTGAGGCTTAACTTTTTAGCTCCACACACACTTCCTTCTGGTCTTCTCTGTTCCCATTCCTGGCATTCTCAGGCTTTTAGAAAACAGGTGACAGGCTTCTAAAAACCTTTCATTAGGGAACATTGGTTTCCATGTTCCCTACCTTCTCTCTCACCCTCCACAGCCTTCCCTACCAGCCCATGCCCATAGATCACAGTTGACCCTGCTTACTGGAGGGATCAAGGAGCCCAGCCTTGCTACTCCCTACTTCAGTGACCTTCAGCTAGTTGCATCAGCTGATTCACCATGAACTGAATGAAGCTGAGGTTCAGGGTTTCTCACTTAGACAAGCTCTTTCCAAAGTCCCCTCCAAGCCCTAGACATGGTCACATGTCTTATTCTTTGATAAAATCTCCGTTAAGTATATTTTAACCACAATATTAAAACCACTATCTCTTTCCACTGTGACTTTTCTCTCCATGACATTCTCCTTCTGTTGGGTGGTACTGTAGTGGCCATGGGCATTTTGTATTTGAATTCTATATTCTCTCTCTTAAAGAGCACCCCCCTCCCCCCAAAAAAGAAGTTTTAGAAGAGTCACTCTCACAAAAACTCAGATCTTCCCTGTTTGCTGCTCCTCTCTGAGTTTCAGTTTCTTCATCTATAGCTGGGGTTGGTTGAGGTTCCTGCACACATCCTGTGACTAGGCGCCTTTGGTTTTTCCTCTCCTGCCCCTTCCTGCTGTTCATCTTCCCTGCCCTCAATACTGAGAGAGAAGACATCCCAATTTTGAGGGGGGGCAGACTGGGAGGATGAGCTAAGCTTGAGCTCGTCCACAGCAGCAGACAGGCTGCCCCTGACTAACTGGCCTGCCCATGGGTTCACCTCCTCCAGGTGGCTACACACTAGGCCCTTGGCCACTGTCCTCATGCCTGCTGTGTGTGTGGAGGGGTCAAGGCTCTAGGGAGAGATGCTCTCTCCAATTCATGCTGCCTGGGACAGGACCTTTTGCGATTTCTGTTTTCTGCTTAGCTCCTTGGAGCTTGTTGTTGAGTCCATGAATGTGAGGTCTCTAGATGTGCTAACTGACCAGTTCACTGATACAGGTCAGAACAGAAGCTTCTACTTCCCATGGCCAATGACCTGCTAACTTTAGCTCTTGGGGAAGAAGACTGTATGTGTGAGGAAGGGGATAAGACAAGGCTCTGGAGAACATTGTCCAGCAGGAAGCCCTTCCCATTCCACTCCCTATTCTATTTGCTTGACAAGTACGTAGATGTAGCACTTACTTTGTGCCAGGTACTGTTCTAAGCATTTTATAAATAAATAATAACTCATTTAAACATCACAATAACTTGCTGCTTTAGGTCTTTTTTTTTTTTTATTGGAGTTCAATTTGCCAACATATAGCATAACACCCAGTGCTCATCCCATCAAGTGCCCCCCTCAGTGCCTGTCACCCAGTCACCCCAAACTGCCCACCTCCCCTTCCACCACCCCTAGTTCATTTCCCAGAGTTAGGAGTCTCTCATGTTCTGTCTCCCTCTCTGATATTTCCCACTCTTTCTCTCCTTTCCCCTTTATTCCCTTTCACTATTTTTTATATTCCCCAAATGAATGAGACCATATAATTTTTTGTCCTTCTCTGATTGACTTATTTCACTCGCTGCTTTAGGTCTTATTATGATTCACCATTTTATAGATGTGGAAACTAAGGCCCAGAGAGGTTAAGTAGTTTGTCTAAGATCAACATAGCTAATGAGTAGCAGGGCTTATACTCACCACACAGTATAGAATCAGTGTCTGTTCACTTAACCTTGACATTTTGCTGCTTCTCCTAACTCTTGCTCGTGAACTATTCATAAGTGGTGGTAGGATTTGTTGCTTGGAGACCCAAGCAACTTTGGTGGATGTCGCTTATTCCTCAGACAAGTTCACAAGCTCCGCACCAGCACGTCCTTCACCTTCACTGCAGCCAACACCTCATCTGCCCCTAGTGCATGGGGCACCCTTCTCATTGCAGTGACCAACCCAGCTCTTATGACTTGGAGGAAAATGAAGAAAAATGACTTAGAAACAAATTTTTACAAAAGTCTATTACCATTTTCCCCCAAACTTTCTGACTCTGCACACTGAAAGTGAGACTAAAGCTGAGAAGCCTTATCAAAACTGAGTCCAGATGTCACTTTTGCCCTTGCCTTGCCTTTGAAGTTTCAAAGTGCCCTGCCTGGATACTCGTTAGCCTCAGAAAAGAGAATTACCAATATTGAAACCATGAAAATAACCTCCCCAAATGGTAGATACTTAAGTTTTATGACATAGAAGAATAAGTGACTATCTATTTGGCAGTATAAATTTCAATACTGGGATAAGAAATGGTGATATCAGATTAGAATATCACATTGCCAATACTTTACAAGCTATTAAAAACAGCAACAATGAGAAAAACAACAAAAACAGATACCATTCTTTCTTAAAGAAAGAAAGAAAGAAAGAAAAGAATCAACTTGAATTTTATCTTTCTTCTCAAGACACATCTCTGCTTACTGGGCTGATGAGCACTGACCTGGCCATAGGCAGGCGTCCAAGGGAAGAAAGGAGATGCAATTGGCCCAGTAAATCCATAGCAAAAATGCAGAGTTGAATAATTCATTTGATGGCAGAGATAAAACAGTGCAGCAAAATAATTCTGTTTTTCGTCTCCCCCATATGTTCTGTGTCCTCCCTCAGGGAAATTAGACATTCTAGTTGCTGCCCCTGCCCTTGAGGGGCTTAAGACTGAAAAGGGCAGGTGGGCCTTGCAGAATCGGACCTTACAATTTCTGCTTTGTTTATTTATAAAGCTAAAGCAATTTCTAAGTGCCACGTGCAGAGGTACCTTTACCTGTCAAGTTCTGTTTGCTGCTATCCTACCACCTCTGGAACTCTTTAAAGACGGAGCCAGAGTAGTATTTGGAAAATCACTAGTTCACACATCACAAGGGAATTTCTTTCTAGTTTGACTTTTGATGGTGGCTCTCTTATTGTCTGGGGGTTGTCTGAGTCATAGTGCTTCCCATTTCTCTTGAACAATACCTCTGGTTCAATGAACATACCTGGGATGTAGCTGAAAATCTTTCTTCACTTTAAAATTCACATAAAATTAGCTCAACTCATTCTACATCTTATGGAAAGGTCCACTGTTTCCCCCCAGATTTTTGCAGGTTTCTAGTGGATGATTACATAGGGATTATGTTTATATGGTTACTTTTACTCCTATTTCCTGCTACTGTCGATAGTGGTCACTAAAATCACCGCCTGGAAGTGAACTTAATTCCAAAATTCCCAAAGAATTGTCATGAAGCCTAATAGTTCTCCTATTGGAGTCACTCCTTCGTGTTAAGCTACTGTTTCAGGGTCTTTTGAAATACATGTATGCTACCCAATAGGGAATATCTTACCCCCAAAATAATTAATCATTTTAGTAAAGTGCTTAGTAAGTTCCAAAGAATATGGGCTGTCAGCCATGATAATTTCATGGAAGATAGTTACTGAATAGGAAAAGTGTAGGGTTGTTTGGAAGCAAGAATGAAACTGGGAACAGAGAATTTTTCTAAGCATGGGTTTATTTTCATTTATCTTGCTTAGTACTTAGAATGCACTTTTGATCTGAGGATTCGACCCCCTTATATTGCCAGGCCCAGACTCAAGTTGCAGGACCTCAAAACTATGAATACATTTTTAACATCCTCTATAGGACTACTCATTCTTGGTTTCATTTTCACCTTCTTTCATTTTTTTCCTCTAACAGATGTCTCTATTAAAAAGTATTCAACTCCTTTCTCCATTTAAAAATCACTTTTCTGGTTCTTACTATAAAACAACAGACAAGAGAGTAAAAATACTTATATATAGTTATGATCACAATATATGTGCAAATCTCTGAATATGTTTTACTCAGTATTGTTTCATACACACTTTCTAAAGTTTCTAAAGGATTTTCATTTTTACGATTTTTGAAATTGCATTAATTCATTGAATTGAACATATCATTTTGCTTTCTTTTGTGTGTATGTGAGTGTGTGTGTTTTATTCAGTTAGAAGTTATGGCCCCAAAAAAAAAAAAAAAAAAAAAAGAAGTTATGGCCCCATTGTCTTCTTTGGTTGCCAAGGAGGTTTCAATCTAATTGTCATTCTTTTGTAGGTGCTCTTTTTTTAGTTTTTTTAAAGAATGAGTTTGTAAGTTTGAAAAAATCTTTTATGCTTTATATTTAGCAGCTTTACCACAATATTTCTAGGTATGGATATATTTTCATTTACCTTGCTTGGTACTCAGAATGCACTTTTGATCTGAAGGCTCATGTCCTGCACAATTTGAATATTCACAATCTTTATCTCTTCAGCTATTGTTTATCTACCATTCCCTCCATTCTTTTCTTCAAAGGGGGTCTTATCATTGTTGAGAGAGCCCAGAACAAAAGGTTCTAGCAGTGTTAAGGACCTGGGGTAGGAGTAGGGAAGAAAGATGAGGGGACATAATGAATCATCATGAAGAAAAGCATCTTCCGGGCTCTCTTTCCTCCCTACCATGAGGAGGCCTCAGCAGAGGCACCTGAAGAAGACCTCTACTCAAGTCTTCAAACAAAAAAATCATGGAATGAAGGTGCCTGGGCTATGAATGTAAATATGTGAATAGGCATGACTGGCCACAGATCTTGAGTTTTGATTACGACTCCTGTCAGAGACTACTGTGCATGGGCTGTGCACTATGTCTCATGTGGGGAGAATAGTTTTCCCCCATGAAGCCCAATAGGTAAAACCTTTGTTATTGCTTAGGGTCAGGGCTAAAAAAATTAACATAGGTTTTTTTAACTAGAAGCTAGATTCCTCGGGAGACAATAACCAACCATCATGTCAGGTCATGATAAGTACTCTGATAAAAAATAAGTCAATGTAAGGAATAAGGAATGACAAGGATGCTATCTTGGTCAGAGTAATCTCCCTAGGAGGTAGCCTTTTATGAGAGACTTATATGAAGTGAAGAAATAACTATGAGATTTTATGGAGGAAGAGCCTTCTAGGTAGAGGGCTCAATATGGGAAAAGGCCTTGAGATAGAGTGTGTTTGCCTTTTGAAGGAATGATGAGGAAGCCAATGTGGTTGGAGCTGAGTAAGTGAGAGAAAGAGGTTTGAAAGGTACTGGGGACCAGATTACGTGAGACCTTTGAGACCAGGGAAGGATTTTGGATTTCGTTCTCAGTGCGATGGGAAAGGATTTAGATTTAATTTTCAGTGTAGTGGGAAGTCATCAGAGACTTCTGAATAGGAGAATTATGTCATCTGAGATATATTTTAAAGAATTATTTGGGCTTGAGGAACTAGACCTGGGGGCAAGGATGAAAGTAGGCAATTAAGAGGCAATTGCCATTATCCAATCAAGCTGTAATGGAGGCTTGGCCAAGGTTAGTATCTGCAGACCCAGTGAGAAATATTCCAATTCATGATCTATGTCTGTGGGGCAGAAGAATTGATGGAGTAGTGGTAGGAGAAGAAATGAAAGGAAAAGACAAGAAGTGGGGGTAATAAGGTGAGGCACTTGTTATTGAGAGTTTTTAGGAATGTAGAGTAGCACTTTGGTCTGGGGTCTGGTCCAAGGAGGAGATGGCTGGGGCAGAGTAGGCAACAAGACCATTGGAGGGGGAGAGGACAAGAAAGTGAGAGGCTCAGTATTATGTGTATGAGGCTGAAACCACCTAGACAGGGGCAGTGAAGGAGAAGGCAGATAAGACAGCTGCAGCAAGCCAGATACCCAGACCTTTAGTGAACAATAGTAGCCATGAGGGTTTGTGGATGCTATAGTCTGATGACTTGTACTTTGAAGGGGCTGAGGTGTTTTTTTTTTAACATATAATGATGTGTTTTCCATTTTCCATTACATGATGCTTTATAAATCTTAATAGATCATATTTCATAAAACTTAGAGTATATTTTTACAATTTTACTAAGCATATACAGACATTATGCATAATATATAAATATACAGATAATTATCTATTATAGATGATTATCTAGAGTAGCATAGATATATTTATATAGGTAATAAGATAGTAAGCTTGAAATGAAAACAAAGCTAGTCTTAGCAGAAATATCATGTAGGCCATGAAAACTCCTGTAGAACCGTCCTTGCTCTACAACAGAGGATCGCTCTTGAGTTTACTATGAAAGAAAAAAAAGTACTAGATGACACTTGTTAAAGCACAGTAAAGAAGACTTTATCCAAGGGGGTTAGAGTGCTTTTGAGATAGGCATAGGGTGCTGGAAAGGGTTTTTACAATGGGGGAGAGATATTTGGCTCAACTCCAAATATAGCATGGGAGGTGGGAATTTCTAGCCAAGGAAAGAAGTGGGGCAGGGTTGGGGGTGGTCAGCGGATAGAAAATTACTAAAGGGAAACAAGGATAAGGAGGGATTCCACCCAAACCACTTTAACAGCATTCTTGCTAAGGACAGGCCAGGATCATCAGACATTACTTGGGGGATGATGGAGGATGAGGAATCTGATCAGATACTCAAGCATAATCAAATAGCAAAGTTGGGTATTCTGGTTAAACTGGGTTATAAGCAGGGTACTTGCTAAAATTGGGTTTTATAAAGGTAGATGGGCCTAGGAGTGGATCAGGAGTCTGAATTAATTTTGATTAAACAAAGAGTCTTTGTCATACTTAAAAGATAATGTCTCCAAGATCTCTGGATAAATACAAAACCCCTTTTCTCTGGTTGCTCTTTTCTTTGCTTCATACTGTCTCTTTTCCCTTCTCTTGCCCATATCAGAGTTCAGCTCTAGTTATAGTTCTACATCTCCTCAGCCACATCTGTGCAGACCCTCTCTTGGGGGTCTCTTCTACAGATGATTCAAATAAGTACTGACAGCAGCAAAGAGGGGAACCTTTCACTGAGATGAAGGACAGGAAAGCTTAGGGGAGAAAGAGAGTATCTGCTGCTATGTAAACAGCAGTATCCAGCAGACAGTTGAATGTGGATATTTGGAACCCTAGTCAAAATGATTGGCTGGAGATAAGCATCTGTGAATTATTAGCTTATATGTGGCAGTTGAATCCATGGGGATAGAGGAGAAAAATCAGAAAAGTGGAGAGTTGGGGCAGCCTGGGTGGCTTAGCAGTTTAGCACCGTCCTTCAGCCCAGGGCGTGATCCTGGCGACCCGGGATTGAGTCCCATGTCAGGCTCCCTACATGGAGCCTGCTTCTCCCTCTGCCTGTGTCTCTGCCTCTCTCTCTCTCTCTCTGTCTTTCATGAGTAAACAAATAAAATCTTTTAAAAAAAAAAGTGGAGAGTTGGGAGAAGATTGAGAACAGGCAACAGAGATAATCAGCATTTAAGGAATGATCAGAGAAAACTGACAAGGAGGTCAGAAAATGGAAAAGAGAGTTTCCAGAAGGAGATAAGCCCAACACTGTGATATTCAACAGAGTGGTCAAATGACATGAGGTCTGAAAAGAGCTCTGAATTTGGCATTGGTGGAAAGTCACTGACAACCTCTGGGAAGGAAGTTTTGGCAGAGAGACAGAGGACAGAGGCTGGGGATAGAGGCAGCCACTTACTCTTTCAGGGACTTTGACTATAAAAGAAAAAGAAACTAAAAGCAATAGGAAAGAGAACTGCTGAAGTAACTGTGATGAGGAAGGGAGAGGGTAGTAAGCAGGGTAACCAGCCCATAGAACAAACTAAATGGGATGGGTCCAGATTTGTAATATCATCAAGCCTAAACAATTGAGTAATTTCATCCAGTATTGCTCAAACATTTAGTTTTAAGAATAAATATGTAGATCGAAAGTGAAGTGTTCTTAGGATGAATTCTTCACAAAGGAGCAAGTTTATGGGCAACAGAAAGAATGATTGGAAAGGTATACTATTGCTGTGCTATCTAATATGATAGCCACTAGCCACATGTGGCTATTTATATTTTAAATAATTAAAATTTTAAAAGATTAAAAATTCACTTTCTCAGTCACACTAGCTACATATCAAGTGCTCAATGTCTACAGTGGCTGGTGACTATCATGTTGGTCAGCACAAATATAGAACATTTCCATCATTGCAGAGAGGCCTGTTGGAAAGCACTGCACTACAGCGCACTACTAAACTGGATAGAGATGAGGTCTTGATGAAGTCAAAGAACAAATATTGGTGGAGTAATAAAGAGCAAATCTTGGAGGAAGATATCTTGTGGACAGAGATGAGTACGTTGAAGTTTAAGATATTAGATGCAGAGTTCTTGGTGAAAAGGTTCAGGGTTATAGTCATGGGAGAGGAGCTGCTGAAATAGTCTGTGGATGAAGATCTTTGGAATGGAAAAGACCAAAGAACTTTGAAGCAAGGTTGTTGGTGAATTTATCCACATGCTGAAATAGTTCAAATTGATAGTAATGGTTGGCTAGAAAGAAGAACCTTACATCTACTGCCAAAAATCCTCAATGAATAAAGAAGTAATGACAAATGATTAGTAGCTAACAGCAGTGAGAGAGGTGGGCACATCAAAATGGAAGGGATGTTGTTGCTTAAATCCCTGTGAAGTGTGCTACAACAAGCAGTGACTGAGGACGAGTGGTGTCCTTTAGGTAGGGCCAGATTTCAATAAAAGCATAACCTTGGAGGCAACATTTGATGGAGAGGTTGAAGATGTAGAGGAGTTTATTACAATGGAATGAGATTTCCAGAAGGTCTAGCTTTGAAGGAAGTTTAGTAAATGAGGAAAAATTTATGAGTACAGATAACCATAGTAACATAAGAAAAAGATGGTTCTTGAATGTATAAGACATGCATTTGGGGTAGTGGCCAGGGAAGACTGAAGTCCCAGGTATAGTCAGAGATCTCACAAAGTTAGAAGACTACAGGTTTTGTATAACATTCAAACAGTATATTGCTAAGGAACAAACTTTTCTACCTGATTAGGGAGGTGTCTAGATGGATTCTTAAATGCCTAACTCCTGACCTGATCACAGCAACCTGTTATAAATAGATCCAGGCCTTTTTTATTACCCAAGTACTGGAGATAGTAAGTATATCTCCAAGGCCAAGGAGAGAATTTCAATGTGTACCTACCCATGGAGTCCCAGTGGAACCAGTAGCTGGGCGACCTAAGATGTGGAATCATAACAGGGAGGCCTGAAACTGCTTAGGAAAAATAGACTTTGAGCTAAATCTTCCTCATATCATCAGAGAGAGAATTAGCATGTCTACCAAGTATAGCTCTGAGTGATGTCATGGAAGAAAGTGGTTGGTGAGGAACTATAGAGTATAAATTGTGAAATATTTTCAGTTCCACTCAAAATGGACCTCAGAGTGATTTCCACCCCAGAATGAGGGGAGAAGGAGGAGGGATAGATAGGAACAAATTTTTCCTATCATTACCTTCTCTGTTCTACTCTGGAGACTGCCAGCAGAGATCCCCTCTTATAGCTTCTGAAGCTGAGCTATCCTTAAAATGCAAATTCTGACTCAGAGGTGTGGTGGGGGTGGGGGTAGAGATTCCACAGTTCTGACCAGCCCCCTAGTGATGTCCTTGCCTTTAGAACAGAGACCACACTTTTGATTGGTAGGTGAGGAGTGGGGCAGTGAGAATGGGTGTAAGGAAAGCCCTTCTAATCTTTGGGAGGTGGGACCTTAGAGAGTTTAGACTGGTCTGTTCTTGGAAAGAGTGGGTGGGAAGGAGAGAATATATTGTGAGGCTCTACAGAGAAACAGTCATAAATCAAGAAGACAGAAGAAGCCAAAGGTCAAGTCATTTCCAGCCCAGAAGGTGTAATCGTCCACTAAACAATAACATAACATTGACCATTAACTGGCATAATTTTCAACTATGAGTTTGGTTTCTCCCTTAGGTCATCCTCCCTATTTATATGGCAAATTAGTGATAAAGCCAGAATGAGTTTCCCCAGAGATACAGCTACTAGAAGCTTTCACAGCAGGTGGCACTCTTACGTTACCATTCAGAATTTAGCAATGAAGTAGCAGGAGCCCCAGGATTGCCTTGTAAGGCAATTGCTGAACACAGTGAATCTTCCTTAGGTTCCCCTTTCACAGTTCCAGGTAATCAGGTGAATTTTCCCACCACCCTCCGATATGTACAGGGACACATCCTGTACATTTGCCGCATTGTATACCTGCCAAGCGCTTCACAGGCTCTAATGAGCACCAATGCAATAGGCAGTGATTTGAACTTGTGTTGACTGTCACAGGTGCCTGGAGTCCTCTTCCCTTAGATTTCAAGACCACCGCCAACCCCCTTGATTATGTGTTCTCACTGGGCCACATCGTGGACAGTTCAGTTTTGCCAAGTGCATGTCACTGTTACTTGGTCCTACTCCCTCTTAGAAGAGAAACCCATTGACCAAATCAATTTAATTTCTCCCACCTCCCTCAAAGAACACCTCAAAGGAAACTCCTCTCATCTCTGTTACCAACCTACCTCCCCTTTCCCCCTTAATGTCAAAGACTCTCCACTGAAGTCTTGAATGATGAAGCTTTATTCAAAACCCACCCTAATATTCTCCCCAGGGCCGCATTTAACTTTGTATGAACTAAGAAACAGTATTTCCCACTAACCCTGCACTTCTTACTCACTACTACTTAATTTCTTGGCCAACCCTCAAGTAATTTTGTGACCCAGAATACATCCTACAAAAGCCCCGATAACTGATCCCATTTAAGGAGTTAGGTGGTACACATCTCTTCCACAAACTTCAGTATGTCCTCAGGGGTGAAAGTCTTTCTCTGAACTCTCCCAGCATGTCCTCCGGGGTTGTAAAAATTTCCAGCGGCAGTGCATACTGGGAAGAGCAAGTTTCTCATACCTGGGGTTTCCCCAATACTCCAAAAGTACATCCTCACCTTCCCATCTATGATTCATTTCCAGCATCTCATTCATGTACCTTAAATGGTCTCTGACCACCACAATCCCAAAACAACCATCATATTGGCCCAGTTCTCCTTCTGATCCCAGAAAGAGCTTAGCCAGGTCACTGAAAATAGAGGCTTTGGTTGACTGTGTCATCTTCAAACTGTTTTACATCCTTGGGCAAGCTGGCCATAGAAGCAGCATTCAAGAGGAAAGCTCTATAAGGGGAACTCTTTGAATTTCAGAGATCTTACTCAATGTGATACCCAGCATAATGAAAGGGGGATATCAAATTTGTTACCATTATCAGAAATCTTTTCACTAAAAAAAAAAAAAAAAAGAAATCTTTTCACTGTAGCAGGCCAAAGAATAAGGGGATAAGGAGGCAAAGGGTGAGGTTTTGGTGATGGTGTAGAAGTAATGGATCTTGTAACAGCTACAGTGAGGAGAATCAGTATTCAAGGTATAGGAAAGTTCACAGATGGCTAATGTGTTGTCTAAGTCTGCTGGCTTTTCCCGTTCTGGGGTTTAAATTCACAGAACCGCGGTATTAGAAAAATTCTTAGAACACTTAGTCTACCCCTTCATTAAACTGATAGGGAAAGTGAGCCTGTAGTGGCTGCAGTTTGCACAAGGCCCACATTTAGCTAGCAGTGGAGTGAAGACAAAAGTCCCATTCTCCAGATGCCAGTATGTATGCACATTCCAGGGTTTAACACCTAGTTCTTCAGCATCATTACTGATAAGATAGCATCTGGGTATTGTATAAAGAGAAATGGAGTTGGTTTTTTTTTCTTCTTCCTTCTTGTTTCTCCCTCCTGTATCTCTACCTTTTCTTTTTTAGGTGCTGCTTCCATGAAGAGTCAAGCATATTTCAACAAGACTGGAGAACTGCCATGCCATTTTACAAATTCTCAAAACATAAGCCTGGATGAGTTGGTAGTGTTTTGGCAGGACCAGGATAAGCTGGTTCTGTACGAGCTATACAGAGGCAAAGAGAACCCTCAAAATGTTCATCGCAAGTATAAGGGCCGCACAAGCTTTGACAAAGACAATTGGACCCTGAGACTCCATAATATTCAGATCAAGGACAAGGGCTTGTATCAATGTTTCGTTCATCATAAAGGGCCCAAAGGACTCGTTCCCATGCACCAGATGAATTCTGACCTATCAGTGCTTGGTATGTAGTCAATGGCACATTCAGATCCTTGACCTTCTCAGATGAGACTGCAAAGAGCAGAGATATCTGGGGGGAGGCGCGGGTCGAGGAGTGGGGGGTTGGGGATGGTGCGGGTAGAGAAGGCAGGAGACAGCCATTTTGGGGAAGTCTGTTTGAAAGGAATGCAGAGTTTGATGATAGGAAACTGAAAATCCTTCGTATTTGTTATGGTTTGCTTTTGAAGGATAAGAATCTGCTTTGGGGAAAAACTAGAGCTAACTGAACAAAGTTAAAGTAGCTAAGGGAAAACCATGGGTAATTGGGCCATTATTAAGTTCACATAACTATTCAGGCTTCAGATCTTTTTACATTCATTTTTTTCCTTTGGTCCAAGATTTCTCACCCACTAAGTCTTTGCCTAGAGCTCCTACCAAAGGTGACAGCTGATTAATTTGGGTTTTTCCTTCAGCCTCCTGGAGGTCACTTATGAGTGGTTTGCTGCCCAACCAAGAGCCCCGTAGACGGAACGGGAAATAACCCAGTGCACATAATCCTCAGACTGACAAATCAGCTCCTCTTTTTTTCCAGGCCTTGAAAAGCCTAAATACCACTACAGACTTTTTTTTATTAGAATGCAGTAAAATTAGTTATTTTTATTTTGATGCACAATTCTGTTAATTTAAAAATATGTATAGATTTATGTAACCACCACTATAAATAGGGCACAAAACATTTCCATCATCCTAAAAAAATTTCCTCACACTGTTGCTTTATAATGATACCTTCTCCGTACCCACAACCCCTGTTTTACATTCTACAGCCTTAATCTTTTTGAGAACACCACATAAATGTATGTAACCTTTAAGACTGGCTTCTTTTATTCAACATAATGCCTTTGGGATTTATCTCAGTTGTCCCATGTATCAAAAGCCTGTTCCTTGTTATTACTGAGGATCATTCTATTTTATCCACTCAACCCATGGAAAGACATTGGGATTTTTTTCAGTTTGGTGCTATTATAAATAGCTGCTGTAAACATGTACAAGTTTTTGGGTGAACATAAATTTTCATTTCCCTAAGGCAGATACCCAGGTGTGGGATTACCAGGTTCAGGTTAACTTTTGCTGAAACTGTAAAAGGCAGATCAACAATGATTCTGAAACCATGAAGTAAAGCAAAGGCAAAAGTAGAAATAGAATGAGGAGCCGTCCCTTTAAGCCTTTTGTGACTCAACATAGGCTGCAGGACTTTTGGAACATTTTAGCAAGTGATAAATAAGTGTTTTCAAGGTAGGGCCAGATACCACTGAGGAACATGGTATGTTTAGGTGGGACATGATCATTTTTTTATTTTAACAATTTTATGCTTGTTTTAATGTATTAGGAAAAGCAATAACTAACTTAGCCAACCTGTGATTTCACAGATATTGCTAAGGAGGCCAAAGTAGCACCCTGACAATCCACCTTCTACAGACCACATGAAGTATAAGCAGAGTACTTAGGTAGCATGTTGATACAGCAAAACTTAGAAAGATGACATGCAAATCACTTGTTTTAGAGGCAATAAAGTAAATTATAAATTAGTATGTAGAACCTGAAAACTACCCATCAACTATAGAAGAATAACAGGGGATTTGGCTAGCAGAAGGGGCCAGTGGTCCTTGACAGACATCAAAATCTGAATGCCAGACCAAGGCGAGAGCAGCTCTGGGTTTACCAAGCTCATACATTTTCCCTGAAAATGGCTGGGTTTGGCCTTCATCTTACAGTATATGATGAAGAAAGTTTGACAGTCATTCCCAAAACCAATATTCTGAACTTCTAAACCCCAAATAACCTCACCCTCCACAAACCTGCTTGGGTTTCTAGAAGATATGGCCCAGAGCATGCCAGCACAATGAACTCTGTTGGTATCAGTCCCTTTCTGCTTCCTTAGTCTGGCAAGTTGGAACATACCCCACGAGACAGCTGGGTTCTAAAGTCAGACCGCTTCTCCGTCCCAAGACTCCACTCCTCAGAACAATGGCCTCATTGTGAATCTTTGGTGACTCAACTTCAGCCCTCCTGTCACCCAGAGAGCACCCCCTCCTCCCTGATTTGGGTAAGCAGGAAGTAAGCATGGCCCAAGCTCCATTCTTGAAAAATAAATGTGGGGTCATTATATGGCTCTCACCATGGGCTGAGGCCCACAGTTTAGACACTGAGAGGCTCCCAAGTGCCCCCAGTAAGTTTCCAGATCAGAGCCAGATATTTACAGTTCTCTTTAGATACATTTAAATTTACACTGATTTCTTTTTTTTTTTTTTTTTTTGTATCTTTATTCTGCTTTCAGCTAACTTCAGTCAACCTGAAATAATGGTAACTTCTAATAGAACAGAAAATTCTGGCATCATAAATTTGACCTGCTCATCCATACAAGGTTACCCAGAACCCAAGGAGATGTATTTTTTGGTAAAAACCGAGAATTCAAGTACTAAGTATGATACTGTCATGAAGAAATCTCAAAATAATGTCACAGAACTCTACAACGTTTCTATCAGCTTGTCCTTCTCAGTCCCTGAAGCAAGCAATGTGAGCATCTTCTGTGTCCTGCAACTTGAGTCAATGAAGCTTCCCTCCCTACCTTATAATATAGGTAAAGCCGCTTCCCAAGACTATTTCTTTCGTCAGATATTACCCTAATGGTTGAGGAAGATCATTCAGTGTGCCCTGCTTACTAGGGAGCTTCAAACAGGGCCATTTTTGTGGTACTATTAGGAATGAACTAGATGGAGGGCTCCTCTCTTCATCTGAGTGCTATAGGGTCCTGGAGACTATGAACATAACGCTGCACTTGAGAAAGTATGCTCTTAGCCCTGAAACTGACCCAGTCTTTTGGACTACCTTTGGATAGAAGATTCACACACACACACACACACACACACACACCGTCGTCGTCATCATACATACATACATATATACATACAGTACATGCTCTAAGTACAGAACTTTTCTAGATGTTGTTGGCTTCAGGTGTGAAATCTAAAATGTATAAGACATGCTCTCTGCCCTCAAGGACTTTCCAATAGAATCAGAACTCCATGATGTACACACATGGAAAACTGGATTTTTAAAAAGACTGAATTGCAATCTAAACCACATCCCACGGAAATATGCAACTAAATTTAAAAACAGGAGTGACTGAAAATCAGTTTTATAGATATTTGGAGGTAGATAGGTTCCTTGAGGGCCAGGGAAGTCTTCCTAAAGGAAATGGGACCTTAAAACGCCATAAAAGATAACTGAACTTTAAAAGTATGGTTGAAGAGCTGACAGGTATCAGACTTGTGGTTTCCTGAACAGAAAGAAAAATTCTCAGACGCATCCAGGCTTAGAAGGTGAGAGGACCAAAATCAATTAACAGTATTTGATATGGGCACAGGTGTCAAGCAAAGACTAAGAAGCAGAAATTCTCGGGGCATGTTGACAGTGCGTAGTATAGGGTCCAGTCCAGCTGGAGGAAAGGGACAAAACTAAGCAGTGTCTGCTAATAGAAGCAGGACATTTTGAAGTCCTGGCTTTGCCCTGGAGGAAGGGCATCCATATTTGCAACCTCACTTTTGAAGAGCAATAATTGCAAGATTCTCTCCTGGAATAAAGGCATCCTGTACCCGCACGGCCACTATCACTGCTTCTTCTGATCCTGGCCCCTCTCTTCCCACACATCTGCCTTCTGCTAACCTTGGCCCCTTCTCCAATTCTGGCCGTTTGGTTTCTCTCTCCTAAGGCATCCATCCAACTCCTTGCTTCATCCCCTAACTTTGCTGCTTCCTTTCTCTTGGTGTCTCATTGTTCAAACATAACTTGGCCTATGGATGCATTCTTTTGGACAGCCCCTGGAGCCAATCCCTAGCAGTAAGCTTTACCAGCGTGTCAATCCCTTCTCTTGGTACTGATTTCCTTTTGCTAAGACATCTCTGCCTCTGAGAGCCCAGTAAGTAGGTAGGCCATACAGCCTGTCCTGGTTGCTCCTACTGAGAGGGCTTGGCCTAGTAGAAGCCTCTCTCAAGCTATCCCTGAGGTTCAGCACCTGTCTGGAGCCAGTAACACCAGTGACTTGCCTTGGGGCCTTCTGTCGTGGCTTCCTCTGCCATGGCTCCCACAGTCTATAATCTGGCCTTGCCATCCCTGCAGTTTCATCATGGCTCACCTTTCTGCTGTCTCTTAACTACTGCCCAAACCTTCCCAGCCACCACCATCTTCAGAAACATTTCAGCTCCAACTACCTCAGGAAGCCAGGGCCTTGGCTCTCTGTATCTTTGTTCTATGGCTTTACCAGAGATAGCATAGACCCTGAATCACGGAATATTTTTGGATGTCCAAAGGTAGCAGCAGTCTCCACGTTATCAAATATAATCCTCCTTTTACTAGGAATGCCAAACAGGCTCAGTTGGGACAAAATGGGGACAGATTCAAAAGGTGTTGAATACACCTGCAAATGCAGCAACTCCTTTTCTTAATATCCCAGGAATGGGGACATGTGTCCACAAATTGCAGCTAAACTAATAGGTCAGCTGGTACTCTTTTCCTGTAATTTGAGATTAACTATCAGAATTATTCCCATAAATGTCTATAAAATGGGCCACTCAGTTCTAAGCTTTCCCCCCAAAAAATCTGTTTTTCAACTTCCCGGAAACTTAGAAGTCCCCATGCAAGGAAGAAAGTCTTGACTTCCCAGGAGCTGATCCTAATCGTGATTCCTCCGGGCAAGAAGAGATAACAAAGATTTTCTAGTAGGTGGTACCTTGTGAAAGCCTTGCCTCTTCCACTGTGACCTCAGACAAACAAACAAGCAAAACTGGAATTAGAAGGCTGTGATATTTGTCCAAATGAGGTATGTCTGGAGCCTGATCTAGAGATGATAGTGGATGGAGAAATTATTACAGGGGAAACTTCAGGACCCCAGGCTGAGGTCATGGCCCAGGACATGGGCCGAGGAAACAGGGTGTTGCACAGATGACTACACATTCAAAGCTCCAGCATGGGTACCACACCCATAGGCAGAAAACAAGGGCCAGGTTGACTTTCTTCTTCTAGATCATGATCATTGTCATCCCAACCTCTGGGAAGGGAAGGCAGCTTAGTCCAGGCATTTGGCCAGAAGCACTGGTTTCATTCTAAGCTGTTAAGGCCCTAAGCCTGGGTCTTTCTATGGCCTCATATTGCAGATTTCAGGCTCCTCTGGCAGTAGAGCCCTGGGGAGATGCTGATTTGTAAATGAAGACAATAGTAATTATAAGCCTTTTATAATTAATTTTCCTGGCTGATTGGAAACTTATGGTCATTTCTAGATGCACATACGAAACCCACCCCTGATGGAGACCACATCCTCTGGATTGCGGCTCTGCTTGTAATGTTGGTCATTTTGTGTGGGATGGTGTTCTTTCTAACACTAAGGAAAAGGAAGAAGAAGCAGCCTGGCCCCTCTCATGAATGTGGTGAGTCAGTGCTTGTCCTCTCTGCAGATTGCCATTTCGCAGCTACCTCCTGTCAGCTGCCTTCTGAAGCTCATTGGCTGAACTCAGATTAGCAAAAAGTCAGGGAGTGGTTGGAGGAGAAGGTTTTCCCTCAAGAGTTTGGAGCCCATATAGATGGACTCAACATTGCTCTGGATTTCTAGGAGAGGCAACATTTCTAACCTAAGTTCTATAAACGTACTTCAGGTTTCCAGACAAAGCTGATTATTCCTTGCTTTAACTACCCCACTTCATGAGGTTACTGTGAAAATTCAATGAAGTAAAATTGTGACAAGACTTCTAAATGTTAATGACTGTGGACCTGGCAGTGTTCAAGTAGGGCAAGTAGGGAAGCTTGGTGGTGGGAGAGGAGGATTAGATGACCATAAGATTCACTTTCTCATCTTTAAAAGAAAGTCTAGGTTTCTCAGGAAAAAAAAAAAGTGGGATGAATTGTTCCCTATTGACTTTTTAAAAATAATATTAACTTTTATTGATTACCAAGTATTACATACCCATTACCAAATATGATAAAAAATTATCTATAGTTCTACTAGTAAGAGAGAAATGGTTATACAGACAATATTTTAGAGTATATCCTCCAGATTTTTCTGGAATATATGTTATTTTCCATAAGGAATAATATCATATGGACTGTTTTTCACAGTTTAGATAATATCACATATACTGTTTTCTAATTTATTTGTACTAAACATAGCGAGAAAAATTTCAGGGTCATTAAGTATCATCCTATAGCATTATTTTAAGAGGCTGTGAGATACTCCATTTTGTGGATACATCTTAATTTATTTAACTAACTCCACATTGTAGAACATTTTGCTTGTTACCGTTGTTTTGCTGTTGTAAACCGCACTGCACTGAGCAGCCTCCTCATTGGCTTTTGTAAAAATGGCACTGTGCTTAGTGAGGGACAAAGAGGTTCCTGATTTTATAATAATCTTATGCCTCTTTGTTCTTTGGGCTTGTTTGGGCAAAGTTGCAAGGTGAGTTTGGACTTTATCTCAGTAATGCCTGTAGTAGAAGTCTGGTTGGTGCTAATAATTAAGGTAACCTTCTTACTCACTTTGGTAAAAAACACCAGATGAGTAATGCTTCTGATCAGCATCTTTTTTTAAATGTTAGTGGACTACTTTTAGGATCCACTAGAAAATAGATGGATGACATTAGCAGTTACTCATTTCATCCTACTGTATTTTAAAAACAGGCAACTGGGGAGTGATTATCCAATTTCAATAAATGAATACAAGCCTATGGTAGAGTCATATTCAAACTGCCAAAGCATGGGGTGTGCTGATATAATAATAGATTTCTGTGATATAAAAGTGTAAAATTTAGAGCACAGGGCGAGATGTACAGATATATCATGTTTATCAAAGCTTTGACTTTTCAAGGTGAGAATTTTGAGTCTTTTAATCTCATTGCCATTTAGAATTAGCTAAATGTGCAGAAGCAGCCTTCAGCCTGGAAATAAGCTGTTTTCTAAATTTGCTTTCATACTGGGATGATTAGCTTATAAATGAAACAAAGAACAAGAGATGGAGAAAAAGGGAGTAAGAATGTTTCTTCCCCCAAGAGGCAATCAGAAAAATTCAGGGGACTAGATAAAAGAGTTAAAGAGGATACGTGTATACACATGGAAGAAGCTGAAAGGGAGTTCAAGAAGCTGTGTGTATGCATATGAAATGGTCATATTGAGCTATGAGGGGTAAAAGGGAATATAGTAAGAGAGTATAGCACATATATGACCTCCTCCCCCCAAGAATGTGATAAAGAATATTATTGCTAGGAAAGGTTTGGTAGACAGTCACCTGTGCTAGTGAGTTTGGTCAAAGAGAAGAGTCTTGATATCACTGGAGGAGGAAGATATACCAAGTAACTATGTCATGTAGACATGTTTGTAAATTTGGGTTCTGCAATTCAGCAGTGTCTGTACTTGCTTTGTGGAAACTTTTGGCATTGTCTATGTGATAGACTGAATAGTGCCCTCCGGTAAGATGTCCATCTCCTATTTACGGAACCTATGATAAATGATCTCACATGGCAAAAGGGACTTTGCATATGTACTTAAGGTACTGTCTTCAAAATGATGGGATTATCCTAGATTACCCTGATGGGCCCAATCTAATCACATGAGTCAGAGAACATTTCCCAGGCTGGGTTAGAGAGATAAAATGGAAGGAGAGATCCAAATCTTGAGACAGGGTTAACTCACCATCTCTAGCTTTGAAGATGGAGGAAGGGGCCATGAGACAAGGAATGTGAGGGGTCTCTAGAATCTGCAACTGGCCCTCAGCTGAGAGCCGGCTAGGAAATGGGGATCTCAGTCATACAACCACAAGGAACTAGATTCTGCTGACAAACAGACATGGAAGCAGTCATGACCCATCCACAGAGACACAAGCTTACTGACACCAATTGGAATGCCTCCAAACATGGATCTTCCTCCTAGTCCAATATTAATTAGTTTCTCAGCTTCAAACTAACTACCTTGGCATTGAAAGTCTTTTCCAGTGTGTGTTCGGTAATTATAGTTTTCCTATACCCCAACCATCCACATTTACTCTGTTAAGGCTGTTAAATGAATAAAAGGGAAATGCCACAGTTATTCTAACTGGTTTCTAATCTCTCTTCTCTTTCTTGATTTGTCAAATAGGGCAGATTAGGCATGAGAAATTGTAACCTTGAATTAACAGTCTTTTCCCAATCAGAAGTTACCCTATCAGCTTACCCATCAGGGAGAGAGACTAAAATAGCTCCTCCTGAAGTTGTACTTCCTCATTTAGGTCTTCTGTGACTGAAATCTGTATATAATAGAGCCCTAGCAACTAACAGTTTTTACAGTTTGTCGCCCTCCACCAAACCTGAGTGAGTCTCGGCTCTTTCAGGAATGATTTCTTAAAGGGCAAGTATCTTTTCTGAAATAAATAATTTTAACCACAATTTAGACAGAAATCTTCCCAGGATGTAAAAACTGAAAGTTGATGATATCATCACACCTGGCCTTCAAAATGCTAAATTTGTAATCAAATCCACAAGTTTAGAATCTGCCTTTTTATTGTCTGCTTTCATTTTAAAATAGAAACTTTTTTTTTTTTTAAATGGTGATGATTTTGTCATGGGGATGAAAGGACAACATAAATATTCTATGTTGGTCTACAGACATCTGAAATACTATATTCAGTTATAAATAAACATTTTTAAAAAAACTTTGAAAAAATAGAACCTAATCAGATTTATAAAGTGTCTAGAAGCTTAGTCAAATTAGTTCAAGTAACTGAGAATGCTTAGCCAGAAATGAAGTGCTGGGGAGGAGAAAAGTGTTCCCTTCAAATAGCTGAAGAGCTGCCATACGGTACAAAGATCGCATTTAACTGTGGCTCCAAAGGGCATCTCAATGCATGAAGATTATATGAGAAGATGTAAGGAAATAAGACTGAGTTTTGCAACAGTTAAGGCTCTTTAAAAATTATATAGAAGACATAAATTTCTTCCTCCTATGAAGGATTAACTGCTACAGGAATTTCCTTCCTACTGTAAACAACTAGAAATCAGATAAAAATATGAAACAACTGTTTTCAGACATTGGACAATAAGCTATAGAGAACTAGTCCCTGAAAGAAGGGAAAAGATGAGGTAAGCCCTATGATTGCCCCCAACTTACTGCCTGGAGTCAGTTTCCAAGTTGCTCTAAAAGTAGGGGAGCCCTGATACTAAAACTGGAAAAAGACATTACAAGAAAAGGACACTACACATATATTTTGTGAAAATAGATGGCAAAATCCTTTAAAAAATTACCAACTTGAGATCCCTGGGTGGCTCAGCGGTTTAGCGCCTGCCTTTGGCCCAGGGCGCGATCCTGGAGACCCGGGATCGAATCCCACGTCAGGCTTCCGGTGCATGGAGCCTGCTTCTCCCTCTGCCTATGTCTCTGCCTCTCTCTCTCTCTGTGTGACTATCATAAAAAAAAAAAAAAAAAAAATTACCAACTACCATTTAGCAATCTATTAAAAGTATGATACATCACGATCAAGTGGGGTTTATTCTGGGAATATGAGATAGGTTCAATATACAGAAATCAAGCAATAAAATTCACATTATTGACCATCCAAAGAGAAAAAACATGTAATCATGTCAGTGGATACAAAAAGGTATTTGGCAAAATTGATACTCATAATTTTAAAAAGAAAGAAAAATTCTCATAAAAATAGGAATATAGAGGAACTTCCTCAATCTGACAAAGGACATATACCAAAATCCTTCAGTAAGCATCATATTTAATGATAAAAGACAGACCGCTTTCCCCATAAGATCAGGAAAGAGGCAAGGCTATCACTCTCACTATATTTCTTCATCATTGTACTGAAGGTCCTAGCCAGGTTTCCAGTCTAGGAAAAAAAAATAAAATGCCTACATATTGGAAGGCAAGAAGTAAAATGTCTTTTTCTTCACAGATAACGTGACCGTGTTTGTAGAAAAGCCAAAGGCATCCATGAAAAGCTATTAGAACTAATTGCATGTAGCTAAGTCTCCAGATACAAGGTCAATACACAAAGTCAAAATCAGTTATTTTTCTATATACTCACAACAAACAATTTGGACACTGAAAAAAATTTAAATACCATTTATAGCAGCATCAAATAATATTAAAAGCTAGGGAGTAAGTTTTTAAAAACAAATATAAGACCTATATACTAAAAACTAAAAGACATGTCTACTGACAGAAGTTAAAGTAGACCTAAATAAATGGAGAAATAAGCTATGTTCATGGATCAGAAGAGTAGATAATAAGATATCACGTGGCACCTGGGTGGCTCAGTCAGTTAAGCGTCTGCCTTTGGCTCAGGTCATGATCTCGGGGTCCTGGGATGGAGCTCCATGTCAGGCTCCCTGCTAAGTGAGGAGTTCTTCTCCCTCTCCCTTTGCCCCTCCTCCCTGCTCCTGCTCGCACTCTCTCTCTCAAATAAATAAATAAAATCTTTTAAAAAAGAAGACATCAATTCAGCCCAAACTGATCTATGAATTCAATGACATACCAATTAAGAATCCTGTCAGGCTTTTCATTGTACATTAAAAAGCTAATTCTAAAAGTTATGTGGAAATGCAAAAGACATACAATTGCCAAACAATTCTGAAAACAAGATCAAACACAGATGACTTATACTACCTAATTTCAAGATTTACTGTATAGCTATAGTCATCAAGACAGTGTGATATTGGTGAAAGCACAGACATACCAATCAAAGGAACAAGATGGATAACCAAAAAGTAAACTCACATGGTCAACTGATTTGGACAAAGGAGCCAAGGTAATTCCATGCAGAAAAGGGTAGTCTTTTCAACAATGGTTTTGGGACAATTAGATATCCACATGGAAAAATATAAACCTCAACACACAAAAAATAACTTGAAATGGATGATAGACCTAAAAATAAGAGCTAAAATTAAAAGACTTAAAAAAAATTGGAGAAAATCTTTGTGATCTTAGGCTAGGCCGATCTTAGAGAGGACACAGTAAACACAAAGCATATCATAAAAAGTAAAAATTGATAAAGTGTACTTCATCAAAATGAGAAACCTTTGTCCTTCGACTTTGTTTTAAAAAATAAAATTCAAGCCACAGGCTGGGGGGAAATGTTTGCAAAATACATATCTCAAAAGGACACGTATCCATAACATACGATTATATATTACTACCCAGTAAAGAAGATAATCCATTTAACAAAAGGCTGGGAGCAAAAGACTTGAACACATACTTCATAGAAGAAAGTACACAAATGGCCAATAAGCACAGTCACACAGTCACAACATCATTAGTCATTAGGGAAATGCAAGTTAAAGCTATAATAAGATACATACCCACCAACATGACTAAAATTAAAAGGATTGGTAAATATCAAGTACTGGAGAAGTTGTGAACAACTGAAACTCTCATGCAGTGTCACACAACCCAGCAGTCTGAGATATTTGCCCATGAGAAATAAAAACATATGTCCTCACAAAGACACACACACAACTGTCTATAGCAGCTTTCTTCATAGTACTGAAAGCCGGGCATCCTAAATTTTCATCAGTTGGTGAATGGATAAACAAATGGAAATATGTTCATACAACAAAATACTGCTGACCTATAGAAAGGAACGGACTGCTAGTAATAAGCAACAACATGGATTTATTTCAAAAGCAGTATACTACCTCAATACTGTTCTCCAGAGGGCTTGTGTTCCCACCGACAGCGTAGGAGGGCTCCCCTTTCTCTGCATCCTCAACATCTGTCATTTCCTGTGTTGTTAATTTTCACCATTCTGACAGGTATGAGGTGGCATCTCATTGTGGTTTTGATTTGTATTTCCGTGATGTTGAGTGACGTTGAAAATTTCTTCACGTGTCTGTTGGCCATTTGCATATCTTTTTTGGGGAAATGTCTATTCATGTCCTCTACCCATTTCATGACTGGATTGTTTGTTGTTTTGGGTGTTGAGTTTGATAAGTTCTTTATAGATCTTGGCTACTAGTCCTTTGGAGATACCAGCCTAGAAGAGGACAGTCAATCAAAGTGATTTTCTTTGTAAATATCAAATCTAGAATTGCCTTAGGATATCAAATATCAAATATAAAATTAATAACTGTGTTTTCCTTTGAAGAATATAACAGGAAATTGTGCATTTTCTGAGCATTTCGTCTAAATTTGTAGTATAGTTGTATCATGTTTTGTGTTTCCAATAAGTTTTAAACTTATATAAATAATATAATATTTAGAATTTTCTAAAACAGTTCATTAAAGTATCTCTATGGTGAAAAAAAAAAAAAACAAAACAGTATGCTAGGAGAAAGATACCAGGCCCAAAAAGACCACATGACCACACATTTATGATTATTTAGAATTATAAAATTTTTTAAAAAGCAAAATTATTGTCACATCAACCAGATCAGTAGTTATCAGGGGATGGGATAGGAGAAAGATACTGACTGAAAAGGGGAAAGGGGGCGCTTTTGAGTCTTATATAAATGTTCTATACCTTGGCTATGGTGGTAGTTACATGAGTGTATACATTTGCTAAGCTCACCAAAATCTATACAGAAAATTATTGGATTTTATTGCACATTAAATTATGCTTCCATAAAGCTGATTTTTTAAAACATACACACATGTGTCCATCCCTGATCCAATGGCAGCAAAAATGGTGGTTCAAAACCACCAAGGGTGTTTTTTTATTCCCTAAAGTCTTCCATGGACACCCAGGTTAACAACTCTGCTACAAGGCTCTGTGTGGGGCAAAAGCACTATCAGAACAGTCAGCCTAAAGGAATTTAAACCCTAAATTGTGCCAGTGGTAAGCCCATACCAGTGACCACTCAGGCTATGGAAGGTCTAACCAGTTAGAGATTTCCCGCTCGGGCCCATCTATGCCACACTGTATCATGTTGGTAGTGCCGCTAACTCACCCATTTAGATTTCAACATCGTCAAGATTTCCTTTTCTTTCTCATTTTAAACCTTACTTTCAGAAAGAGATCGAAAACTTTTCAAATCACTAAATGATTGCTAAGACTGTGTTACCCCTCCCAGCAGTATTTTTATTTCAGTAAAGAATAGAGCTATAAGTGAAAAACCTATTTCCAACATTAGAAATTAAGATGCAGTGAATAAAGGAAGGCATTTGCTTTTTGGATGCAAAAAACTCCTCAGTCCCCCTGAAACTACATCAAGTAACCATCTATTCCACATATAAGGCCACAACGACTACTTTCTGAGTCCTAGGGCTTTGGATTCTCTTCAAACTTTCCCTCTTTTACTATCTATAGGCAATACATTTTCTGAAGTTGTTTTGCTCTCTTTCAGAAACCAACAAAGTGGAGAGAAAAGAAAGTGAGCAGACCAAGGAAAGGTGAGTCCTGACCTTACAACATTGCTGATAGAGGTATCATCTCCAAAGGATCTATAACTTAACCATCAGTTAAGTCTGAGGCATGCTGAGACCTCAGCAGACATGAACTAATGGAGAGGGAGACAAAAGTGAGACCAGTTAGGATCTGGAAGGAAATGTTCTAGTTATAAATGGGTGACAGGAGGTCCAATGCACAATGCTCAAGGGGTGTGGCAAGCTCAGTCAAGGTAAAGCAAAAAATTAATACCAAGGTGTGCATGGGTTGTGTATTACTCACCATGGTAACCTCAGCACCTATCATGGTGCCTGGACTAGTGGGAATCCTACAAGCGTGGAATGAATAGATAAGTGAGGAGTGACAATGTGTTTCTTTAGCTTCAGTGTCTTTGCACCTGCTATGCCCCCTTCTTGGAATCTTCTTCTGCCACTTTTTTGCCTCATTCTTCAGATCTTGGTTCAAGCTGAACTTCTAAAAAAAGAAAACAAAAACCAAAAAACCACCTTTCTTAAACTACATTATGTTAGCCTGTTATCGTGTCACTTGGATCCCTATGCTTTTTCTTCATAACACCAGGTAATACTTACATTTTTGTGTAATTACACTATTAAACTCTATGAACTATACCAAACTTTATAGAGGGTAGGGATCATGTCAGTTAAGCTTAACATTGCTGCCGGCACCTACCACAGTGCCTGGCGCATAGTACATGCTCAATAAATTTTTTCCTACTGTGAAGTTGTAGCAGCAGGTATTTTTTGATCCATAGAAAGTAGCCTTTTTATAACACTAACAATTTTCTGTTGTTATAATTTTCATGGCATCTACTGACTTAGGACTTATTCATAAAATGTACACTGTAGTGGTCTGATAAATATATAACCTGTTAAAAAAGAGTTTCAAGGCAACCCGCTGGCGCACTGGTTTAGGGCCGCCTTCGGCCCAGGGCCTGATCCTGGAGACCCAGGATCGAGTCCCACATTGGGCTCCCTGCATGGAGCCTGCTTCTCCTTCCGCCTGTGTCTCTGCCTCTTTCTCTCTCTCTCTGTGTCTCTCATGAATAAATAAATAAAATCTTTTTTTTTTTTTTAAAGAGTTTCATGGAAACATAAATGCTATTCATTGGGGGCTTAGCTTCTGTTACATTTGCTTTCAGTTGAGCAGTATTATAAGTTGTTTGGTTTTTATTTATTTTTTCATGTATTTGCTTACTTTCTAGATTCTTTACCTAATCAAATCCAATTAAGCAACCCTAAATATGTCAAGGGGAAATGTGTATATCCTCTCCTTTATATTCTCTTTTGTCCACACACTACAGGCTAGAGAAGACAAAATGTGGTGAGGTGTTTGGTTTTTTTTTTTTCAAGATTTTATTTATTTATCCATGAGACACACACACAGAGAGGAACAGACACAGGCAGAGGGAGAAGCAGGCTCCACGCAGGGAGCCTGACATGGGACCCAATCCCAGGTCTCCAGGATCCTACCCTGGGCTGAAGGCGGCGCTAAACCGCTGAGCCACCCAGGCTGCCCTTTTTTCTTTTTTCTTTTTTCAAGAGTTCAGGTTTTCAGTTGTTTTTACAGTTTATTCAAACTAAGAACAAAAACAGTTCATCCATTCTTTCACCCCTCCTACTCCTCCCCTCCTACTTCTGGCAACCACCAATCTCCTCTCTGTGTCTATGAGGTAGGGTTTTTTTTATTATTTATTTTTAGATTCCACATACAGGAGAGATCATATGGCATTTGTCTCTCTCTGACTTATTTCCCTTATAATGCTTTCAAGGTCCACCCATGCTGTTACAAATGGTGAAATCTCACGTATTTTTATGGCTGAATCATATTCCATTATATGTATATACCACAAATTTTTTATCTATTCATCTATCAATGGACACTTAGGTGGTTTCCATATCTTGGCTATTGTAATAAATAGGTGTGGCAAGAATGAATGTGTGCATGAAAGAATACATTAAGATTCCAGGTGATCAATCCTTTCACAACGTGGTAAAATCAGATTATCTGTACCTCCATCCTCCCTGAGGACCAGGGCTCTCAAGAATATCCAGGCTCTGGCCAGAGTCATGGGGTCAGGCAAACCTAAATCTAAAGCCTGGTCACAAAGATACAGTCATAACCCCAGGGTCAACAGCCCCAGAGTTCCCAGCATTTACCTGAATACACAAGCTGCTGTGAATGTAGGAATCCAGGATGTTGAGCCTGGGTGCTGAGACCTTGCCTGCCCTCTTAGACTCAGTTCAGATATGATCCAGAAGAGCCTGCAGAGAGAAGGCAGCAATCAACATATGGCAGGGGCAGGAAGAGACAACGATAAAGGGTAGTTAAGTGAAGGAAACAGCACATCTCCACCTCTCTCTTCAACGGTTTCTCCTTGTTGCCTATTGCAATGGCCCCTATATTCTCCTCTACCTCTGAAATCTAGAATTGTAAATCAATCTACAATCTAGATTTACAATCTAGATTGTAAATCACAATCTCACCCAATTACCCTTCTTTTTATTTTTCCAGAGTACGGTACCATGAAACGGAAAGATCTGATGAAGCCCAGTGTGTTAACATTTCGAAGACAGCTTCAGGCGACAACAGTACTACACAGTTTTAATTAAAGAGTAAAGTCCATCCATTGTTTATATGCCTTCCCTTTCAAATTTTGGCTTGCCTTTTTCTCGTCCATTAATATTATTATTGCCACTAATAATAAGAGGCTTTCCAGGGCTCCCTCTAAATGAGAGAGCCTCCCTATAATGCCAGTTCTGCTCCCTACACCAGGAGCAGATTTTAACTGCTTCTTTTCATCTCAGAGCACACTTGTGGGCCATGCTCACCTGACTGGCTCCTGGCTCAGGAATAATGTTTAAGACTAACACCTCCTGTTTCAGATTCAGCCTTCTTTTCTTAATTTTATACATTGTGTTTTATGTAGAACTCCCAATTACTGGACTAATGGCTTTTATCTATGCTTAATTCTAAGATAGTGCCTCATTCCATCTTGTATATTTGTGACTACCTCTGCAGTCTGGGTGGGAGTTTTGTATGTTATGGCTTTATAGTGTTGCTTTAATATTTTGAGACATAAAGAGATGTGTACTATAATAATGTAATTACTATGCCCTGAGAAAATTCTACCCACTGCTGAGGAGCTCTTGCTCCTCTGTGAGGGTCAGTACGAAAATGGTGGCTTGGTGTGCTGACAACAATGAGCAGACCAACTCAAAATTTGGAAGATTAGGAATGATGGAGATAGAACCAGCTCTGAGTCCTGGAGCCACTTCTATCTGGGCTGCTGCTAATCTGAGGAAGATCCACCTGCCTAACAAGCTATGGATAAGCCTTAGCAGGGAGCTCTTTGTGAAGCAGGAAAGCACTATGCACTGTGAACCCTACTTCTCTTCTTGAAAAAAATGGCTGAGATGATGGCTCAGGGCAACTGTTCAAGAGCCAACTGAGAGATCACAATACTTAAAAGAGAAAAAAGAAAAAAGAAAAAAAAAAAAAAAAGGAAAGCTCTTGACAGACCGAGTTGTGCATGGATGTCCTATCTGTCCAGTCCTCCAGCAAGCCCTGGGACAAGAAACGGGTGAACCGTCTGTCCAAAAAGATGTAAGACAGACAGCATCTTCCCTGGTAGTTGGTGAGAAGTTTGGATAATACTTAAGTTACTGTGATGTTTCATCTGGCTGGAGGCAGAGTTGGGGCGGGGAGAGCTATCACCTTGATAATGGGATAAATGGAAGGAGGTTTAGGACTCTTTCAATTTAGGACTGAAAGAGAAAGAGCTAGAGTGCAATTAGGAAGACCCACATGCAAGTCATCCAGTGGTGAGGGTGCTAGGAAGGGATCAGCTGGCTCAGAGCAGGGCTCACAGATTTGTGTCTGAGGACTATCTATATGGTCATTCTCAACCATAGGAAAACTGGGTACATCAGAGGACCATGCTAGCCCAGGAGAAATGAGTTAAGTGACCCTGGCTCTAAGACATCATCACTAATGGATGGAGCAGCCTCAGTCCAAACCAAGAGAGAGAACTTTGGGAGGCCCGATCCACAGAAATATTTCTTCTTATTCTACACAAAGAAACCTAGAAGATTGTAGACTGCTGTGCTAACCGGGCTTGCCTTGTAAGATTTCCATTTATGTGTTCTTCCCTGCCTCTGCGGTCATTGGGCTCTAAGCATCTTGTTGGTTCCTAACATGGTTTATACAGTGAGCTCTTAATAAATTCTTCTTAAATTGATTTAAAGGTCTCCATTTTCTGCTTCTACTTCAACAGTACTGCTCAACCCATGTTACTTCCTCTGTCTTCCTGATATACTTCCTCCCTCTTCATGTCTCCATGGAAGCCTCATTCTCCAGTCACCCTCGCTAGAAGCCTTTGACTTACCCCAAACCCCTGCTCTTCCCTTTTCCTTTAACTATTATATAAGAGAGGAGGGTCTCATATGATTTTAAATGTTTATTTCAGTTATGAGACATATAAAAGTCAAGCCAAGGAAGTTCTTTCTGAGGACAACTGGGAAATTTGGAGTTAGAAAAGGAATATTTGCTTTTCAGTTTGTGACTTTTTAAATTATGTGCTCATGTACACATTAAACAAAAGCCCAATGTTAAATATTCCTTAAAATACCTTGATTACAAAATAAATGCATATAACTGTATTGTATATTTTTAACTTGCTGAGAGTAAATCTTAAAAGTTCTCATCACAAGAAAAGTTTGGACCTAGGTGTGGTGATGGATGTTAGCAAAACTTACTGTGCTGATCGTTTCACAATATACACATGTATCAAATTATTATGTCCTTCACCTAAAATTAGTACAATGTTATATGCCAATTACACCTCAATTAAAAATAAATAAATGCATATATATGCACTAACATATATTGCTTTATGTAGTATATATATATAGATGCCATATATATGTATGTATACTACATATACATATATATACATATATATGTATATATGTGTGTGTGTGTATATATATATATATATATATATATATATATATGGCATCTGAGGAGACCCAGGGAAATTCTGAAAAAAGAAAACTCTAGGCTCTGTGAGGGCAACAGTGTGTCTAATTTCTTCACCAAGGAAGCCTGGACACCCAAGAGTACCTCAAAGCTATTTGTTCAAAGACTGAATGAAACTTTAACATGCCCTCTGGTGAAAATATTCCCCCTTTATATATTAAATTCTCTAGATTTTCTATGTTCCAAATCTGGGGAAAGAAAAGCCAAGGAGCATCTGGGTGGCTCCGTGGGTTGAGCATCCAACTCTTGGTTTCCACTCAGGTCATGATCTCAGAGTCATGGGATCAAGCCCCATGTTGGGCTCCACACTCCTCGAGGAGTCTGCCTGAGATTCTCTCCCTCTCCCTCTGCCCTTCCCACTCGTGCTCTCTTTCTCTCTCTCAAATAAATAAATATTTTAAAAAATAGAAAAGAAAAGCCAAAAGGCTCTCAAAAGAGGTCATGAAGTATACTAACAATACTAGTTAACAATCCTGGTACTTACCTTGTACCAGGGACTCTTCTAAACTGTTAAACTCATTATTCCATTATTCTCCACAATGACCCTGTGATGTAGGTATTGGGATATCATGACCATTTTGTTGATGAGGAAACCTAGACATGGACAGGTCAAAGCAATTAACCCAAGGTCACTAACTTAGTAAGTGACAGAGCTGGAGAAAATTTTGCAAAGCATCATTCTTTCTACCCCTTTGTTTTCCAGCCATAGAAGGGACAACATTTTAGCCAGGTTGCAGGTTGAGTGCCTGTATTACATCCTACACTCCCTCAGCCCTCTGAGGTGGTGCCTGCAGAGAATGCATCACTGAGTTTTCCAGAAGCCATTCTATCATCTCATAAGTCCAGAAGCTGTGGATGATAAGGCACATGATATGACCCACGGAAATGAGTTTTTGGTCAGAGGGAAAGTGAACTACAACTACTGCCTCCAACTCCTCCCCCTCCATCCCTACCACTTATTCTTTTGCAATCAACCTTCCTTCCTCTGCCATTCTGAAGCCAGTTTCATCCACTCAGTGTTCTCAAATTTGGTAACCTGAGCTAGAAAGCAAAGACTCATCTCTGACTGCTGTCCTCCTACCTTCAGTACCCACTGTCATCCCACCTTCCTGCCACATTTAATTATCACAAGACCAAGCAAAAATTCTTCTGACTTCAGCAACCACTCTTTCTCTTCTCATTCAGATCCTTATTTCCTCAATCCAAGAGTGTGACCATCACTACCCAACTGATCCCAGTCTACTGTCTCTTTTAACCTGCATTCTGTCCAAAACATCAAAAGGAACAAAGAGATAAATAGTGAAAAAAGGATTTCCTCACATTCCTTTTCCCTAGCCTCATGGAGGCAACTATGATCTTCAGATTCTTATGTATCTTTCCATAGACATACTACGCCTGTGTGTGTGTACATATACATATGTAAAAATAATGTACATAAATATACACATACACACAAATGTGTGTGTACATATTTTCCCCTTATTCAGGTAGATTTGGTTGTATTCTACACCCGAGCAACTAAACAGCCTAAACATAAGACTGCTAAGATGATTAAGAAAGACATCAGCCTTCCATATAATCCTTCATATTAAAAACAAGTGAGATTCCATTGGCTTTCACCATGCCTGCCTGTTCACTCCATAAGAAAAAATATTGAGAGATATAGAATCCTGCACTATCCTTAAACACAGTTTATTTTTATTTTATTTTTTTTAAAGATTTTATTTATTTATTCATGACACACACACACAGAGAAAGAGAGAGAGAGAAAGGCAGAGACACAGGCAGAGGAAGAAGCAGGCCCCATGCAGGGAGCCCGACGTGGGACTCAATCCCAGGTTTCCAAGATCACATCCCAGGCTGAAGGCAGGAGCTAAACTGCTGAGCCACCCAGGGATCCCCAGTTTGTTTTTTTTTAATAGAGGAGGTTTGCAAACAAGGGGATTGGGTGTGGGGGAAGGGGCAGAGGAAGAGAGAGAATCTCAAGTAAGCTCCACACTAAGCACAGGAGCCCAAATGGGGCTCAATTTCATGACCCTGAGATCGTGACCTGAGCTGAAACCAAGAGTCAGATGCTTAATCAACTGCAACAACAGTCACCCTGAACTGGATCTCCCATTTCCTGTGTATCGTTTTTGTCTTTCTTGATTTACTCCCTCATTTTGCTGTTACATATATATCAGTAGCTTTCTGAGGAAGGATATATGGGAAATTAATGAGATATTGTGTATCTGAAATGTCTTTATCCTACTCTCTCAATTAATCATTTGGCTTAATATGGAATTTTGGATTAAAAATTATTTCCATTGTCTCTAATTTCAGTATTGTTCCTGAGAAAGCTATAGAAATTCTGACTCCAAATCTTTTTATGTGGAAGCATTTAAGATCTTCTATGTCCAGTGTTCTTAAATTCTGTAATGAAACACAGGTTCATGTACTGTGATTTACACTAAGATGGCCTTTTGTGTCTGAAAATGCATGTCCTTCACTCTAGGGAAATTTTCCTGAACTATTTCATTGATTGTTTTTTCCCCTCAATTTCACTCATCTCTCATTCTAGGATATGGATTCCTGTGTTGGATCTCGTAGACTGATCTCATTTTCTTATCTTTCTCTCCTCTTTCCCATCTTTTTGCCTTTTTTCTATATCTTAAAGATTTCCTGAAGTTTATCTTTCAGACTTTCTGTTGTATTCTGCTATATATTTTAATTTTTCAAGTGCTCTTTTTTGTTCTCTGAATGTTTCTTTCTGCAAGGAGTCTGTTCTTCATTGTTGCAATATCATCTCTTGACTCTCTGAAGATGTTGATAGATTGTTTAAGTCTTATTTTCCCTCCCTTATCTCTATGTCTTTCAAGATGTTTCTTTCTGTTTGTTTCCTTTGGTCTATATTATCCGTGTTGGAGGATTCCTCAGATGTCTGATGAAACTTGATTATCTGTTCATGATTAAGAGTAAGAAATTAAAAATTAGTTTTGAGGACCCAAGTCTTTGGATGAGCTTGTTAATCTTAGCATTACAGTAAAGGGATCTAGGTGGGCCTTTGGTAGCAAACCGTATTTAGATCTTTCTTCTTCTGCTGGTAGTTTTCTAGTATCTTGCTTGGAAGGGGAAAGTCTGGCAATCAGCACTTTAGGAGCCAAGTGAGAGAAAAGAGATCTGTGTGTGTGTGTGCATGTGTGTGTACGTATGTGCGTGTACATGTGATAGTGGTGGGGTCTCTGCAGGCTTTATTCAGTATGAATAAATGTACTTAATCTATATGTTTTCAATATGGCAACTGCATCTTCGAATGTGTGAGAGGTTTCCCAACTGAAACATTTTCTGCTTTACCCTCTCCAGAGAACAGACCCTAGACTTTTGCCAGGGTGGGAGAGGGAAGTTGCCCAGTAGTGTGGAGTGGGAAAGAAGAGCTCAGCTCTAACTTACTATCAAACAACTTTTACCCAGTCTTCCTTATTTGGGTCCTTATTTTTTCCCCCAACCTTCACCCTCAATTGGTTCTCAGGCCTGCCAGTTCCTGAGGCTTTTGATGATTCTGGAGTATAAACTGGATTGTTTTTTGGGTTTCTGCACCAACAGGTAAGACGTGGCTATCCTGCCTTGAGTTACCACGTATCCATCTACTCTTCAGATCCCAAACTGCAGTCTCCTTTCTTATTCTTGTGCTGTTACATTTTTCCATTTAAACTAAAAAATAATTTTTCTTTAGTTTTAGTGGAATCTCAGAAGGTAATGTAATTAAATATGTGTATTAAATTAAATTAATTAAATTAATTAAATAATTAAATAAGTATATGTATATGTATATGTAGATTAATACCATTGTACTTAGAACTTCACTATTCTAGGACTCTACCACTGAGTGCCTTCAGTCTAACATCCAAAGTCATTAACAATGTGACTTTGAAACTAACGCAACTGTTTACCAATCTTATTTTTCCCTCTTCTCATCATATCAGAAAATCATAATACTGCCACATTTAGCTACTAAAATAATTTCTGAAATATAACCTGTATTATCCAGTTTGCTTCCATTTATGCTATTGTATATCTCTGCAATATTTCTCCCCATATTTCTCTGTTTACTGAACCCTTGTTTATCAGTAAAGCGTGGCTCAAATACCACTACCTCTGTTGGGCCACATACCTAACCACTCCCCAGGCTGTGTAGTGACACCATATATTTGGATCACAGAATACCCCTTCCAGCAATAATTCATTCCTAATCTAAAACTTTCCTTCCCAAAAAAATAAAATAAAATAAAATAAAATAAATAAATAAATAAATAAAATAAAAAATAAAATAAAATAAAACTTTCCTTCCCTACCAACCATCATGATTCTGGCCATTGGCCAACATACAGAGGAGCTCCAGGTTTCACAGGGAAACTTCAAGCCACTAAATAAGCCAGTGTTATTTTGTGATACAGCACCTTAGTCCTAAACCACTTGGTCTACGGTAGTTTCATTCTCTACATGCCAACTTCTCCCAACTGTCCTAGCTTTGCCAGTTGCCTCCTGTCCTAATCAATTGCCTCCTGTCCTTCCATACCACTCAGACCTGACAATCATCTCCTTCCCCAAGGTTAAAACCTTAGTTTCCCACCTTAAGTATGGCTTGGATCCACTCCCTAAAAAAGCTGCCTCTGGCCACCCAAGATAATCATCCCTTGACCCATCTCAGCCTTCTGAGACCATTATTTCAGAGCAGTCACACCAGACCAGGTCTTCCCAGCCAACAGGAAGCAGGATTACAGTCACATGGGCCTACACAGGAGGTAAAGGTGTGCCCTATATCTACTCCTTAATTTTAGTAGACATCCTCATTAACTTAAGTAAAACCTCTCATTTCATGGAATCATAGGGCTTAAAAGAACTCAAACAGTCCTCAGCCCTCATGGGAGGTAGAAGCTGGATACCACAGGAATTGAGAAGCAGGATCTGGAGAGATGTAGAAACAGAAAATGAAGACTCGTTCAGAGATGGGTAGGCAAAGTTAAAGTAGCATAAAAAAGGAAAACTGTTTAAAGGAACATTTCTGAACCTTGCTATGCTTTAAGTTTGCCAGCACGTAACAAAACATTTCTAATTATGTGAGCAATTATTTTTGTTGGTTCCTTATATATTTGCTAAGAAAATATTTATCTGCAAACAGTGTGTTCACAAGCATTAAGGATAAAAGGCAGAGATAATGAATGAAACAGAAAAAAGATCAGAATCAGTAGTTTTCACATCTTATGAAAAAGCACATAAAATTTCCCACTTCTGCAATTATTTCCTATTAACCTATACTTTTGATTACAGCAATTAATAAATTATCTTTAATGAATGAAGAATGGGGAATACATCTTAGTTTTTTAGGGCTCTACACCTGTAAAGTATAAATCAGAATCACAGAGTTGAGGGAAATATAGATGCTGTGTCTTGGGTCAAGGCTGTCTACTAATGATGTTTTTAGAAAAAAAATAAGTACCCGTGCCTTCTTCATCCTGGCACCATTTGCACTGTTCCCTATTTGCATATACACAAGAACAGTATAGTGTTTTTTATAAACAAGTGCAACATGACAAAGATTAGAGTGCTCATTACTTTTAAATGTTTTATTGTGAAAAGAAGCCCTTAAAAATATATGTGAAGTTATTTCAGAAAGTAGCTCTCCACCTTGGCAGGAGTGCCAGCTTACTCCTATCCATTGCATGAGGCAAAGTGGCTTCTTTTCCCATGATCTGATTTTATAGCACTGTTCCTGAGATGACACACTGTGAACTCATAAGTTTCCAAAATATAGAGAGTATAAAGTAATAAGTCACTAAAGTGTCTTAACAGTCTATTAGGCATAGAAGAAATATAGAAAGCATCCAGTGGAGCCCTTCCCCTCTTGCCAGAGCAGAGAAGTGAGGGAGTAACCAAACAAAGAAAGCCAGCACCAGAACTCCTGATCTTTCAGGAGTTCCTGATCTTCAGGTCAGTGCTTTCCACCTTGTAGTGTCCTCTATGCTTTCTGTTAGCTGGAAACGCTGGAGAATGGGTGTCGACAGATTATAATGCAGCAAGAGCATGGACTTTGGGGTCAGATAGACCTGGCACTGCTATAGTTGGCATGTGACCTTGAGCAACTTACTCTCTCTGATTCTAGGTTTTCTTATATGTAAAATAGAGTTAATAATACCTACCTACTTCATAATATCAAGTGCAATCCAAAAGATGAGGATTATGCATTTGAGAGGAGAGAGAAAGAGAAAGAGGAGGAGGAGGGGACGGGAGGAGATCCAGCAAACAAGCAATTGTGTAGCTTGTGGCAGTAGGATGGGTTGGGGGATGGTAAGTGAGCATTAATAGTCGCAGGATGGGAACAGGAAGCCATCATGGAGTAACAGTGATGCGTGTGGATTCTTTCATATAACACTCAGCCCAGAAGTCCCTCCACACCCTGCTGAAAGCCAGAAATGCTCCTATAATTCCTCCTACAACAGCTTCACTTAAAGAAGTCCCTCTCTCAGCATCTCAACCCAGGGACTGATATGACCCATTCAATCACCTTACATGCATGGGACCTTTCTATACTTACTACTGAAGCCAAAGTCATCTTTTTAAGGCCTTTATCTTTGTCAAGATTTTTTTCAGACTCAAGAATACCTACTTCTCTGTCAAAGTGACAGAAAGTTCTGCCCTTACTAAATATAACATGAAATTCTCTGCAGTCAGGCTGAGAGAGAAAGGGGGTCTCTCAATGGCCAGGGGAGCCCAGTCCAGATGTTGGAAGACCTCTGCCTTAGAGGGCAATCATACAGAAAATGATTTTGGAGGGTAAGAGTGTACAAATTGGAGGCAGGAAAACCACTTAGAAAACTGGCATAATTAGCCCCTACAAGTTTGGCATTACTAAGTTGCTGAATTAGAAAAGCCTCCTTATATTTCCAGGCTGGATCCTGGTGCCTGAGCTCAATTAGATCAGGGGCAGGGCTAAGTAGATTCCACTATAGAGGCAAATCCAAATGATGAGGAAAGAAAGTTAAGGGAGCTGCTTTAGGAGAGATGGACCACAGGAGTTCTCTGCACTCAATTAGAATGGGATGAAAGAAATCCTAAACTATGTTGGAAAGGTGAGATGATTCAGGTATAGCTACCAGACTAAAAATAGCATAAATCCATCTTCTTTGAATAAACCCATGATTATATGATCAATTACTCATATACAAAGGAGGCAAGAATATGCACTGACAAAAAAGATAGTCTCTTTAACAAATGGTTTTGGGAAAACTGGACAGCTACATGCAAAAGATTGAAACTGGACCATTTTCTTATACCACACACAAAAACAAGCTCAAAATGGATTAAGGACCTAAATGTGACACCTAAAACCATAAAAATTCTAGAAAAGAGCACAGGCAATAATTTTTTGGACATCAGCTGTAGCCAACATTTTTCTAGATATGTTTCTTGAGGGAAGGGAAACAAAAGCAAAATTAAACTATTGGGACTACATCAAAATAAAAAGCTTCTGCACAGTGAGGGGAATAATCATCAAAATTAAAAGACTAACTATGGAATGGGAGAAGAAGATATTTGCAAATGACATATGTGATAAAGTGTTAGTATCAAAACTTACAAAATTCAACGCCAAAGAAACAAATAATCCAATTTAAAAATGGGCAGAAGAGTGTTGGCTGGGTGGCTCAGTTAGTTAAGCATCTGACTCTTGATTTCAGCTCAGGCTATGATCTCAAGGTCATGAGATTGAGCCCCACATCAGGCTCTGCACTCAGGGTGGAGCCTGCTTGAGATTTTCTCTCTTTCTCCCTCTGCCCCTCCCTCCACTCTCTGTCTCTCAAATAAATAAAAATAAATAAATCTTTTTTTTTGTAAATGGGCAGAAGATATGAACAAATACTTCTCCAAGGAAGACATACAGATGGCCAATAGCCACATGAAAAGATGCTCAACATTACTCATCATCAGGGAAATGCAAATAAAAACCACAGTAAGATATCAACTCACACTGTCAGAATGGCTAAAATCCAAAACACAAAAAACAACAAATTAGTGAGGATGTAGAGAGAAAAGAACACTCATGCACTGTTGGTAGGAATGTAAACTGGTACAGTCACCCTGAGAAATAGTATGGAAGTTCGACAAAAAATTAAAAATAAATCTACCATATGATCCAGTAGTTCCACTACTGAGTACTTACCCAAAGAAAACAAAAACACTAATTCAAAAAGATGCATGCATTACTTATTGCAGCATTATTTACAATAGCCAAATTTTGGAAGCAGCCCAAATGTCCATTAATAGATGAATGGATAAAGAAGAGGTAAGATACATTTATGTATATATTTGTGAGGGAATATTATCCAGCCATAAAAAAGAATGAAATCTCATTCACAACAACATGGATGGAGCTAGAGAGGATAACACTAAGCGAAATAGGCCAGTTAGAGAAAGACAAATACATGATTTCACTCATATGTGAAATTTAAGAAACAAAAGAACAAAGGAAAAAGAGAGCAAGAATCCAAAAAGCAAACCCTTAACTATAGAGAACAGATGGTTACCAGAGCAGAGGGAGAGAAGATGTGAAATAAGTGAAGGAGATTAAGAGTACGCATATCGTGATGAGCACTGAATAATATATTGAAGCGTTGAATCACTATATTGTACACCTGAAACTGATATAACACGTATGTTAACTACACTAGAATTAAAATTTAAAGAAGGGAAAAATAACTAGATTCTTTAATAAAATGAAAACATTAAGTAGTCAATAATAAAACTGTTATCTTTCAACCAGTCAATCACAGTCCTTGATATAGTCAGCAAGATGAAAAGATCCTCTTCTATATCATAAATCCAGTATGGGCGTAGGGCAAAGGTAATTTCAGAAATGAGACGTGAAAGACACAGAGCAGGAAGCAGAGGCTCTTTGCTTCCAGAGCACTGGCTACCAAATCATTAAAACTCTTGGGATCAAAACAACAACAACAACAACAACAACAACAACAACCACAACAAAAAATCTCTTGGGACTCCTGGATGGCTCAGCGGTTTAGTGCCTGCCTTCAGCCCAGGGCGTGGTCCTGGAGTCCAGGATCGAGTCCCACATCAGGCTCCCTATGTGCAACCTGCTTCTCCCTCTATGTGTCTCTGCCTCTCTCTGTCTCTCATGAATAAATAAATAAAATCTTTAAAAAAATAAAATAAAACTCTTTAAGTTCATATTTGCAACCCACAGCATATATCTGAAGGTTCTTATTAGAACGTGCCAGGGTAGTGTTGCCATGCTAACTGGCAACAACTAGTTACATGCTGTTTTCACCAGTCCACCTGCCACTTTTTAACTGCACACATCAAGTATTTGCCCTCAGGCTTCAGGCCTCACAACCTCTGTAGAACAGTTGAGCTGTATCCATTGATGAGAAAACATAATTAAAAAAAAAAAAAAAAAAGCCATTCCAAACAATCAAAAAATAGTGGGGTTTTTTTGTTTTGTTTTCGTTTTTGTTTTTTTGCTGATTTACTTTTTCCTCTAGTTTTAAATTTATTCGTTGAACGCTCTTAGAGTCATAGTCTCAGGGTTTGAGACTCTCATTATCAATTTAGAAAGGAAAAAAATGTTTTTTTTTTTATGTTAAATTCTATTCCTGTGTCCAAACCAGGTAGGCAGATTAACATATGTGAATGTCCTTAGGGTTTAAAGAGTCTTGATGGAAAAAAAGTATTGTAGCAAGACTTAAAGAAACAAGGTGAATGTAAGCAACTGAGTAATTGCTTATATTCAGAACTTACTACAAGTATGGGTAAGTTACAAAAGAATATGTTGCATCAGGGTCTTAAGCATTGGTTTGATCAAATCTTCCCAAACCTATGTAAGGAAAGGGTGCTGCATCATTGTTGTCATCATCATCGTTGTCATTATCATCATCATCATCGCTATTTATTGAGCATACCACATGTCAGGCACTCTGTTAAATGGCTTATTTTATATTACCTTGGGAAGAAGGAAGAAACGCTGTATCATCTTGCAGAAGTTTAAGATCCTGTTGAGAAGGGAGAACCTAAAGGAAAGCATAATGAAATAGGGTAGTAATCAGAATTTAGAGAAGGGGGGCAAAGCATGAGAGCAGCAATGAACAAGTATTTTCCTGTACTGGGGCAGGATGGGGAGGTGCAGTCCTACATTAAGAGTCAGGTATAAGTGATCATGTAGACAGAACTGGCAAAGAAACTGGTAATACTAGGAAATAATTCGTAAAGAAAGAATTCAGTTATGAATAGTCAGGAATCATGGAACTATCGCCAAAAGGGTAAGTAGATTTTGAGGACACCTGAGTATCTCTCCTGCAACTTCTTGTTTGATTCAATGTTTAACCTGAAGATGGAGCCAGTCCTAAGAGAGCAGATGCAAGAGATCAATAGATCATGGTGATATCATGCAGGCCTATTTCTAGCCATACTTTTGGTTATGTAAGCCAATAGTTTTTCTCTCTCCCTCTTCTTCTCTCCTCCCATTCTTTTTGATTCAAGTTGGTTTCATTCCTTGAGTCAGACTTTCTATTCTTGATTGATACATCACAGAATGAAAAGTCTTGCTCCAGCTGAGTCTAAAGGTAGGATCAATGTCCTCCTCTCTGTTTCATTTTGGCTTGTATTTTCTTTGCATGTTGACCTCCTCTCCTAGTACAGGCAGATTTCTTCAAAACAGCTAGGAAAGATAGTTGCAAGAAGTTCCAGCTTATGTTGTCTGGACAATCTTTTTTGTTAGCTTCAGCAGAAATAATCTTGAGAGGATGCTGATTAGGTTTGTTTGGGTCATAAATTCATCCCTGAACCAATCACCATAACTAGGGATTTCTGACTTTATTAAACAGGTCCAAGTATTGCTCTCACTTCTCCCTCCCAAAAATCCCAGGGGAATGGAGTCAACTCAAACTCAAAAACGACAAGATGTTGTATCGGGGAAAAGTGGTATAATGAATGTTGGCGCCCAAACCCAGGTCCCATTTATCTGGCTAATGCACACATCCCCCTGGGTGCTGTGAGTGTTGACGCTAAACAACCCATAGCTGCCTTCTGATTCTGAAAATTGCCCTTGGCCAAATAGGAACTTCCTCCCCTAATTTTATCTTTAAAATCTGATTTTGTTCATTATGATTTTTTATTAATTTTGATTTACTTAAAATATTGCATTAAAATAGTATTCATCTTGACTACTGAATTTTCATCCCCTTCAAATTTTACCCTGCTCCCCTCACCCTAGCCCTGGCCCTGGCTAAGAAGCTAGCCACCAGCCCCCCATCATTCCCTCTGGGGACAGACCTCAGTCAATGATTAACTGATGTAGGGGTACAAAAGGTCAGCCCCATTGCCTCAAGACAGGGCTAACTCCGCCACAGCAGGAGCTTCCCCTGGATTTAGATCCTGCAGTTAGTCTCTAGCTAGGACCGCAGTCTTGCTGGGTTTTATTCCTGCCCAATCCTTCCTTCCTCAGTCTCTTTTTTCTGAGAGCATTCCCAGCAAGTTACATGGATAAGATTCCCTGTTTTCAGAGAACCCTACCTAAAATAGTTGGTACCAGGAAGGGTTCTAGAAAGTAGACACTAAAGGTGAGTTTCTGAAATTCAACGACTCATCAGCTGGATAACAATGAGAACTAGCTTGGATGCTGCGGAAGTAGATTAAAAAAATTTGAGTAGACTCAAAAAATTCCTAATCTCAGACTGCATATGAGATATTTACATGACAATTTGTTAGGGAGAAGGAGACCAGCACCAATATTTTTAGAAGCTCCTAGGTGATTTCAACACGCTGACGAGTTTAGGAACTACTATCTCAGGCAATTGAGGGGTATGGGAGCAATAGTGACTTTAAGAAAGGACTGTGGAATCGGACAGCTCTTGGTAATCACTACTGATTCTTTGCAGAGAGTAAAATCACAGGCTCAAGTTTATTAATGAACAATTTTAAACAATGGAAGAGTCAGAGTATCTCCTTGACAACATTTCAGGAGATACTCATTTCCTACAGCAGGAGGGGAGGCATGACTGAAGACTAGGCTGAGGATTTATCGAGAACCTTGAATTGCCTGAACCCTCTAGGTCTGCACAAGTGACCAACTCTCCCTTGTTGAAAGATACAGCCCCCCTGCTGCTTAAAGGTTATAAAGAGATCTCAATGAGGCAGTGCGTTACAAGGAGGGTTGCCAGATAAGGTGCAAGATGCCCAGTTGAATTTGATAAACAATGAATACTCTTAGTATCCCAGTTCCCTGTATCTTGTACTTCCATTTGCTACAGCTGGCAACCCTAATTTTTTTAAAGGTTTCTTTACTTGTTCTGAGGCAAGGGGAGGAGCAGAGGGTGAGAATCATTAAACAGGCTCTAGCCCAAGAGCCCAATGCAGGGATCAATCTCACCACCCATGAGGTCATGAACTGGGCCAAAACCAAGAGTCAGACCTTTAATGGACTGAGTCACCTAGGTGCCTGGTTTTTAAGGCAACCCTTTTTTTTTTTTTTAAGGCAATTCTTGCCTTGATCTGCCCTCACCTCCATCTGGCCAATGGACACATACATCATTAATATCAAGTCTAAGCAAAACCTGACTGGGAAGTCTGAGGCTTGCTAAAGGAACAGAGAAAAATTATACCAAAAGAGCTGAAGGACCTGACTGCCATGTACTGTCAAGAAATGGGAAAGTATTCCTGGGAATGAGTCCCGGGGATGCTGGATCAAGGGAGGAAGAATGAAAATCTAGATAGAGGATTTAAAACCTGGTTGTAAAAGGGTCCTGGGTTGTGACACCTCCAATATATTATGGAAATGGCACTTGAAGATTGGAAAAAAACGTAGCCCATTATAATCGAAGTAGAAATGCCAGAACTGTGATGGCAAACTGGGGCAGAAAGGCTCAGAAGGCTTAGAGAAGTTGAAATGCTAGAATGAGGCTGCTACATAAACCTGGAAAACATATCACTTTCTATTGATTAAGAGGGTCTGGAAGACACATCATGAACCAAGGCAGTAAAAAATATGCTGGCGAGAGGGGACATATGCATTGTTGAAAATCCAGTAATATTCGTTCTCCATAGATGAGGACTGACAGATGCTGTTAGGGAGTGGGCTTTACAATATGGGGGTGACAGGACCCTGGCATACTATAGGGCAGGAGCAGCACTTAAACATCAGAGGTAATGGGCATAAATAATGTGATGGGCAGCAAATTTGGAACAGCAGCCAGGGGACCTCAGTGATCCCTAGAGATGGCTCATAGAAATGGTACCCCTAGTCACAAGGAGATGGACCCACCCTCGGAGGTCCTGTCTAACATATGTAACAAAAAGGATCAAGAACAGGGATGCCTGGGTGGCTCAGCAGTTGAGCCCCTGCCTTCTGCCCAGGGTGTGATCCTGGAGTCCAGGGATCGAGTCCTGCATTGGGCTCCCTGCATGGAGTCTGCTTCTCTCTCTGCCTCTCTCTCTCTCTCTCTCTCTCTCTCTCTCTGTCTCTCATGAATAAATAAATAAAATCTTTTTTTTTAAAAAAAGGATCAAGAACAGATAGGAAAACTGAGGTCACAAGCCCACCATCCCCCTACACCTGAAGATAATCTTTATCTTTGTGATAAAACTTTTCTGTTTTGATTTACTGTTTTGCAGCCTACGTGTGGACCCTAAACAATATAATTTCATTTCCCCCAGTTTCCAACTTTTATGTAAATAAAACGATACTATGGTTTTTTATGTGTGACTAATTTCCTTCACTCTATATTATGTTTGTGAGATTTATATATACTATGTGTGTGTTCCATGTTATGAATAACATATGAATAATAATTATTATTGAATAATAATGAATAATAACATGAATATTTTATGCAAGGTCTCCTTCATGAGACATGCAACCAGGGCAGTCTGGTTCATATGGGGTCCCGCACTCAGAAGGACCTGTTCTTGGTTTAATAATTTTATCTTTGAATTTTAATTTTGTAAGAGAAGTCTGACGGAACAATGCAGCATGTGCTGCAGGCTTGAAGCCTTCATTCAAGAATGATCCTGCCTCCTACCATCTTTCTGGAATAGATTTTCAGCCAACTACTCCCCACCCCAGTCATCCCAGGCTTCCTGATCCTAGCTCCATGTAGCAATGGCTAACCTCCCATTGGAGGTCTGGACAAGGGCACAGAGAGGGTCGGGATTGTGTATTACAGTATTTGGGGAGGAGTATGGTGACAACTGTCCCTGTCCTAGACTAAGAATATCATGGTGAAGTCATAGGTGACTTGATGGGGATGAACTTCTCATCCACCGTGTCCAGGCATGAAGTTGCAATACATTGTGGGTTAGAAGGGGAGATGACTGCCTCAACTTTGGGGGCCAGGTCTGGAAGCTGATGTGAAGAGTAACCCAGCAGTTGGTGGGTTTCATGCCTGCACCAGCATGGAGTCATGAGATGGTGTCTCCAAGTGCCTGGAAGGATCTGCACTTGCCCCATGAGTGTCTCTGAACCCACAAGAGCGTAATCATAAACACCACGACATGTAGAGAAAAACCACAAAAGAAAGGAAAAAGCTTTATTCTTGCTTTTTGAAGGTGTGCGTGTTTTCATTTGGCATTAGGCCTGACAAATGATGTGGGCCACCCTGATGCTATAGCTTGTTTGTCCATTACTATTTAAATCAATTTGCTGTATTATGAAGTGTCCATTTATTCAGTTTTTATCTTGGATTGTCTACCTTTTTCTTTTTGATTCATGGGAATTCTTGATATATTTTGATTACTAGTGAGGTTTTTCTATCAGTTTTATTTATTTATTTATTTATTTATTTATTTATTTATTTAATTTATGATAGTCACACAGAGAGAGAGAGAGAGGCAGAAACATAGGCAGAGGGAGAAGCAGGCTCCATGCACCGGGAGCCCGACGTGGGATTAGATCCCGGATCTCCAGAATCGTGCCCTGGGCCAAAGGCAGGCGCCAAACCGCTGCGCCACCCAGGGATCCCTATCAGTTTTACATAATTATCCTCTCCTATCCCACAGCTTGTCTTTTCATTCTTTTTATTATATCTTCTGATTAATAGAAGCTCATCATTTTAATGTAGTCAAAAGCATCAGTCTTTTCCTTTATGATCAGTGCTTTTTTGTATCTTGTTTAAGAAATCAGTCCCTACCTGCAAAGTCATGAAGTTATTCTCTTCCTGTATTATCACCTAAAATATTTTTGTCTTTTCCTTTCACATGTAAGTACTGTCTACAATTTATTTTTGTGTATGGTATGAAGTAGATGTCCCAAATAGGTTTTTTTTCAATTTGGATACCCTATATTCCCAGTACTGTTTACTAAAAAATCCACCCTTTCTCCACTGCTCTGATATACTACCTCTGTCATAAGCCACTTGTCCAGACATGCAAGGATCTGTTTGGGAGCCCTCTGTTTTACTCATTTATCTATTTTCCATCCTTACACTGATACTCCCACACTGTCTGGTTAGGGCTTACCAAGAAGTCATAAACTGAAGTCTGGTAAACAAGTTCTTCCACTTTGTTTCTTGACTATTTTTAGCCATTAGCACTTTCATATGTATTTTAGAATTTGCTTACCAAGTTCCACAAAAGATCTTTCTGAATTTTTTAAAAAGATTTTATTTATGTATTCATGAGAGACACAGAGAGAGAGAGAGAGAGGCAGAGACACAGGCAGAGGAAACTTGGTCCCAGGACCCCAGGATCACGACCTGAACCAAAGGCATCAGCTCAACCCCTGAGCCACCCAGGTATCATGATCTTTTTGAATTTTGACTGTTACTACACTATGAATCAAATTGTAAAGAATGGGCATCTTCTGGATGCCTGGGTGGCTCAGCGATTAAGCACCTGCCTTCAGCTCAGGACGTGATCCTGGAGTCCCGGGATCGAATCCCACGTCAGGCTCCCTGCCTGTGTCTCTGCCTCTCTCTCTCTCTCTCTCTCTCTCTCTCTCTGTTTCTCATGAATAAATAAATAAAGTCTTAAAAAAAAAAAAGAATGGGCATCTTCACAAAATCGTGTTTTCCATGCTATGAATATGGGAATACTCTCCAGTCATTTATGTCTTCTTTGAAGTCTTTCAATAAAATAAATAAATAAAATGCTAAAATCTTCTCCATGGTAGCCATGCTCACTTGCTCATCTTTTGATAGACATGACCCTTGGCACTTAATGTAATATTATTAGTTTTATTTCATGTCCATTGAACTGCTGCTGTTATCTAGAACTACAATTTATTTTTGTACATTGATTTTATATTCAGAATACTTCCTAAATGCTCTAATTCTACTAATTTATCCATAGATTCTTTCAGGTTTTCTACTTACACAGTCATGCCATCTGAGACTAGTGGTAGTTTTATTCCCTTTCTAATCTTCATATCATCTATTTCTTTCCTTGCCTTACTGTATTTCCAGGATTTTCAGTACAATGCTGATTAGAAGTCATAGTAGGCATTGCTTTATTCTTGATCTCAAAGGAGATGCTTTCCAATGTTTCACCATTAGAACGTCTGCGGTAGGTTTTTGTACATATTCATTATGAGATTAAATATCTTTTTATTTCCAGTTTAATTGATTTTAATACTATTATTATAAATGGATAGTTAATGTTATCAAAAGGTTTTCTGTATCTTTGGGGACAATAACATAATTTTTCTACATTATTCCATTAATGTAGTAAATTAAATTAATTGTATTTCTAAAGTTACTCAACTTTATGTTTCTGAGGTAAATGCAATTTGGTTTTAATCCTTTTTATACATGACTAGATTTGGCTTGTCAAATATTTGGCTTCAGATTTTTGTACCCATTTTCAGGAGATGTCTGATAATTTTCCTCTCCTGTCCAGTTTTCTGGTCCTAGTCCAGTTTTGGTATCAAAGTATATTAGTTTCCAATAATGAGTTAGAGAAATGCTACTCCTTCTCTGTTTTCTAAAGGAGTTTGTCTCATACTAGAATTATTATTATTTTTTTGAGATTTATTTATTTATTTACTCATGAGAGACAGAGAGAGAGAGGCAGAGACACAGGCAGAGGGAGAAGCAGGCTCCATGCAGGGAGCCCGATGCAGGGCTAGATCCCAGATCCCAGGATCACGTCCTGAGCAGGAGGCAGACGCTCAACCGCTAAGCCACCCAGGTGTCCCTAGAATTATTTCTATATCTAATGTTTGACAGACCTTGCTGGTAAAGTGATCTGTGCCAGGAGTTCTCTTAACAAGGAGATTTTTGGCTACTGATTCAATTTCTTTAGTAGTATAGCACTATTCAAATTTGCCTTTTCTCTTTGACTCAGTTTTGTTTGTTGTATTTTTCTGGGAATTTGTCCACTCTATCTAACTTTTCAAATTTATTGACATAAAATTGTTTATACAATCTTCTTGGTATCATAATAATGAGTGCAAGATCTGTTGCGATGACTCCTTTGTCGTTCCTAACATTAGTTATTTATACCTTTATTTTCCCTTGCTCTTCCCCCCTTTCTTCCAATTTTATTAGTCTTTCCAATAAACTACCTTTTGGATTTGCTGATCCTTTCTATTTTATACTGTTTCCTACTTGATTCATTTCTGCTCTTATATTTGTTATTTCTTTCCTTCTGTTTTCTTTTGGCTTATTTTATCATGTTATTTCTAACTTCTTGAAATAGATGATTTATCCATTGATCTTCAGGGTCTTTCCTTTCTGATCTACTTACTTAGGGCTATAAATTTCATCTAAAACTTGCTTTAATTATATAAAATAGTAGGTTATGCAGCATTTACATTATTACATTCAGTTCAAATATTTTCTCTCCTTTCTTGCCTTCTCTTAGATAAAGTATTTTCCAGTATTCTAGTTTTATCTTCTGCTATGTGTGAAATTAAATGTTTTGTTTCCATTGTTTTAAAGATTACTACAGAAATAACTACAGAAATATCAAAGTGTACAATTAATCAGTATCTCCTCTTGGACAATATAAGGCCCAAATACACTTTTAATACAATTTAAACCCCTTCCCAATTTTAAACCCCTTCCAACTTACATATTAAATTTAAACCCCTTCCAACTTACATATGATTTTTGACATGTGCTTTAATCATAGCTTTTCTTTTAATATCACAAGGCATCATTACTGTTTTATATAGTCAATTTAACTACATATTTACTACTTTAACTGTTCTTTATTTCTTCACAAACTGTAGGCCTTCCATCTAAGGATCCCGCTAGGATCACTTCAGTCTATATAAGATATATGCATTAGATCTTTTAGTGAGAGTCTGCTGTTAAAAAACTGTTTTGTTTATTAACCCTTACTCTTGAGATATAAAATTCTATGTTGGCAATTTTTTTTTTGATGATACCATCTCACTGTCTTCTAACTTTCCTTGTTATATTGAGAAGTCAATTGACTTCTATATATATCACTCCTTTGAAAGCAGTCTGTCTTTTTTTTTTTTTTTCATTCTGGGTTCTTTTAAAAGCTCCTTGTCTTTGGAATTCTGAAGGTTCAATATGATGTGTCTAGGTATGTTGCTTTTTATTTATGTTGCTTGGGTTTCATTAAACTTCTTAAATTGCTGTATTGAGATTTCTGTTTTCATTTCCAATAAATTTTGATCCATTATCTCTTCATATATTGTTTCTCCAAATTTCTCTTTCTTCTACTACAGTTCTGATTAATTGAGTTAGGTCTTCCCATACTATCCTCCTTGCCTCTTAACTTTTAATCTATACTCTCCAGTTTATTTTTTCTCTAGCCATTTTTTCTACCCTATCTTGTAATTCACTAACTATATTTTTACCTATTTCTAATTTGTTGTTAAACATTTCTACATTGCATCTACTATGAGATCCAATTCCTGTTCCTTCTCAGAATAGAATGGCTGTTATTTCATTTATTCATTTATTCAATTAATATTGAGTACTTACTATGTCTCAGGCATGGTGGATGAATAAATTTTGGATATACAGTAGATTCACTACTTTATTCAAAGCAGGCAAGACCCCTGCCCTCATGAAGCTCATAATCTAGAGGAAAGAACATACATTTAAGAGGTAATTAAATATGCACACTCCTTTCAGTAGTAAATATGATGAAAGAGAAAAACAAAAATCTGGGAGAGAGAATGGGTGTTGGAGCATCCACTGTGCCTCGTTTACCTCCATGAAAGCTCACATCATGGTTTATTGTAATTGTCTGATACCCGTGGCTATTATTCCTTGGCTACCAACTTGTCTTTTGTCTTACACTATTCCTCTCTGAGCCATCATCCCTAATAGGGATAGACCCAAATTTGACTCTGCTTCCCTTTCTCCTGGCCACCCTGCTGACTTAGCATGGCATGAGTCACACTTGCTCTGAGAAACAAAGTTCTGAGAAAACTGAGCCAATGAAGAGGTGACAGAAAAATAAAACACCTAGCGTAAGGGATTTGGAGCATGTAGGGGTGGAAAAATCACTCTGGAGTTGTCAGATGAACCTGATCCAGATAAAATACTCTGTGCTTAGATGAGCAAACAGATAGTGAAGTAAATAGAAGTACATTTTGAGTACTGTTGGAAACAGTGGCACATAAGCACCTCCTGTGCCTTGAGAAAAGCCCTCACAGTAATAAGAGATCTCATGACAAAACCAAACCTAAATATTTGGACTGTGAAAAAACAGAAGACGAACATGCAGTCAATGAATCCACATTTTTCCCTAACACCAGAGTCTGGAAAATAAGCCATTATATCCTCAGGGTTTCAAGATCTTAAAAGAAGTCCTAAAATGGCAGGAAAGGGCCTCCCAGTGCTTCCTTAAACTGAGAGCAATTACCATCAAATCTCTGCCTCAGCAGCTGCATGGTCTTTGGAAGATTGCTTAATCTTACTCACTTTGAGCTCAATTCCTCATCACAAAATATGAATAATAATCGGTCTTCTGGGGGGGTTAATACTTAATATATGATAGGCATCATATTTTTATATGTAATTTTTTGAGCACCCAGCTCAGTGCTGAGCACATAGTAGATGCTCAATAAATGTTTTATTGTTCGATTAGCTGTACTTTTATTATTGGGACTTCTCTCAAACAGTGAGGATGCATCTCTAAGATAAATGAGCAGGTGGTCTTTGCAGCCCCATAGAGGCTTTCAGAGGCCTGGTGATTGGTCTGCAAAGAGTAACACGGGGCCATTCCAAGACGCATTCACTCAGTTAAGCCCCCGAAGCATGGGAAGGAAAAGATTTTCTCCATTCACCTGGGCCAAGTGCCTTGCTGGACCTATTTATTTTCCACCTCCCTAGGTAGACATGGTCACAGAAACAGAGCAATGTGTATATTCTTTGTTTAAATAAATAAATACGGGATCCCTGGGTGGCACAGCGGTTTGGCACCTGCCTTTGGCCCAGGGCATGATCCTGGAGACCCGGGATCGAATCCCACGTCGGGCTCCCGGTGCATGGAGCCTGCTTCTCCCTCTGCCTATGTCTCTGCCTCTCTCTCTCTCTCTCTCTCTGTGACTATCATAAATATATTAAAAAAAATTTTTTTTTAATTAAATAAATAAATAAATAAATACACCTGGTAATGCTTATAAACATTCGTAGTCGAGCTGAACTAAAAGGAAAACTCAGCTCGACTACTGAAGCTCAACATATCAGCAAGCAGTTAATTAGACATGAGCTGCCGGCAAGAGCAGTGATAAACAGGTTACACATTAGAAGCCTGGAGGCACTGGCTTTGAAGGGGGGGGCACGTAAGGCACGTAAACTCCTAAGCCCCGCCCCTGGCAGCATCTTATAAATACGCACTTCCGCCTGTTTCCTCCTCTCTCGTTTTCGCCGCCATCTTGGTGGTGTGCCGTTGCCTGTTCCTCGCCGTGTCTTCCCACAAGATTTTCAGAATCAAGCGATTCCTGGCCGAGAAACAAAAGCAGAATCGTCCCACTCCCCAGTGGATTCGGATGAAAACTGGTAATAAAATCAGGCACAACTTCAAGAGGAGGCGCTGGAGGAGAACCGAGCTGGGCCTGTGAGGAGGCGTCGCACGTCGCAAGATGGCCGCCAACCGGCCCACATATCTAAGCTGCGTGGGGATCACAGGTTCCTGTCCTGTCAGCACGGAAACGTCCTTCCTGCCTGGCCATAGACAAGTCTTACTAAGGAAATTATTTTCTTGGTTACTATGCTTCTATACCCGTTCATTGGTTCAGTAATATAGACCTTTCAGCTGGAAAAAAAAAGACAAAAAAAAAAAAAAAAAAGACTGGGGGCAGCATCCGGACTTTGTGGCTTTCAACATCCAGCATCTTCAACATCTGGGCCTTGTGACTTCCAAGACTCCAGTGCTGACGCACCAAGGGCCGCCAGTGCAGCACATGAACTGCATCCCTCTGCATCTCTGCCACAAGGTAACCCATAGACTCATCATAATGCATTTGCACCGTGATTTCAACCCCTACCCCCCCCCCGGGGCCCGGGGGGCGCGGGGGGGAAGGCTGGCATGACTGCTCAGGTACAAACTTTGTAGGGTCAAAAACTCTCCCAACTTGTGAGAGGGTACTTTTCAGATGATCCGAAGCAGCCTTCGTTAGAGACCACCCTCCATGACCCGAGACCTAGTTCGCTCATAAAAGGAAGAGGTGCCTGTAGCCTCCACACACCTGGGGGGTCCCCCCACTATCCCTTCTTGACAGTGTCCTGTCCTCAAATAAACTGTGTTTACTGCTTTCCTTCTAGCTGGCTTTATTCAAGCATGGATCCTCATCAGGAATCCAAGAAGCGAGACCCCCATTCACACTGCGTGGACTCTCCTTCCAGGGACAGGTGCATGGCATTAGCTTTACCCAGCAGACCACTGGCTCGCTCCCAGGCCCCGTACCTCTCTTTCCTGGCCAGAGTCCTGTCCCACACCCTGCCTGTCTTTAGTCAACTCCTAGGTTTTAACTTCCCCCGCAGAGCAGCAAAAACCATCTTTTTTTTTTTTTTAATTTGTTTTTATTGGAGTTCAATTTGCCAACATACAGCATAACACCCAGTGCTCATCCCGCCAAGTGCCCTCCTCAGAGCCCATCACCCAGTCACCCCAACCCCCCACCCACCTCCCCTTCCACCACCCCTTGTTCATTTCCCAGAGTTAGGTGTCTTTCATGTTTTGTCACCATCACTGATATTTTCACTTATTTTCTCTCCTTTCCCCTTTATTCCCTTTCACTGATTTTTATATTCCCCAAATGAATGAGACCATATAATGTTTGTCCTTCTCCGATTGACTTATTTCACTCAGCATAATACCCTTCAGTTCCATCCAAGTCGAAGCAAATGGTGGATATTTGTCATTTCTAATGGTTGAGGAATATTCCATTGTATACATAACCACATCTTCTTTATCCATTCATCTCTCGATGGAGACCAAGGCTCCTTCCACAGTTTGGCTACTGTGGACATTGCTGCTATAAACATCGGGGTGCAGGTGTCCCGGCGAGAAACCACCTTCTTTACTCCGCCATCTGCTTCACTTCCATAGCTACCAAATGCCAAATCATGAACTGTCAGAGGTTAGGGTAGGGAGCTTCCTGCAAGGACACCACTTCGGGCTGCTTCCCTGAGCATTTAATGGAAACTTCAGCTCTACAGGAAACTATTGCTGGGGCCCTGGTACCTGGGGGTACAAGGAGACTCCCTCTGAACTTGGTCCCAAACCAGTCTGTGACACAGAATAAGAAGGGATACTCAGGGAAGGAGGAAGGCATTCTGCAGGGCTCCCCACCTGAAAGGGGAAAGTTCACCTTAGAAATTTTGATGGAGGGATCCCTGGGTGGCGCAGCGGTTTGGTGCCCGCCTTTGGTCCAGGGCGCGATTTTGGAGACCCGGGATCGAGTCCCACGTCGGGCTCCCGGTGCATGGAGCCTGCTTCTCCCTCTGCCTGTGTCTCTGCCTCTCTCTCTCTCTCTCTGTGACTATCATAAATAAATAAATAAAAAGAAAAGGCATTCTTTAAAAAAAAAAAAAAGAAAGAAAGAAATTTTGATGGAAAATTTGATGGACCTAATCAATAAATCATCTAAAATTCAAAGAGATTTTGCTCTTACCGCAAAGAAAAAAACAGGGTCAGAATTTTTCTTCTCCAAAGAACCTGAGCCACTCTTTAGAAAGGAAGTTTGATATTTATAATTATGGATTTCTTGTGATCATCTGGCAATAATTTTGTAAATCAAGAATAGAGACAGAATTAAATACTCAGATATGAGTTTGATACATCATAGTTAAGGTCAGTCCTGTGACAGTAAAATAGTTAATCTTGGGTGCACAGCTGTGGGGTAAAACAGGAAAAAAAATAGTTTATTTCCTGAAAGCTAAAGACTAGGCTCTCTCTCTAATCCCAGACCACATTATCTTGATAAATAAGGAAGTTGTGCTTATTAACAGGAGCTTAATAAGATTCCATCCCCCTTGAAATATCCTGAAGACATTGGTGGCTTTCCTTTCTAGCGACAAAGTGTGGTAAGCAACCCCGAGTCATTTCCTGCCCTGTCCTTGACTCCCTGCAGCAGCCTGTGGACATGGCTGACCAGGGCGCAGAGCCATGATTCATCTATCTTCCAGCATATGGATGTGAGGGCAGCGCCATCTCACAGGAAAGCACAATCTTGTTTTATATTGTTTAATATAAAGCACAAGCTGTCCCTATTCTGAGGCTGGAGAATTTGATTTCCTTTCTTGTCTGTGGAAATGGGCTCCGTATCTGACCCTATTTAGCCACAGAATGTTAACAGTAACTTGGGCCATGGCAGAGAGCGGTGCTAACCCTTCTCACTGAACTGGAACCCAGCCTCGGAATACAGAGGTCTTGGCAGCCCCACCAGCCAGAGTAGACGTGTGTGATTAAAACTACCATATGTTTCCTCAGTCCAACAAATCATACTATTTTTTTTTCCCTAGGAGAGGAAAACACATCACTATTTCAATGGTTGGCACTGGAATCCTACTGAGAGGAGGGAAAAACTAGTTCTAGCAACTAGTCTAGAATGCACATTCTTCTGAAGCTCTTTTCCAGTGCTACTTTCAGATTCCTCTCGGAGCTCCCTAACTTCTCAGTCGGAATCTAATATAGGCCACCACTCTAGATTCCTGCAGCCTTGAGGAATGAGGAAGGGTGGTGCCTATGTGAAATGAAGCACGGGGGAGAGAGGACCCCAGATACTGAAAGAAATGGTAGAAGCCAGGAAAGAGTAGAGAGGCAGGCTGCAGGGTGGACAAACTCAGAGGCAGACACGAGAATCCTGCAGACAAGGGGGCAGGGAATGGGGAAGCAGGTGGATGAGGGTAAGGGCCTGCGGGGGCTTTCCAAATAGACATTTATTTGTGTAACATATCTGTGGTGATAATTCACATATAATCTAGTACCCGGACTTTTTGGCAAAATATAATCTCAGAAGTACGTTCTATGTTAATAGTACATTATCTTCATAAATATCATTTCCAATGGTGTCAAATATCATTATGTATACAGTTTTTTACCATAGGATAATTCCCTCATGGTACATTATCAGCAATGGAATTTACCAGGTCAAATGGTAGGATATTTTTGAACTTTTGATAGATATTGATATAGTTTTTATGCCCATCAATACTGATGGGGATCCCAATTTCTCTGCACAAGATAAGCTCTCTATTTAGTTCCATTTATTTCCTGGAGGGAGATGTTTTTTGACTGACAGTTATTTTTAGAGGCTACATTCTTAAAGATAAAAAAGCTAAGTCAAAAAGTACACATATTTGAACTTTTGGAAGATAATGTCAATTGCCTTCCATATAGGTAATACCATTTAAACTCCCAACTATAATGTTCATTCAGCAAACATGTATGAAAATATTCATTCCTCCCATCGTTGGAGACCATGGGTACTATAAAACTCTTCTGGTCAATCTGGTGGTCAAAAATACCATATCACCTTAGTTTATATTTTCACAACTGCTAAAGAGGCTATCTTTTCATATTATTAGCTACTTGTGTTTCTTTCATCTGTGATTGCCTGTTCACATACCTCGCCCATTATTCTATTAAGTTATTCATATTTTGCTTATTGATTTGCAGAAGTCCTCTAAATATTACCAAAATAACATTGTCTGATATGTATATATTGCAAATATTTCCTGTCTCTTTGTCTTTAATGCTTCTGTTATATAGAAATTTTTAATTTTCCTATATAGTCAGATCCATCTGTCTCTTTTGGCACCTGTGTTTTCATCTACCTTAGGAGGGTCTTACTCTCCTATGATTATTAAAATACTCTTATTTTTATTCTAATAATTTTTTAAATTAAAGTAAACTGTATGGAATTTTGTTTTGTGTATGTTGTGAAGTGTGATTTTATTTTTCTAAAATAGATGAGCAGTTGTCATTTATCACAAACTAAATCCATAGTCTTGGATTGAGTTTTACATTCTCTAATTATTAACTTCATAACAATTTTTATTCTACTGGAAGAAAATAATTCCTTGATATCTTTCCTATTTCAAAATTTTGTTGGTTATTCCTGTGTATTTACGTTTTCGAATGAACTTTAGAATCATCTAGAAAAGGATTACTTTTTAAAAATAGCAATTAATTTTCATTGAGATTACTCTAAATTTATATGATAATTTGGGGACAAATAATATACCTTGGTAATATACCCTGGTAATAATATTAAATCTTTCTATGCATAAGATGGCATCACTCTCCATTTATTTATTTATTGTACTATTTTTCTATTCTATTTTTATTGATATCTTCAGATTTTTCATTTTGTCTTATTTTTAGTAACTTTATTAAGATACAAGTCACATGCCATAAAGTTCACCTTTTTAAAATTGTATAATTAGTGGTATTTAGTATAGTAACAGTTGTGCACTGATCACCATTGTCTAGTTCCAGAAGATTTTTATCTCCCCTAATAGAATCTCCATATCTATTAATAGACACTCCTCATTCCTTTCTTCCACCTAGCCCCTGGAAACTATTAATTTACCTTCTAGCTTACAGATTTGCCTATCCTGGATGTTTCATATAAGTTGAATTCTACAACTGAATGGCCATTTGGCCTGGCTCTTTTCGCTTAGTATCATGATTTCAATGTTGTAGAAAGTTATCAGAACTGAACTCCTTTTTATGCCAAATAAACTCCATTAATTGGAGATACCATATGTCATTTATCCATACTGGAGTTGTTTCTACTTTTGGCTATTAGATTAATGCTGTTATGAGTACTTGTATATAAGTTTTTGGTGGACATGTTTTCAATTCTCTTGGGTATATGCTTATATACCATATATACATATGTTTTCAATTCTCTTGGGTATCAGGTTGAGGAATTCTCTTCTATTCCTAGTTTGTTCAGTGTTTCTATCTTAATGAAAGGGTGTTGGATTTTGTCAAATGCTTTTTCTGCATCTGTTGAGCATGTAGTATTTGTTGTTTATTTTAATAATACAGTTATAATAATTTTCGGATGCTAAACCTATCTTATATGACTAGGATAAATCCAACTGTTCATGGTATATAATCCTTTGTATATGTTGCTGGATTGGTTTGCTAGTATTTTGTTGAAGATTATGTTTCTATATTCATAAGGGATATTGATCTATAGTTTTCCTGTGATGTCTTTGAATGCTTTTGGTATTAGAGTAATAGTAGCTTCATATAATGAGTTGAAAAGTGTTTCCTCCTCCTGTATGTTTGGAAGAGTCTGTGAAGAATTTATATTAATTCTTCTTTAAATGTTTGGTATATTTAATCTGTGAAGCCATTTGGGCCCAGACCTTTCCCTGTAGGAATTTTTTTGATTTCTAGCTCAATCTCTTTACTTATTATGGGTCTATTCTAATTTCCTATGTCTTCCTGAGTCATTCTTTAGTTTTTGTCTTTCTAGTAATATCCATTTAATCTAGATTTCATAATTGTTGACATATAATTTTTCATAATATTCTCTTATAGTGCTTTTTATTTCTGTAAAGTTGGTAGTTATGCTACCTCTTACATTCCTTACTTTAGTAATCTGTGTTTTCTTTCTTTTCTATTTAATCTAGCTAAAGATTTGTTAATTTCATTGATCTTTTCAAAGAATCAATTTTTTGTTTAATTGATTTTATTAGTTCTCTATTCTCTATTTCACATGTTTCACATGTTTCTACTCTAGTCCTTTTTTCCTTCCTTCTGCTTGTTATATGTTTAGTTTTCCTGTCTTTTTCTGTTTGTTTCTTATGATGGAAGGCTAGATTATTGATTTAAGATCTTTCTTTCTTTTCTATATAGATGTTTATAGCTATAAATTTCCCTCTAAGCACTGCTTTACCTGCATTCTATATGTTTGGTATGTTGTTCATCTCAAAAAATTTCTAATATACCTTGTAATTTCTCCTTTGACATTTGTTATTTAAGACTGTTTAATTTCCACACAGTTGTAAATTCTCAAATTTCTTCACGTAATTAATTTCTAATTTCATTCCATTGTGTCCAGAAAACATATTTGATATTATTCCAATCCTTTTAAATTAATTGAGGCTTATTTTATGTCTTTACATATGGTCTATCTTAGTCTATGCAGGCTGTTCTAACAAAATGCCATAAACTTAGTGACATATAAATAACAGAAACTTATTCTTACAGTTCTGGAGGCTGGTAAGTCCAAGATCAAGGCTCTAGTAGATTAAATGCTAGTGAGGACCCACTTTCTTTTTTTTTTTTTAATTTTTATTTATTTATGATAGTCACACACACAGAGAGAGAGAGAGGCAGAGGCACACACAGGCAGAGGGAGAAGCAGGCTCCATGCACCGGGAGCCCGATGTGGGATTCGATCCCGGGTCTCCAGGATCGCGCCCTGGGCCAAAGGCAGGCGCCAAACCGCTGCGCCACCCAGGGATCCCCCCCACTTTCTTTTTATAGACCCACTTTTCTTTTTTCTGTGTCATCACATAGGGGGAAGGAGGCAAGGGAGCTCTCTGGGCCTCTTTCATGAGGACACTAAACCCATTTATAAGGTCAGAGCCCTAATCACCTGTCAAAAGCCCCATTTCCAAATACTATCACATTGGAGTTTAGGTTGCAACAGATGAATTTGGAGGAGACATAAACATTCAGTCTATAGCATATATATATATTTTTGATTTTATTTATTTAGGGCAGCCCGGGTGGCACCGTGGTTTAGTGCCATCTTTGGCCCAGGGCATGATCCTGGAGACCTGGGATCAAGTCCCACATAGGGCTCCCTTCAGGAGCCTGTTTCTCCCTCTGCCTGTGTCTCTGCCTCTTTCTCTCTCTGTGTGTGTCTCTCATGAATAAATAAATAAATAAATCTTAAAAAGAGAAAAAATTTTATTTATTTGAGAGAGAGCGACAGTGAGAGAGATCACAGAGGGAGAGGAAGAAGGAGAAGCAGACTCACTGCAGCAGGGAGCCTGATGCGGGGCTTGATCTCAGGACCCCAAGATCATGACCTGAGCCAAAGGCAGATGCTTAACTGACTGAGCCACCCAGGTCCCCATTGTAGCATATTCTATCCTGAAGAATGTTCTGTGTGTTCTTAAAAGAATATGCATTCTGCTATTTTAGGGTAGAATGCTCTACAGATGTCTGTTTAGGTCTAATTGGTTTATACTATTGTTCAAGATTTCTATTCCTTGTTGATTTTCCTCCTAGTTGTTCTATTGTTGAATCTATATTTGTCCATTCATTCATTTTTTTTGTATTTTATTTGTTCATGAAAGACACAGAAAGACACAGAGAGAGAAAGAGAGACATAGGCAGAGGGAGAAACATGCTCTCTGCAGGGAGCTCGAATCAGACTAGATCCCAGGACCCTGGGATCACAGCCTGAGCCAAAGGCAGACGCTCAACCACTGAGCCACCCAGGTGCTCTGTCCTTTCATTCTTTTAATTTTTTTCTTCATGGATCTTGCAGCTGTCTTGGTATGTACATGTATGCTTATAATTCTTATGTCTTTCTGATGGATTAAACCTTTTATCACTAAAAAAAAAAATAGTACTACTTTATCCCTAGTAATAATTTTTGTCTTAAGGTGTACTTTGTCTAATAGTAACAGAGCTGCTCCAGTTCTCTTTTGGATTCTATTTACATGGTATATCTTTTTTCCATTATTTATTTTAACCTACTTGTATCTCCAAATCTAAAGTATGTCTCTTGTCAACAAACTGATGGTTGCCAGAGAGGAGGGATGTGAGGGGTTGGTTAAAATGAGGGAGAGGGAGAAATAGGCCTTCTGTTATAGAAGGAGCAAGTCATGGAAATAAAAGAGCATAAGGAATACAGTCAATGATATTATAATAGCAATATAACAGGACAAATTACCATTTTGTGGTGAACATAGCACAATATATAAATTGTCAAATCACTAAGTTGTACACCTGAAACTAATGTAACATTGTGAGTCAACTACACTCAAATAATAATTTAAAAAAACCAGAAAAAAAGTTTATCACACCATATAGATATTTTTATCCTTTTTGTCAATTTCTGCCTTTTGACTGAAATGTTTAATCCCTTTACAGTTAATTAAATTACTGCAAAGATAGGAATTATGCCTGCATTTTTGCTGTTTTATGTGTATCTTAGGTCTCTTCATTCCTCTATTCCTCCGTTACTGCCTTCTTTTGGATGAAAATGATGTTTTCTAGCCTACCATCTTAATTACCTTTTTGCTTCTTTTACTATATATATTTTTTATTTTCTTAATGATTGTTCTGGAGATTGCAATTAACGTCTTAAAACAATCTAATTCAGATTAATACAACTTAATTTCAATAGTGTAAAAACCTTTACTCCAGTATAGATCCTTCTCTTCCTCCTCTTACATCTTTAGACATATAAGTTCAGAACACAACATTATAATTGATTTATGCATTTGTTTACAGATTAGATAGGAGAAAAAAGAGTTACAAACAAAAAATACACTTATATCCTCTCTTTATCTGTAATTATTATTTTTTAAAATTTATCTGTATTACCTTTACTTGTGCTTTTTATTTCTTCATGTGGATTTGAGTTACTGTCTAGCATTCTTTCAGCTGAACTTAAAGGATTATACTTAGTATTTTTTTCAAGTTTTTATTTAAATTCTAGTTAGTTGACATAGTTTAATATGAGTTTCAGGTGTAGAATTTAGTGATTCAACATATTTACAACACCCGGTGCTCATCACAACATACACTTAATATTTCTTGTAGGGCAGCTCTCTCATTTTTTGTTATCTGGGAAAACCATAATTTCTCCTTTGGCTTTGAAGTATAATTTTGCTGAATATAAAATTCTTGGTTGACAATTTTCTTTCTGTACTTGAGTATGTCAATCCTCTGCCTTCTGACCTCTATAGTTTCTAAGAATTCTATCAGCTGTTGATCTTATTGAGGACCCCTTGTATGTGAGGAGTTGGTTTTCTCTAGCTGTTCTCTTTCTCTCTACTGAGGTATAATGGACATATATCATTATATTAGTTTCAGCTATACAACACAATGTCAGTTAAGATGAACTGAATAGACCTGAATTTTTTCAAAAAATATATGCAGATAGCCAACAGGGATATGAAAAGGTGCTCAATATCACTAATCCTCAGGGAAATACATTTCAAACCCACAATGAGATACCACCTCCCACTTATTAAAATGGCTAGTACCAAAAAGACAGGAGGTGTAAGAACCATTGGTGAGGATATAGAGAAAAGGGCACTTCCCAAGTGCACCCACTATGGAAAACAGAATGGAGTTTCCTCAAAATATTAAAAATAGAACTACCATGTAATCCAGTAATTCCATTTCTGGATATGTATCTAAAGAAAATGAAATTGCTATCTCAAAAGGTATCTACACCCTCACTGTTGTCAGTGCAACATTATTTATGTAGCAAAGATATGGAAAAAACCTAAGTGTGCTGATTCACAGAACCCATACAAATGAAGGGTCCTGACATTTAAACTTTATTAGCTTCATGGTACAACTACCTCTGGCAAAAGTTCTGCACTGATGTTAAAATAATGGAACTTTATTTCAAAAATACAGGCTGGTGATATTGTTTGACCACAATCTTATTTTGGTCATCACTATTGTGACAGAGCAAAAAAATAAAATAAAATAAAATAAATAAAAAATGAGCCAACTCAGCTACCCAGGCTTCCCAGCTAAATAATATTCTAAATTCACAATAGGCATCAGCCATATGAGCCTGGGAGCCCAGACTGAAAGAGAACGTTGGTAAACCAGAGCTCACAATGAGGAAAGAAGACAATATGATGAGAGAGTCTGTAAAACCTGCCTTTGAGGAATAGCTAAAGGAAATGAAGCACTTGGTTTTGAGACGGGAATAATCGAAGAGCCAGCATGTACAAGAAGGACACTTATTCTGTATTGTTCTAGAGGAACAAAGTATGAATTGCAAGATTTCAGTTCAATATAAGTCGACTCAACGAATATTCATGGCACTTATACTCCAGGAATTGTTTGAGGCACTGAAAATAAATCAGTGATCAAAGTGAACAAAATCTCTATTCTCAGAGTTTACATTTTGTAGGAGAGATAGACAATAACACATAAATATGTCAGGTGATGAGATGCTGATGTATCCTAAGAAGAGAAATATAGCAAGGTATCTGCAACAATTAAGAATGAAATTTTAAAGTGTTGCCAAATACAACTGTATCGGGACTCCAGGACCATGCCCTGGGCCAACGGCAGGCGCTAAACCGCTGAGCCACCCAGGGATTAAAAAAAAAAAAAAAAAACCATCAAGGGGTGCCCAGGTGGCTCAGTAGGTTAGGAAGCCAACTCTTGCTTTTGATTCAGGTCATGATTTCAGGGTCCTGGGATCAAGCCCCACATAGGGCTCCAGGCTTAGCGGGAGTCTGCTAGAGGATTTTCTCTCTCTCCTTCTGCCCCTCTGCCCACTGGCGCTCTCTCTCTCTCTCTCTCAAAAATAAATAAATAAATAAATAAATAAATAAATAAATAAATCCTTTTGTAAAAGCATCAGGTACCTATGAATTAATCTAAGAAAATACGTGCAAGACTTATACACAGACAACTACAAGTTATTAGTGCGAGAAATTAAAGAAGAGTTAAATAAGTTGGAGAATATGTCATGTGTGTAGATTGCAAGTCTATGAGATGTCAATTTTCTCCAAAATTGATCTATAAATTCAATGTAATTTCAGTAAAAAATCTAGAGGGGTGTGTGTGCATGTGTTCGTTGGCAAGCAGGTTCTAAAACTGTATATGGAAATGCAAACGGCCAATAGCAGCTCACATGATCTTAGAGAGGAATGAAGTTAGAGAACTTACTGTCCCAGATTTCAAAATTTACTATAAAGCCACAATAAAAAAAAAAAAAGACAGTTTGGTATCTTGGCAAAAGAATAGGAAAATACATAATGGGACACAATAGAGTGTCCAGAAACAGACCCACACATAGTTGGGTATTTTATGACAAAGATAACATAAAGAACAGGAGGGAAATGTTGATCTTTTCAATAATGGTGCCAAGTCAGTTGGATATTCATTGGAAAAAAATGAAAGTTGATCATAGAAAAATCAATTCTAGGAAGATCATAGATCTTAAAGTACAAGGAAAATAAGGGTTCCAGAAGACAACATTGGAGAATATATTCATAACCTGGTATAAGCAGAGCTTTCCTCAGCAGGAGCAAACACACTAACCATAAAGAAGACTACATTAAAAATAAGAACTGTTCATGAAAAGGCACTATTAAGAGAGTGAAAAGGCAAACCACAGAATTGGAAAAGACGTTTTTAATATCGATAATTGACAAAGAATCTAGAATATAAAAGGCATGCATGTGTTTAGCACTGGCAGATATTGCCAAAGAACTTTCTGAAGTGGTCATACTAATTTTTATTTCTACCAGTAATAAATGAGAGTTCTTATTTATTTTATTAACCCGATAATTCTCTGATATATTGCCCAACAGAAATGCAAGCACATGTACACCAAAAAACATTCATGGCAGCATTATTCATAATAGCTCAAAATCGGAAGCAATTCAAATACCCATCAAGTGAAATGGATCAAGAGATTGTGATACAACCATGCAGGAGAATATTCTACAGCAATGAAAAAGAACAAACTCCTGCACAATATACTTGAATCTCACAAGTTATTGAGTGAAAAAGATTAGATATAAAATAGTATTTACTGAATAATTCCATTAATATAAATATAAATTATGGTGTTATAAGTCAGGACAATGATTACTTTCTAGGGGTTTTACAGAATAGAAAAAGGTACAAGTGCTGATCAAGTTGTACATAAGGTACAAGTGCTGATCAAGTTGTACATATTTCTAAATATGTGTTCTGCTTCAATAAAATTTGTTAATTAAAACAAAAAAAAATGATTAGGCCCCATCTGAGTTTCTTAGCTCATTTTAAGAAGGATCAGGGTAAAAAGAGGACATGGGCTAGGGATGAGAGTGTGAGAACACCCTCGAGCAATGAGACAGGCAACTAGTGACCCAGAAGGAAAAACAGCCAATAAGAAATTCATGGCAGGGGGAATCCCTCGGTGGCTCAGCTGTTTAGCACCTGCCTTTGACCCAGGGTGTGATCCTGGAGTCCCAGGATCAAGTCCCATCATCATCATCATCATCATCATCGGGCTCCCTGCAATGGAGCCTGCTTCACCCTCTGCCTGTGTCTGTCTGTCTGTCTGTCTCTCTCTCTCTCTCTCTCTGTCTCTCGTGACTAGATAAGTAAAATTAAAAAAAAAAACGGAAAGAAAATTTTATTTATATTTTAATAAATTAATTTTTTATTGGTGTTCAATTTACCAACATACAGAATAACACCCAGTGCTCATCCTGTCAAGTGCCCCCCTCAGTGCCCGTCACCCATTCACCCCCACCCCCCACCCTCCTCCCCTTCCACCACCCCTAGTTCGTTTCCCCGAGTTAGGAGTCTTTATGTTCTGTCTCCCTTTCTGATATTTCCCACACATTTCTTCTCCCTTCCCCTATATTCCCTTTCACTATTATTCATATTCCCCAAATGAATGAGAACATACACTGTTTGTCCTTCTACGATTGACTTACTTCACTCAGCATAATAGGAAAGAAATTCATGGCAGCTGGATTTCTGTGTGTTTGTAAAGAGAGTATTATATGTTTATTTTTAAGTTATTTTCTGTGCGGTGATTTGCTCTAACTTCTCTGACCCCCATTGTCTCCCCTCCCAACTTTATTGCTCTCAAGCCATAAATAAATTTTCCAACACCCTTAATAAAAGGTAAAGCAGGATAAAGAAATAGTGATGATGTGGGGTGAAAGAGAGGCTATGCTTGGGGGGGATAGGAATCCCAGAGGAATGCATCTCTGAAAAGGTAACACTTGAACAGAGAGCAAAAAGAGTGTTCCAGACTGGGAACTGGGAAAAGTAAATGGAAGTCTCTGAGGCAGGGTCTTCTGAGCACATGGAAAGCCCAACAAGGAAACCAGTGTGTATGGGAGCCAAGAAGGATTATAGGAGATGAGATCAGAGACACAGCCAGATGATGCTGGACTTTATGGGCCATGAATTTGACTGGATTTTAGTCTAGTGAGATAGGAAGCCATTACAGACAGGGTTTTAAACAAAGAAATGACATCATCCAAGTTGTTTCAAATGTATCATTCCAGTTGCTATGGGAAGAATAGATTGCAGAGAGGCAAGGGTGGATGCAGGAAATATTAGGTTTTCTAAGAGATGCTGGCTTGGATGAAACTGGTAGTGCTGGAGGTGGAGAAAAGAGGTTTGATTCTGGCTGTATTTTGAAATTAAAGCCAGCATGACTTGCAGATGGATTGGGTTTGGAGTGTGAGGGAAAGAGAGGCCTTTCAGGGATGCTTTAGGAAAGAAGTCTCTAACCTAAAGAGCTGTCTGTTGAATGACCTTCCCCAAATGCAGTTGTAGGCAGTTACTCATTCCATCTGACTGCTCTTTTCCTTCTAGCTTACCTGTCATATAAGATCCTGAGGTGAATCTGCCCTTGGAGGCCATAGACCCCAGTGACCTCTAAATTATTACATGTGCCAAATATTCTGGAGCTTTAAGGCAGTCACATCATGAACCTGTACATCATGAATTTTTAGCCCATGCAGTTGCAAAATAAATTTCCTACACCAAGGTAACTTTTTAACTGCTGTGTACCTTTTCCACCACACATGCATTTTTATATTTGCCAAAATGGGTTAAAATGAACAGCAGGTGCAGTCCCTTTGGAGACCACGCAAGCCTGAGGCTGGGAGATGCTGATATTTGAAAGAAGGAAGAGCAGCCTTGTCCACCTGGCCATTGGAGTTGGTTATGAATACACACTACACCAGAAGAAAGTCTAATTAAAGAGCAAATAATTGAATTGTAAACAAACATTTTCAAATCCCCCAAAATGTATCTCTTTCAAAGCAATTACCTTGAGAGTGCTGTTGCTCAAAGCTTACTTGGAACCCTTCTTTGGGATTTGTCCTCAAGGGGAATTAATGTAACTTACCTCAAAATGCAGTGTCTCCAGTGGTCAGGTCCCTCAGAAGCTCTGCTGTCAAGAATCTCAGATTCTCCTGGTTGGAGGCAGCTTCAAAGCTCATGTAGCCTATCTAGTGTTTGAGTTCGCAAGCCACCACCAGTGACAAGCAGGCATCAAACCTCTTCTTCAACCCCTAGAGGGACGCGAATGTGGTGAACACCCCCATGGGAGCCCTTTCAAATCTTCCCACACAGTTCTGATGGTCAGAAGGCTCCTATTCATTTTTTAAAAGATTTTATTTATTCATGAGAGACACACACAGAGAGGCAGAGACACAGGCAGAGGGAGAAGCAGGCTCCATGCAGGGAGCCCGATGCGGAACTCGATCCCAGGACCCTGGGATCACGCTCTGGGCCGAAGGCAGACGCTCAACTGCTGAGCCACCCAGGTGTCCCAATTCCTGTTCATTTTGAACTGAAACCTGCCCCACCATCCCATCCAACCACTGGTCATACGGAGTGTGAGGCGGTATTTCCCAAATGTCAGGCCTTCGTGTACCACCTTCATTTTGCCATTTCTACCATGTCCAAATATCAGTGGTCTTCCTCATTCTTTAATATCTTTCCTTGAAGTTACCCAATTTTCTTATGTATATAGATTTACCTTAAATGAAAACTACAGCACCTTCTAAGTGGAAAACCTGTATCAGTTAGAAATTAACAGAGTAAAGAATAATATCAGAAGGAAGAGAAAGTGATGATATTAAATTCTACTTAGGAACTGTTGCCTAGCAAAGGCGCTGACTGAGCCCGAGGCAAGCTTTCTCTTTGTTAAAAAACAGATTAGCAAGTGTTAGAGGGGTGTAAAGACAAAGAATCACAAAAATGATAGTTCTTCCTAGACAAAATCCATAGAATTAAGAGAACTTTCCAGTTCTCACCACGTGATCCACTGTTTCCTAACGTCATCAACCGTATACCACTCAAGACCATCTACTGCACCTGGGGGGGAGGGTGCACACACTTAGACTCCCCGGCAAAGTGGTCAAACACCTTGGCTGTGGTCAAACTAATCACATTCCAGGTCATGCTTCTGTCACCTAACTGCTGTAAGCTTCAGTTTCTTCATCTTAAAATGTAATAATAGCTCTTCAGAGTGACACTTTCTTAATTAAAGACATTTGAACATTATGCCCAGGTACAAGTTGATCATTGAAGAGTATTCATTCAGCCTCGGGCTGCAGTGTCATTCAGTTGGGGGGGGGGGATTAATTCAGTCTTGGGCGCTGACTAGGTTGTGCTCAGAAGCCAACCACAATCTTTAAGGCATTTTGGCAAGTACTGCCACCGAGCCAAATCCCCCGCCGGGAGCCTGTATTGCCGGGCATTCGCGTCTGCGGGAGGACTGGCACTTATTCTTATTAACTAGATTCTCTTCTTCGCTTTATCCTGGTGCTTGAACATTTGTTCAGCTCCCCTTATGCTGCATTTGAGGGGAAGTAAATCCGTGGGCAGAGCTGGGCTATGATGAGGATGTATCCGAGAGTCTGCAGATGTGAGTCGGTGCTCCTGTGAAGCAAGAAAATGGAAACTTTTTGCTGAGTATCCACGACGTATCAGGCGCTTTTCCGAAATATTTAATTACGTTTAAGACTAAGAATCTCTCAAGGTAAGTGTTATTTCCGTTTTACAGATCTGGAAGTTGTTAAGCTTAATAACTATGCAACTTTTTACTCTTTTGGCTTAATGTTACTTTGCAAACCCTTGCATTACTTCATATTTTCCTTTTTTTTTTTTTAATTTTAAGGATAAATACTCCCTCTTGTTCTAAAAACATTGTCAGGCACTCCTGCCTCGATGTCTTTCATTTTGAGAATTGTGTAATACTCTCATTAAGTTATCCTCCCATAATTTATTTAACCAATTTCCCATTGACAGTTTGGCTTTGTTTGCTTTTACCGTTTTTTTCTTTACTAGCATTATTTTACGTAAATAATAATAATTATTATATTATTCTATTATTAATTATTATATTTATTATTATTATTATTATTATTTTGCTATGAACATCTGCACATGAATATTTTGTCCTGGAAATATCCCCAAGAATGAAATTACTGCATCAAAGGGATCGTTTTTGTGGTTCTTCATAGAGATTAGCAACCTGTCCACCCAAAGGAGTACGTGTTGCTTGAGGACAAAAAAAACAAAAAAACAAAAAAACAAAAACCCGGTTTTCTACAAAAGAAAATTAATTTTCCCCTTATTCAAAAAAAAAAATATATATATATATTCGAGCGCCTGCTAGGTGGCGGGCGCCCTGCCAGGGGCTGGGGACTGGAATGAGCAAGGCCTGGGTCCCGCGTCCCCGAGGGCAGGGTGGCGGGTACAGGAAACGAGCGCGGCAGGTGCCTGCCTCCGGCCGGGAGCTCGCGAGCCGCGGGCGCGGGGACGCGGACAGACGCCCGCAGGGAGCCGGTCTCCAGCCCCAGAAGGTCTCCGGGCGCCGGCAGCGCTGGACTTGGTCTTGCAGAATGAGTAAGAGCTTGGGCACGGGCTTTTGGATTTCTTGTAGGGCTTTTTACCCAAAAAAAAAAAAAAAAAAAAAGTTTCCCACTCCGGGCACAGAGCAGGTTGGTGGAGTTGTCCTAAGAGCGCTCTCCTGTTCCAGGGAGGAGGATGGGGGAGGGCGGGGGGCGCTCCCCGGCTGCAGGAGCGGGGTCCGGGGACCCCCCGCGGTCCCGGGACACCTGCCGCATCGCGCGGCTCCACCCGGCATCGCGCGGCTCCACCCGGCCCGGGGCTCCGAGGTCGCAGGGCGGGCGGCCGGGGGGCTCCGCGCTCCGCAGGGGCGGGGGGCGGGCGGGGGCGGAGCTCCGAGGGGCTGCGGGGGCTGCCGGACCGACCGCCGCGCCTCCCCGACGCCGCGACCTTGGGGCCCCGCCGGCGTCGCGAGCTGGGCGGGCAGCGCAGCCTCGTGCACCTCCGCGGCGGGCCCGGGAGCCCGGCCGGGGCGGCAGGTAGGACCGAGGTCGCGGCGGGGCGGCGGGGGCAGCATCTGCCACCCGGGGGGGGGGGGGGGCGGGCCCGCGGGGGCGACCCGGGCCGCGGGGCTCCCTTCCCGCCGTGCTTTCTAGTGAGTCCGCCGCACGTGCGCCCGAGGCCCCGCGGCCAGCCCCGAGCTCCGGGCTCCCGGGCTCCCGGGCTCCCGGCCCGCAGGCGCCTCGAGGTCACCGCGGCGGCGGCACCGGGCTTGGCGGCAGGCCTGGGAGGAGCTCGGGGCTCCAGACCCGTGGGGTCTTTTATTATTTTTAAAAATGTCATTTCAACAGGTAACACGTGCCTATGGTTTTTTTAAATCAAATAGTGCAAAAGTTTATCCTCTACAATGTCTATACTAGCAGTTGTCTATGTATATCTTTTTTTTGCTCACGTCCTTTCTTACTCTTGCTCTGTCCCCTCCTTTTGATTCTTTTTTTAAAAATTGCATTTATTTATTCATGATAGACACACACACACACACACACACACACACACACACAGAGGCAGAGGCTCCCTACAAGGAGCCTGACATGGGACTTGATCCCAGGACTCCAGGATCAATCATGCCCTGGGCTGAAGGCAGACACTTAAACCACTGAGCCACCCAGGCTGCCCTCCTTTTGATTCTTTATCCCACCTCCTGCCTAATGAAAGTACCAGAAGAAAGTGACATCACTGCCACTGCCCACATCCCATAGTCTCCAGTGTTCCCCACTGGCGCCACCCGGCTGTCTTCAAAGTCTTTCCCTGGGGTGGCCCTTGGGATAGGGAGCCCACGACAGAGAGGGACACTTCATTTAACTTTCCTGAACCCTCCCAGCATTAGGGAAGAGTCTATGCTGAGTGCTATGCTATGTTCTTTTCCTTAAACTAGACTCTCCAAGTGTGATGTAAGTAGAGTCTGGAACTGAGGAGAATTAATGAAGGGTATTTCCTAAAAGTACTAGATTTCCAGGAATTAACACCTCACTAGTTCCTATTCCTGAAACTAGAACTTCGCCAATTACACCTTTTCATTCACCTTCTCCACCCAGGACCTGCAGAGTGACAGGCAAAGGATGCTTCCTCTGTAAGAACCTCAAAAGATGGATGATCTATAGTTGTGAAGGGGCTCAGGGATATAGCTTTGTGGCAGACAACAGGGGAGGAGGATGTAGAAGAAGGTTAGAGAGGAAGAGAAGTAGAAAGGGAGGAACAGGCCAAGATTCTTGAGTGGAGAAGAATCCTGGAACACAAGGCCCTGTCATTTAGGAATAATCTCCAGGTAATTATGCTAAAATATCACACATGTGGCTTAACTTCTTGCTAACAATCAGCACAGTCATTTCAGTTCCAAGGGTTTTACTATTCCAGGCCAAAATATATTGAGAAATGGAAAAAAAAAAATCAGCAAGAAACCTCATTTTTATCTATATGATAAAATAGAAGTATTTTTAAATTATTTGTTATGAGCTAATAGGTTTTATAAGAGTTATGTAGAATGTTTAAAATAACCTAGTAGGGGGCGCCTGGGTGGCACAGTTGGTTAAGCATCCGACTCTTGGTTTCAACTCAAGTCGTGATCTCAGGGTACTGGGATAGAGCCCCTTGTTGGGCTCTGTGTGCAGTGCAGAGTCTGCTTAAGATTCTCTCTCCCTCTCTCTCTCCCCCTGCAACCCCCACCCTCTCTCTCTCTCTCTCTAAAATAAATAAATCTTTAAAAATAAATGAATTAATTAATGAATAGGTACTCTAAGTCACTACATTTCTTTTATTTTGTTCTTTTTTTTCATGGTGCATGACCTAGACCTGGATCCCACACATGTCAGAAAGTTCAGGTTGGTTAGAAGCTGCCACTTGTAAGAAGTCTTTTTGAATGGAGGTTAGGAGGGGAGTAGGTTAGAAAATAAAGACTGATCCTTGTGGGAGGGTGGGGAAACAATGAGGAGGAATAAATTGAGTACCAGCTTGAGTCTCATAAGGAATCAGGTATAATTCTTAAGAAAACATGGCAATGAGTAAGAAGTGAAGGAATCATTCATTCATTCATTCATTCATGCATGCATGCATGTTTGTAGAGTGCCTGGCTATGTGTTAGTCACAGGGGGGAATATGGTGAATAAGACAAGGAAGATCTCTAATCTTCTGGAGCTCATAGATGCTTTAGGGAGGCAACTGTTAGTAAAAAAAAAAAAAAATGTAAGTATTGAATATTTAATTACAAACTAAAATAAGCTCCCTAGAGGAAAGAAAGTTCTTTGAGGGTGTATACAGACTATACTGCCAGACAAAGGCAGGCTTTCGCAAGGAGGTTTTCCTTGAGCTGAGATTCAAGAGTAGGTGGAAATATTGAAGATATAGATGGTTTTGAGATAGGACCAGAATGTATCAGCCAGAGATTGCATTTGGCTGCTAGTAATCAAGAAGTCTGGCTGCCATGTAGTGTTTGCATACGGCACGTATACACATGTAGAATTGACATTTCTGGAATTTGGGGAAAGGATTGATTGCGATACTTGCTATCACAGTATCTGTGTTGTCTTGAGTTGGTCATGGTTTTCCATTGCTGTTATTCTTGCTTTTAAATTAAATGTTTAATTTCATTCTTGTCAGTTCATTTTACTGTGCATAATACAATATGTGCATTGTGGCTCAAATATGAATCATCCACGTTCCCATTGCTAAGGTAGATACGTATGTAACTACCATACCAAATTTGGCTTGCACAGTGATGACTCATTGTTATCACTTTCTCAGGACTTTCTTAGGTGAAAAGAAGTGTGGCAGGCAGACTACAGTATCTTCTCGCCACTCCTACCCACTGCTCTAGTTGATAGAATGTCAAAACATTTAGTTACTCTAAAGCTGCATGTACCTCTTCGGAATTTCACATTCAGTCCTTTAGGAAAGAAAAAAATTACAAATTGATGCTCTAAGTAAAAGTAATATAAATCTCACAATGTATTGGCATGAGGTGTTCTGTCCAAGCAACATACTTCATGTGCAAACAAATATTTCCATTCGTTCAACAATATTTCTATATGCCCAGCACTGTGCTAGATACTATGGATAAAATGGATTAGTAAGACATGGTCCCAGCATTTAAGAAATTCATAGAAGTCTAAGAGGGAGGGACTCATACTTATCCATATAAGGATAGGAAAGTGTTGTGGTTGCCTTAATAACAGCTTAGTTAGGGTACAGTGATACACAGAGAGCAGAGTGGTCAATTCTACCAAGGAGAGGAGGGGTTGAGGAAAGATTCATGGAGGAGTTAACACTTGAGATGAATCTTGAAAGATGAGACATTCCACAAGACAAATGAAGGGAAGAGGGCATTGTAGAAGAAGGGATTTGTGTACAAAACAAACGTGTGAAACAGCATGTCAAGGTCCGGGACACACAAAGCAGCTCAAAGAGCTGAAGCACAAGCAGGGAAAAGAAGCTCATGAAGACGTGAGGCTGGCATGGTAAGCAGGCCAGATCACAAAGAATCTGCATGCCATCACATGGATAGCTTGATGGTTTTAAAATATGCACTGTGAAGGCATACAGATCCAAGTTTGAGTCATGGCTCTGCCACTTTCTAGCTGTGGGGCCTTGGTGGTTGTACCTCCCTTATTGGGTTCCTGCAACAACTGAGGTTAAGTCATGTAGTACCCAGCACAGATTATGCATCTATTTCTTACTGACTTTTTTTTTTTTCATAATTTATCCTAATGCAAAGGAAGCCACTATAAGGTTTTAAGTAAAGTGACTTAATGAGCATTTTGACTAGACCATAGTCATTCTGGCTGCATATGGATGCTGAGTTAAAGGGGGGTAAGTTTGGAACCGAGAAACCACTTACAGAAATTACAACCCTTCAGATGGCAATGATATCCTGAACCCTGATGGCCGTGGCAGTGGCCATGGAGAAAAGGAACCAAAGCTTGAGGTGTCTGCAAGGTACACGCTACAAAACTCACTCATTACTTGTGGGGAGTGGGACTCTGGTCTGTCATTTTTGGGTTCTGTCATCTAAGTGATTTTAGGATAAACGAAAGGAAGCCAGGTATCAAGCAAGGCCTAGGGATCTGGTGTCTAGGAAGTGCTTCTGTCCAGAGGACTTAATGATGGGAACCTGGAAAAAAAAAAAAAAAAAAAAAAACTGTCTTTGTAATGGAGAAGACAACTTCTGTGTTACAACATAAAATAGTAGCAGGAAGGCTTAGTTGATCCATAACAAACAAAAGCAATTATCTCTTTCTCTGTCTCTCTCATCTCTGGGAGCCTTTGAGTTCAAGGTGAGCGACCATTAGACTTCATCCATTTGCCACTGTCATGAAGTGGCACATACAACACTCACTCATGCCTGGTTGTTTTGCTTTTACTCTTACTTGACACTCGTCTGATGAAATTTTTTCTCCTTTTTTCTCAAATTCCCTCTCACAATTCACTATGCACAGGCTGGGGTGCCTCTACTAAAGCTAGTGAGGAGCGGAGGGTTGAGGTGGTCCCTATTTTATAGCGCAGTGTAGTTTTGGTAACCACATCATCCGTTCATAAGATGGAAAATAATCCAGATGTGTGTGGTAGTGTGTGCTGAAAAGTGCTGGGAACTTTGTGTCCGTTTCCCCCAAATGTGGACCCTAGGAAATGCTGACTGAATGTTGGATTCAGTTGCTTGAACAACTGTGTAATTACTTGAAGCCACAGAAATGAACAGACATTATAATTAGGCAGAGCCAATGAGTGAGGGGGGAAAGTGTAAAATGGGGAAAAATAAGGTCCGCCTCTGCCCTAGACAGTCTAGAGTTTGGATAAAAGTGGACTTTCCGTCTCTGTGACTTTGGGTGAGATATCTTACCTCTCTGAAGCTCGGTTTTTACTGGTGGATATTCCTTTGGATATCTGCAAAACTGAGGTAATGTCTCCTTCCAAGGGTGGTTGTGAAGTTTAAATGAACTGTATATGGAGAGCGCTGAACACAATGCCGGGCATATGGTGGCTGCTTAACTGGTCCGCATCCTTTGGCTCAGCCTATGCTGGAGATCTTTCCTTACACTGATATAACAGGAAGAATGAAGATTTCTTAGGTTAAGTAACCTGAATTAATTGGCTTTTATGTGTTTCTCATCTATAATTGATTTTTTTCCCTGGGAACTGGGGTGGAAACCTGTTTTCCTCCACTCTCTGGGAACGCTTATCAGTACGATGGGGGCAAAGGTAATGTGACACCTGCAGGGAGAAAACTAATTTTAGCTATTCTTTCAACAAGTCTTTCACATACATACGAGCAAAATCACTAACAGTAAGAAAATGAAGTGATTTGACTTCTTTCTCCCATGTTTTTTGTTGGTGGAGTTCCTAACAAGCATGTTTCTTATTTATTTGCTGTTTTTCAAGTAGAAAGAGAGAAGCAGGATCAAAAATACTGTTACTATTTCCTTCCACCCCCAACAAGCTGTTTGTCCTTAGGAAAAAAAGTTGGTTTTTTTCCTCTTAATAGAAGTTAATGGTTGAAAAATACCATCATATCCTCCATTTAGTCCTTCTAAAGATTCTATAATTTGACATAAGCCTTTACTTGTAGTCCAACAAGCATTGGTTGGGCTCCAGCTGCATGTCAGGCATTAAGTTAGCACCGCACACTCAGACAGGCTAGCCTTGATACCCAGATCTCCAGTCTGGTAGTCCTTGTGGAAGAGGGTGGGTAGAGAGAGGAGGGGATGTGCCACCTGTTCAGAGAGAGCCAGTGAGAGCAGAACCATCAGACCAAGGCTCTCTGCCACAGCTTCAGACCCCTAGTCCATCAGATCACACGCTCCTTCAGGTCAGGATCCTAGCTCCTCCTTCCTACACCCCAAGACCCTACCCAAGGGGGCCCTTTTGTGCTGTTTGTCAATGGAAAGATCAAGAGATAAAGGTACTGAGGAGGCCATGGCCTTCTCTTTCTGTCTTCTTAAAACCAAAAATATTTTAAACAAAATTTCACCCTACAATTATCTGGTTTTCACCCTCATCTTTTGAGGGGCAGCACAGCCTCGTGGTTAAAAGTCTGGGCTTTGGAGTTACACTGCCCAGGCCTGTGTCCCAGCTCTACAGTTTCCTAGTTGTGTGACCTCGGGTGAGTTATTTAACATCTCTGTGCTCCAGTTTGCTTATCTATAAACTGGGATTATTAATATTACATACGTCATCAGGGTTTTTTATTAAGTTATAATTGACATACATTTTATTGGTTTCAGGTATATAACATAATGATTTGATATTTCTATCTATTGCAGAATGATCACAATAAGTCTAGTTAACATCCAGCACCATAAAGAGTTACATTTTTTTTTCTTGTGATGAGAACTAAGATCTACTCTCTTAGCAACTTCTAAATACACACTACAGTCACCATGCTATTCATTACATCCCCATGACTTATTTTATAACTGGAAGTTTGTACCTTTTGACCCCTTTCACCCACTTCACCCACCTCATTTTGCCCACTCGGTTGTTAAAAGACTTTAAGGGCAGCCCTGGTGGCGCAGCGGTCTGGCGCTGCCTGCAGCCTGAGGTGTGATCCTGGAGACCCGGGATCGGGCTCCCTGTGTGGAGCCTGCTTCTCCCTCTGCCTGTGTCTCTGCCTCTCTCTCTCTCTGTGTCTATGAATAAGTAAATAAAATCTTAAAAAAAAAAATAAAAGACTTTAAAAATCTGGTACACATTGTTCGACCTCATCCAACACAGACAGAAAGTCGTATTCAGTGTTGAAACCCCAGAGTCCAGCTGGGTGCCTAGTACATTGGAGGAGCTGAATGAATGAATGAATCTCCATATGTAGACAGCTATAGCAGTGGAGATAAAAGCACTTTCCTCATATCAACTCATATGATCCTCAGAACATCTCAGGAGAGATAAATAAGGGAGATGAGCAAGATGGATATCATCATCTCCATCTTACAAATGAGAAAACCGTGAAAACAGGACTAGAGATGAGAGAGTGAATTTATGCTCCTGAGTGCATTTATTTCTAGCCCTCGACTCTTGCCACTATCTGGCTGTCTCTCGATCTTATGCAGGTTTCATGGAACCCAAAGGATATCTAATAGCAAAAGTGAACACACGTAGCTCTTTTAGCTTTCTGAAGAAATGAACTCCTTACTGTAAATATACTCCATCAAATTGTAACTTCAAGTTAAACTTGAAGTTTGGAAAGTTTCTTTCTGGGGGGAAAGCAGAGGATTTTTTAGGGGAATGAGGAAATTCTTTTTAAGGGTGAAAGTAACAGAGAATCATGAAGGAAAATATTGATAGATTTTATTACATAAACATTTAAAATACTATGTATAAAAGTCATAACTAAATTAAAAGGAAAATAAACTAAAACAAATTGTACCAAATATGCCAAAAGGTTAAAAGTGTCAGTATCTAAAGAGCACATAGAATTTAATAGGAAGAACGTTAAAAATGTGGTTTCCAAAAAGTGGGCAAGGGGCACCTGGGTGGCTCAGTGGTTGAGCGTCTGCCTTTGGCTGTGGTTGGTGAACATATACAAATGTTTTAACTTTACTCGAATAAAAGAAATAAGAATTTTTAAAAATGGTATACTAGTTTATTTTTTATTTTTTATTTTTTACTAGTTTGTTTATTAAGAATACTAAGACTTTAAAGATAATGTGGGTAGAGTGGAATGAAATGGCTACCCTCATAACACGTTATCTGGAAACCAACTGTCTTAAAATTGTTTGTGGCCCTTGACCAAGGTTTTCAGTTTCTGGGACTCTAGCCTAAAGAAATTATCAGTAATATGGTTAGAGTCTTATACCTGAGGATGTTCTTCACAGTGTTTATTTATGAAAATGAAATGCTAGAAACAACCTGTGTGTCCAATAGTAAGGGAGTGGTTATATCAATTATGGTGGGGGTAGGGGGAGCAGCATAATCTAGCAGCTAAAAGCATGGATTCTGGAGTCTCACCACCTGGGTTCAAATCCTGACTCTGCCACATATTAGCATGTAATCTTGAAAACCTCCCCAATCCTTACTTTTCTCATCTACACAAAGGGAATGACAAGAGTACCTACCACATAGGCTTATTTTGTGGCTTAAATGAATCATTCACAATTCCAAAATCCTCAAAGCCCTAAAAATCTAATGATATTTTATGACTTTATTACCAACAAAACATAATTGAACTGACATAACCTTATCCCACTTACTATACACATATTCTTTGACTGTCATCAATCTTAATCCCTTTCTATCGTTTTACTCTCCATGCAGAATCTCTAAGTTTCTCTTTTTAAATTAATAACCTTCATGCACTTGTGAAAAGATTAACTTGAAGGCCAAAGCTAACTGGATGCAGGTGTATCTACTTTGAGCCAATTTCTTGGCCAAGAAAATGTTTCCAATTCCTCCAGCCCAGGAGGGGGGAAACTTTTTTTCAAACTTTAAGGTTGGGGATATTCTTAACATGTAGATTGCTGAGCTCCACCCCCAGAAATTCTGATTAAGTAGTTCTGGGGTAGAACCAAATGTCTGTAAATCTTACCAGCTCCCAGGGTGATGCTGGGGATACTGATCCATGGACCACACCTTAGGTAGCCCTGCTTAGATCCATTCCCTCTTTAATTTTTATCAACCCTTACGTTGTACCTTTCTGATATGAACATTTTCATTTCTGGAAATCTTCAACTTGTTTTTTTATGTCCTCATTCTTTTATCCTCTACTTCCCATGCTATGATTTTATTTCCAGAAGTAGTAATATAAAATTTTCTATCACTCTCTAAGCACTTATGATGCTCCAGTAACTGTGTTAGTGCTTTGTTCATATTATTTGTTTCATCCTTTCAACAATCCTTATTTTAGAAATGAGAAAATTAAGGTCCTAGGACTCCTAGCAAGTGGGAGGATCAAGTCCTCTTGGCCCCAAAGCCCAAGCTTTTCCCATTTTACTGTCCTGTCCATGGTGGTTCATGTCTCCAGCCAACATGACTTCTCATTCCTGCTTCAGCTGCCTAGATCCTGCCAAGTCCCCAATCTAGAACCCCCTCTCTCCTTATCATTATCCAGATCCCATTCAGGCCTATGCCAGAAAGCTTCCCCAGCTACACGCATCCACAGCCAACACCCCACCACATCTGCCGTTCTTACCTGGCCATTTATCATACGTGTTTACATTTTCACATTAAGGGATTTCATCTTCCTAACTGAATTTGAAACCTGTGAAAGCAGGGCCCATCTCATGCATCTCTGGGTCTCCCTTTGGAATAGCCATGATGGGGACTGGTTGCTTCCCTTACCCACATCCCCGTTCCTACTCTTCTCCTGTCCTAAGGATTACCCCTATCTCTACCTTGTCCCTTCCTATTTTGGTGAAATCAAGCCACATCAACAAGAAGTGGAAAAACAGTCCAACAGTAACCCTTCTTATCACCTCCCCTGCATGACAGCTGTGGGTGGTTTGCTAGTGTTTGCCCTGAGTTCTGCAGGATCATGAGAAGGAACTTTCCTCTGAGACCCTGTATTTGGCAGAGAAGCACTAGCAATACCCTGCAAACCTTGGTTCTCCTTGAGATGTTCCAGATACCCTTCCTCCCCTTCCATATTAACTCAAATTCCTTTTCCATTATTTTACTTCCCAGTTTCATTCTTCACCCCTCATTGAATGTCTTCATTCAAGTATGTGAGGAGTTCTCAACTGCCCACTCCCAGTTTGTACCTCTGTGGAGCTACTTTCCCACGTTGTGAAATCTATTAGGGCCAGTACGATGGGACCCATTCATTTGGTCTGTACACTTTGGTTATTCCCTTCTCCCCGCCTTCCCTCCCTCCTTCCATTCTGCCTTCCTCCTTCTTTTTGAGGTCCCTGTTCCTGCTATTGCTTGAGTGGTGTTATGAACCCACTATGACGGCTTACACATCTCAGGCTTAAAAATCTTCCTTTTGCAATCTTCCCCAAACTTGTCATTATCTCCTTGTAAGGGGCCTGCAGAGCAGCTGGGCCTCGTAGCAAAAGGGTGAAACTTCCCATGGTGCTTTCATTTCCTCCCGGTCCATTAGTAGAAAGTGCTAGCTGTGTTTGTGTTACAGCCTCATGCAGCTATGCTGCTAACATACACCACTAGGACACGATTTTAGATTCCATTAGTTTTCTTGTTCAGAAGGTTTTTTTCTGACTCACATTTATGTGCCAGTTTTGTGGGGGCCCTGATGCTTTTCTTTAGTATCTCCTGTACCTGAATTCCTTCTCTTTGGTGCCTCCTTCCATGTGCTATTCTTGGTAGCTTTCAATATGAAACCCTAAGAAAAAAAATTCTAAGGAATACCATTTACTGTTTCTTTAGTGTTTATCATGTAGTAGATGCTGTGCTAAGCATTTTTATATACCTTGCTTAGTTTAATCCTATCAGAAACTTTAATTAGGCATTACCCCAATACAACGGAGACACTGAGGTTTAGTGAGTTTAAGTGATTTGCCTGACGTCTCATGGCCAGTAAATGGAGCAGCCTACAGTCAAGCCCCGGGTCACATTATTTCAAAGCCCAGAGTCAAAATTTAGGTTCTGGGAGACTTGTTCTATTCTCCAAAAAATGTGATGATTTTACCAAACGCTCTCTCATGTACTGCCATGACAGTATAAATGAAAACACTCTTATCGGAAGGCAATTTGGCAAAACATATTATAAGCTTTTAAAATGTTCCTACCCTTTAATCTAACAATTCCAATGCCTGGATTTATGCTAAGGAAAGAATCATTAATATGTGCAAAGATTTAACCCTTAAGGAAGTTTAGGGAGGCAATATTCATAATATGAAAAATTTGAAATAGGTTCCACATCCAACAGAAGGAAATTAAGTATGATACATAGAGGTAACGATTATAAATTATTTGGAAAAAGAATATTCGGTGGCATAGAAATGTGTCCATGATATAATAACTACTATAGGATTTCAGATCACATCCAGTTTTGTAAAAACGGATACAACAAAATAGATTCAAAGGGAAATGATACAGAGCTAGAGACACAGATATGTAGTATATATTCAAAAAATGCAAAGAAGCTCTCCGATTAATGGGGTGGAATTAAGACTAATATTTATTTTCTTCTTTTAACATTTTGTGTACTTCTTAAATTGACATTGAAGGTTTTTAAAACTTATTTTTCTTCTTTAATTGGAAAAATGTCTGTGTGTTGTTTGAAGTCTTTGGAACTCCATCTTGGTCATTTCCTCTGTGGATACTTTCATGCTAAAGACATCTTGGATGTCCTTTTTGCCCACCCATTGCTGGGCTCAACTGGAAAGCTGATCATGTGTGTTGGAAATGTTGGCATGACACCAAGCTCATGTGTGGTATTTTGTACATTGTGGTTGAGGAAGCATACTTAGAGCTTGTTTGATCCAAATCCTTTTCCTGGTCTAACCTAACTAAACATCCTCTCCTCCTCCTTCTGCTATCTGGTTCTGTGAACACTGGCAACCATTATTTTTCCTCTAGAACAGCAGTCAGCCACCTTTCCTTACCTTCACTCACACTGTGAAGAAAATTTCACACTTTTTTGTTACAAGGTCTTTGACCGCTGTTCATATTTACCAGTGCTCTTTTTATAATTTCCTCCACAAACAACCTTTATTACAGATACTTGAGTTCCATCTTCTCAGCTTCTTTAATAACTTTTTTTTTCTCAATGCAGGTTTTCATTCATTTTTTTCCTTTGCCTCAGTGCACTTTGGTTTCCTGACCAGGTTATATCCCGACTGCTTCATGCCGATGACTCACGTACATCCACCACACCTCTCTACTCATCACATTGCCTTCCCTTCTTTCAGGTCTCAGGGTGTCTTTGGAAAGCACCTCCCATTCTTTATTTCTGCTCTCCTCACTTTGATCATCTCTCTGCTGGCTTCCTTCATTGACTCCTTTGCAGTCCCCACTTCTGCTTCTAGAGAGTCCACCTGTCTGTCTTTCATCTATTTATACACTCCATTCGGCTGATAATCCTTGCCCTTATCATTTCAGCCTTTGATTTGGACCTTCTCTGAAGTGTTTTTTCAGATATTTTTAAAGCAAGTTCCACCACTCAGGTTCCTGAAGAGGATGTGGAGCTTTCTGACTCATGCCTTTTTCTTCAGAGCATAATCAATTGTAGAAGGAATAGTTTAATTTTAGAAAATAAAATACTAAAACAAAACATCAATTAGCCTTCCCTCTATTTTAAAAAATGTATATATTGGTTTTTAAAAAAGCAAGTAGGGATCCCTGGGTGGTGCAGCGGTTTGGCGCCTGCCTTTGGCCCAGGGCGCGATCCTGGAGACCCGAGATTGAATCCCACGTCAGGCTCCAGGTGCATGGAGCCTGCTTCTCCCTCTGCCTGTGTCCCTGCTTCTCTCTATGTGTGTGTGACTATCATAAATAAATAAAAATTTAAAAAAATAAAATAAAAATAAAAAAAGCAAGTAATCTTTGAAAAGACCAAATTACCCTTGACCAAAAAAACAAAGAAAAAAAAGCTCATGACACAGTATTTCCACCTCTAAGAATGAGTCCTAAGGAGATAATTGGACAAGTGTTTTTTTTTTTTTCTTTTTTTTGGACAAGTGTTAAAGAAGTATTTGAAGATAGGTTAATTGAAATGTTGTTTGTAATAGAAATAAATAAATAAATAAATATCTTAAAAGCCCAGCAGGATATGATTGGTTATGTAAATTTTGACTCAGTTATACCATTAATCACTATGAAGTGATTAAATATGATTGTTATGTATTAATAGAAACAACTAGATTTGTCAAATGAAAAAATACTGGGTGAAATCCCATTTTTGTAAAATTATACATGTATGTGTAAATATATAGTCACCAAAAAGAGGTCTCTGGTGATGGCTTTTTGGGGTGATTTTTAGTTTTCTGTTTCTTTTGATGTCTTCTTTATACTTTCCTACATTACTTATATATTTTACAGTTAGGAAATACTGTTTTTAAACAAAAAAAATTAGTTTCTTTTCTTAGTAGATGATATAACTAACTTCAATTTTTGATTCTTCCTTTTATATTTTCCTAACATTTTACAATGCAAATATCAAACATGGCTTGACTTATTACGAAATATGTCATTCATACTAGAGATAATATAATATACATGTATGGTTAAAGAATAATAATAAAATAGATATCTATGTACCCATAATCAGCTTAAGAAAATTAATTCTTTGGAACCCCTCTTTGCCTCTAATCAAGCCCATCCTGTTCCTTCCTCCAAAGAGGTAACTATTCCCAAATTTGTATTTCACATTCCTTTACCTTATAGTTTTATGAAATATGTATATGTTCAAGTTGATTATGCTACATCTTGTGTTACTTTAATCCACACTGGTTCCTATGTAATGAATGAGTAAATAAGGGAATTGTGTCAATATACACAAAAGTCACATCATTTAATAATATTTTTCTCACACATAAATATTCTGTACTACTATGGAGCAGTAGCTAACTGCAGAGGACACTCACAAGGTTGAATGCAGCAAGCTGTGAATTTCTCTGTTCACAAAACCTATTCACCCCAAGTTCTTCTCTTGGCTCATTTTATCCTCATACTCTGGGAAGGGCTTGTACCTATCTAGGAAGTGCTTATTATACAGTTCTTCCTGACTTTCAGGCTTAGGATCTTTGTGCTAAGGCAGCTTCCTCAACCTTCCTTCAGCCTTCTTCTAAGAAGCTGTTTTCTGGGGTGCCAGGGTGGCTCAGTTGGCTAAGTGTCTGCCTTTGGCTCAGGGCATGATCTCCTGGTCTTGGGATGGAGCGCCACTTCGGGCTCCCTGCTCAGAGGAGCCTGCTTCTCCCTTTCTCTCTCCCTCTGCCTCTCTGGCTGCTTGTGCTACAGCTCTTCTCTCTTAAATAAATAAATAAAATCTTTTTAAAAAGCTATCTTCGGGGGCAGCCTCGGTGGCTCAGTGGTTTAGCACCACCTTCAGCCCAAGGTGTGATCCTGGAGACCAGGGATCAAGTCCCACATCAGGCTCCCTCCATGGAGCCTGCTTCTCCCTCTGCCTGTGTCTCTGCCTCTCTCTGTATCCCTCTGTGTCTCTCATGAATAAATAAATAAAATCTTTAAAAAAAAAAAAAGCTATCTTCATCTTTTCTATAAGATCAATTCTAATATTTCTAGACATATTTATTTATTAAGAATGCATATGTCTTATAATCATCCTAATGTTTTATTAGTATTTTTATTGGTTTTATTAATATTCTGTTTACAAGGTTATCTAGAATGTTTTCTATTTTTCCTATAGGAAAATAGTCCATAATCTCTGTTACTGTAAATGCATGGTTTTACAGAATGAGTATTTTTTAAATACATACATTACATTATACCAGAGACACCTGTATCCCTAAACCATATTGTTTAATTTGCATTGTTTTGAATTTTGTTCAAATAGAATCATACTGTTTGCATACTTCAGTGTGCATTTCTAAAAATACTGCATTTGTGAGAGTAATCCATGTTAATGACTAGAGCCATGGTTCATCCACTTTCACTGCTGTGTAGAATTTCATTCTATGAGTGTGCCAAAGTTTATCTATCCTGTCGATCAGCATTTGGTATTTGGAGTTGTCTGGTGTTACTTTTTAAATGTTGTTATAAACAGTGTTGTACGTGACTCCTTGGCAGACACGCAAGAGTCTCTAGGGCATTCTACCTAGGGGTCAAATCGCTAGGTGCTAGGTTTAGGGTATGCACATCTCCATGTTTACTAGACAATGTGAAATAGATTTCCAAAGTGATTTTACCAATTTAAACTTCCACGATCAGTATATGACAGTTCTCATTTATCTACATCCTTGCCAACAGTTGTTACCAAATTGTAATTTGATTACTGATGTTTCTTTCCTTGTCTATTCATATTTTTTTCCCCTCTAAAATGCCTTTTCATGTCTTTTGCCCATGACTTTTCCCATCGGGAGGCTTCTATTTCTCCTTCAATAGGAATGCTGTATATTCTGAATGGCACTTCTTTTTCAGTTACGTTGCTGCAACTATCCTCTTCCTGTTTGCAGCCTGTATTTTTCACTTTATAGGATCTTTTTTATGAATAGCTCTTAGTTTAATGTAGTTGAATTTGTCATCTTTTCTTGTATCTTAAACATCTTAAACTTATTTAAGAAACCTTTTCATTCTTGGGGTTATAAGCCATTCTACATTTTCTTCTAATTGTGTGTGTGTGTGTGTGTCTGTGTGAACCACAAACCTTTTTTTAATGGAAAATGGAACACCTTGTTAATGGAAATCCTGTCTTAAAATGGCAGAGAACACATTTATTTAAAGAAAAAAGTGAATTCACATTGTATTGAGCTGCAACATGGTGGCGGGATTTGATTTTGTTTCTTAAAAGATTCCACAAGTTCAGGGTAACTCTTGAGAGTCAACAGTTCATCTGCCTACCTGGAAAATCAGAGTGAGTGGGGTTTAGTAGTGGCAGATGAAGTGGGGGTACAGGTGCGGGTAGGAGCAGGGGCGGGAGTGTGAGACTCTGCTTCCCTAAGTCCTTTGCCTATTACATTTAAGTCTTGAAGCCATTTGCAGTCCATTTTTTTTAACTTTCTTTTTTTATTTTTATTTATTTATTATTTATGATAGTCACAGAGAGAGAGAGAGAGAGAGAGGCAGAGACATAGGCAGAGGGAGAAGCAGGCTCCATGCAGGGAGCCCGACGTGGGACTTGATCCCGGGTCTCCAGGATTGTGCCCTGGGCCAAAGGCAGGCGCTAAACCGCTGCGCCACCCAGGGATCCCTGCAGTCAATTTTTGTGTATAATTGATTACACGTCCAAATTCACTTTTCCCACATGGTTAACCAGTTGTCTCAATGTCGTTTAGGTATAGTCCACTCTTTATCCCACTGATATAAAACCATCTCAATTATGCAAGGTTCTGTATTCTCTGTTCTATACTAATTATCTTCTCTGCCATTATCAACTATTTCAATTATTCCAGCATAATATTTTTTTGGCAGCTAGTAGGGTGAGCCCCCCCTCCCACTTTCTTATTCTTTGGGATTACTGAATATTCTAGGCCTTTGTTCATCCATACAAATTATAGAAGCAATTTGTCAAGGTGTGTGGATGCAACACACAAATCTGTTGAGATTTTTATTAGAATTGTAGTGAATTATAGATCAATTTGGGGAGAATTTACATGGTAACAATATTGAGTCTTCCATGAACGCAGTAGAGATCTCAATTTATTTAGATTTTCTTCAATATCTTTCAATAATGTGAAATTTTCTCCAAAAAGTTCTTGCACATCTTTAGTTCATTATGTTCTTGAGAAACTTACTATTTTCTATTATAAATAGTATTTGTTGGGATGCCTGGGTGGCTGCCCAGGTTTAGCGCCTGCCTTCAGCCCAGGGCGTGATCCTGGAGTCCTAGAATCGAGTCCCCACATCGGGCTCCCTGTGTGGAACCTGCTTCTCCCTCTGCCTGTGTCTCTGACTCTCTCTCTCTGTGTCTCTCATGAATAAATAGAATCTTTTTTAAAAAATAGTATTTATTTACAAAGTATATATTTCTGTTATTGATGATTAATAGAAATGCAATTGGCTTTTATCTACCATATAACTGGCAACTTTGCTAAATTCTCTTATGAATTCTAGTTATATATATGTAGATTCTAAGATTGTCATGTTATCTATAATTAATGACAATTTTATTTTTCTAAACCTTACACTTTTGATTCCTTCCTATTATATTACTAAATTGTCTAAAACCTCTGAGAAGTGTTCAAGAGAAATGATGATCGGGCATCCTTGGCTCGTTCCTGATTTTGAAAGGAGGGCTTTTAACATTTTCATCATTACATAAAGTGTTTGGCACCTCTAGCATGGAGAAGCCTTGTATATTGGAGCACACTTTTCTCATACTTGATTGGGAAGAGCTCAAGTTTAGCCCTGGAGTAAAAGACAAAATCCTATGCCGTAGATCTAGATTATTTAGGCTAATGTAGTACAGGAAGAGGATTTTCTTTGTGGCCACTAGAATTTGACATTGGGGTTTGGGGCCAAAGCCCCAGCAAATATTCTCAGCACAATTTTCCTCTGATACGTTGAGGGCAGGATTTGAGTAGTTCTGGGTCCCAGCCAAACCACTTCCTAATACAGTGGGTGGGTATCAGAATCACAAATTGGTGGGCCCTACCTCAGAGCTTATGACTCAGCAGGCATGGGGTGGGCCTCAGAATTTGCATTTCTAAGAAGTTCTCAGGTGATGCTGATGCTGCAAGTCATAGAACCACACTTAGAAAAATACTGTGCTAGGGGCCCCTGAGTGGCTCAGTTGGTTAAGCATCCAGCTCTCAATCTCAGCTCATTTCTTGGTCTCTGTCTCAGCACATACCTTGTGATCTCAGGGTTGTGAGTTCAAGCCCATGCTGGGCATGGAGCCTATGTAAAAACAAAAACAAAAACAAAACACTGTCCTAATACCATCTCTTTAAAACATCCCAACAGTATCAATCAAGAGACAAGGAAACAAAATTATTAAAATGCCTGAGAAGGAAGGAGGGACACTGCAACCACGATTACCACCTGGACTCCATGACTAGAGGATGATAGATGGCCACTCCAAACATGGGAGCAATGAAAGAAGAGGGAAACACAGGAGGAAATAGGAGATTTGGGACAGAACAATGAAAAGAATTCCTGAGAAAGTATGAAGGAGACCACAAATAAGCAAATAAATCAAGTGGGGCTCTTTATTCAGTTTGCACCCAACAAAGGACATAGAAGGGAAGGATGACAGTGAGACCCCCTTTGGGAGGGGCAGTGACAAGATGGCCATTTAAGCAACAATTCCTTGCTAAGATCTGTTCTATAAAGAGATGGGCCTCTGCCAAGTAAGATACTAAATGCTGGATAAATCAGAAACCCAAGCCCCAGGAAGTAACAGACTTAATGCAAGTTTCCTATTAAACACATAAAGTGGATTTATTCTTAAAGTAGATATGAAAAGGGAAGGTACTACAAACAGACAAGCCTTAAAGTCATGTTCATCACCTCAGGAACTGAAGTCCCTGCCATAGATGCTTTTACTTGGGTTCAGGGACAATGAAGTGGCAGGAGTGGGACAGGGAGAGTTGGAGGAAGTTGGATTCATTGCCCTACTGGAGGGAAAGCAGTACCAGAGATGCCAGGGAGAGCCAAAGACTAACCCTGCACATAGGACTGGAATCATACCAGGCTTTTGATCCTGGATTTTTACTCTACAGTATAAATAAGCAAGTGATAAAAGACAGGAAGGGTATAAGTTCTCCATTCCCCTTCTCTACCGGCTGCCAGCCAACTTCCTGTCAAGGGTTAGCTGGCTCTCTGGGCCATCATGTCTTAAAGCTGTCTCTCTGGCTTTGATGATTAGTGTACAACACCTCATAGCTGGAAGGAACCACAGAGGTGGTCCTCACCTGCTGGCCAGGAGTGACTAACCAAAGGTCAACCTCGGTAATTGCATTCATTTACTTTATTTTACATATTTGTCTTTAGGATTGTTTGATTCAGTTTATTTACGTGTAAAAACATATAAATCAGTATCTCCATATTTGCCCTATAAAATCTGAAAAGCTTGCCTTGGATATATGTAGTATGTTGCCTCTAGGTAAACTCAAGTAGTTTCATATGTATAAGTGCATAGAAACCATTGAGAATTATATCCCTGTGAGGGATTTTGCTCCCAAATTAGCTACAAACAATTTTTTTTAAATATTTTATTTATTTATGACAGATACAGAGAGAGAGAGAGAGAGAGGCAGAGACACAGGCAGAGGGAGAAGCAGGCTCCATGCACCGGGAGCCCGATGTGGGATTCGATCCCGGGTCTCCAGGATCATGCCCTGGGCCAAAGGCAGGCACCAAACCGCTGCGCCACCCAGGGATCCCGCTACAAACAATTTTTAAGCAAGTTGCTTCAATGTTCTGGGATTCACTCCTCTTGTGAGGCTAGAAGTAAAAGACTTTAAGTTCCAAGAAGTCTCTCCACGGGATCCCTGGGTGGCGCAGCGGTTTGGCGCCTGCCTTTGGCCCAGGGCGCGATCCTGGAGACCCGGGATCGAATCCCATATCAGGCTCCCAGTGCATGGAGCCTGCTTCTCCCTCTGCCTGTGTCTCTGCCTCTCTCTCTCTCTGTGACTATCATAAGTAAATAAATAAAAATAAAAAATAAATAAAAAATAAAAAGTTCCAAGAAGGAAAGGTGTGGTATAAATTCAAGATAATTCTTAAAAGTGTAGATTCTTCTAGTGGGACATGAAGATCCTCTGTCCACACTCACCCATAGTCAGATGTCCCCTCTGCTTCCCCCATCCTTGTTCCTCCAGCCTCTTCCTGAACACTTTTATACCCTCACTTGGGGAGGCATATATTTCCATTGTTTTCTCATGCTATTGAAAACCTACTAGGTTTGTACCTCATTACACAGTTTTGATACTTAGAAAATTCTTTCTTACATCACCCAAAAATCTGTCTCCCTGGAATTTCTGCCTGTCTGTCCAGTCCTGTTCTTGGTACCCACCAAGAAAAAAAAAACCTAAGACCTCTTTCAGCATCCTGAGGACTCTAATCATGTCCTAAGAGTTCTTTTCTCCCAACAAACTATCAGGGTTAGTTCCACAATTTTTTCTTCCTCACGGCTTCAATCTTTCTTTCTTTCTTTCTTTCTTTCTTTCTTTCTTTCTTTCTTTCTTTCTTTCTTTCTGATTTTATTCATTAAGTTTATTTGAGAGAAAGAGAGCACGATGTAGGGGCAGGGGGAGCAGAGGAAGAGGGACAAGCAGACTCCCTGCTGAGTACAGAACCCTACAACGTGGGGTTCCATCTCATGACCCTGAGATCATGACCTGAGCCAAAACCAGGAGTCAGATGCTTAACCAGCTGAGCCAACCAGATGCCCCATGACTTCATTTTCAAGCTTTCATTGTCCTGTTTACCTTCTCTGGACTTAAGCTAGCTTGTCTGGATCCCCTTCTCTAAGATTGAAATATACATACCTGGACACCGTGTGACATAGGAAGTCTAGGCCAAGGCTGAGTACGATGGGGTTCTTTGTCCTCCTGGTCCTTGTTAACAACCCACTGCTTTAGTGGTCACCTGACCCTGTGACTCATATATTGCCTATAGGCATTATAGACCCCTTCCATTTTTTTTTCTTACTATTTGAGTGTAGTTGCTAAGCCAATATCAAAAACACCTATCTAAATTACTCAACACTCATTTTTTTATCTGCCAATTCGACAACCATAGCAAAGAGAGGTCAAAGATAATTTAAGATGACTTGCACAGCTGGTCCCTGCCTATTTCGGCTGTGGTTTCTAAGAGACGCAAGCCCTCCACTTGAAGATATCTTTCTCATTTCTTCCATGTGCTCGTTCTCTTGCCCAAATTCTGCCCGTTGCCCTGGGCCTATGTCAAGGAACTGTCTACCCACACTTGGCTCCTCAACACTTGACCGTGTGTTATCCCCTCTTCTAGAAAACTCCAAGGTGACTTTTGAAATTACTTGCATTTTTGTTGTTGTCATATACTATTTCCTTATCCCTTTGTCCCTCTGATCTTTCATTTGCCAGATCCTTTCATTTACTCTTTTAGGTTTGTTGATTCTACTTTATGACTCTGCTCTCATTTTTTTCTACCTACAGCATCCACTTGAAGAGCCTTTAAAGAGTCTTTTTTTTTTAAAAAAAAAAAAAAAAAAAGAGCCTTTAATGGAGAATATCCATCTTGCTCATTAAAGTCTTTGATTTGTGCTGGCTTCTAAAAAAAGCTGTCTTCAGAACCTCTCTAAAAATATGCTACAATAGCTTTATAATATCTTAAAAGGGGATATAGACAAGCAGTTTTAGAGATGGAAGAGAATCAAGTTCTCCAACTGTATGATTCAGACAAGAGGATGCAGATGCAACTTTACTTTCTCTTAGATCAGAATGTTTAAAAACCCCAGAGAGATAGTGGACTAGGCGGGAGGGGTGAGATTGGGCTGGGAACCTCAGGATCATTGAATGACACATGCTGAACACATCTGAGTCCCAACTCTGGCCCAACAGAGAAAGATGTACTACTATTCAGGTACATTCAGTTGTCATTCACTCTGTACTTGGATTATACAGGAACACTTTACAGTCTAGACTCTAATGGTGAGAATTTAGCCAAATAAAATCTCTCTTGGCTGCTAAGGAGTCCTTGGAATGAAAGCATCAAAGAAAAGACTATGTCCCCTAACTGGGCACACGGCAACAGGGCAGTAAGGCCAATTCCTTGTTTGAAAGCACCTATAATGCAGTATTTTTTCAATGACTGGTCTAGGGGTCACACAAAAGCCCATGATAAATGACTTGCTTTTCTTCAGAGTCATTTATTAACCTCAGGAGTGTGGAATGCATCACCAAGAAACTAATCTTTGCCGCTGAAAGGACATAAACCAGAGTTTTCTGGACCACTAAGGGGGAGGGTAGAAGGAAAGGAGGAAGTAAGTTTATCCTTGCCTTTGCAATTCTCACAAATATGGCTGCCTCACCATTCTGAATAACAGGCGGACAGAGAGTCTTTGCCCACACATATGAGAGAGTTGAACCATTCTATGATTGTAGCCCCCTGCCTCCAGGAGTGAACCAAAGACACAATTGGACAGTTGGGCTGTGAATGAAGCATAAAATGACTTAATTTATTTTAAATCAACACACTGGTATGTGCACAGCTAAATGTGCACAGCTCGTTTAAGTAAAGCTCATCTCCTTTTAAGTAAAGCTCTTTGAAGGGCTTTCCACTTATCAAATGATGCTTCTGTTGCTCAAAAGATTTTGGGGGAGATGGATGCCAGAAAACACACATGCACACAAATGACAATCATCTATCTACAAGTCGGAATTAGCTGTTAAAATTGTGCCATATTTCCTTCCAACATTTTTATTTAAGAACTCTGTTTCTGGTGTCTCTCATTAAAGCAAAACATGGCTTATTATAGAGATTCCAAGTAATGCAGAAAAGGACAAAAATTAAAAGGCTTTTTAAACACCTAAAAGTCCATCATTAATATTTGGTGATATTACTCCAGGAAGTTCTCCCATATCCCATTCTTTTGAATATCATCAGTTTTGACAAAGTTTCCATCTTTGAGGAAGGATTTGATCTTTGGAAATAGGTCAAAGTTACCAGGAGCCAGCTAAGTCTGGTGAACAAGGTAATGATTAAGCTGAGTGACAAGATTTTGGTGCCAAGTCAGGTGTAATTGGTTTTCTTGGACAGCTCAGAAACTGGCTCTAGGAGAGGCACCCATGTCAGAAGTGCTCTGAACTCCAACAAGAGCTACCCTCCGAGGGGCTGTCTCTGAAGGACGTGTACATGGGGTGGCAGAAACTTTGGAAAACATAACGTCTGGAACTGCTCCAGGGCTGTGTCCCTTGAACACTGTGGGCCTCAGTCAGGTCCTTACCCTTGAGGAGCCTCTCTGTTTGCTCATCTTTAATGGGATGTTCGTAATGTCCACTTTCCATGAGCAGTTATGAGAATCTAATTCGGTCATGGACATGAAAGCACTTTTGTAAACCATCAAGCCCTACACAAATGTAAGGCACTATTATTTAAGTATATTTGTCAAATTAATCTTGTTTCTTGATGGGCACACCTCCTACAGACACAGCCTCCATGGGCGGCCACATAATCGAAGCATAAGTGCATAGAACTGTTCTCTCCCCTTTTAGTTTCCCTGGGCTGCAGGTTTATCCCTTCAAGGCTGCCTTGCCCTTGACCTCATGATCATTTTATTTGATTTTTCCAGCCCCTGAGCATGGGCAAGGGAAATCAGAAAAGAACTGGTGGGACATTGTTTGAATCACCACCTCTGGCATTTCTAGCTTTCAGTAGCCTGGGGGGAAAGGGGTGGTAAATGATCTCAATCGGGGGTGTCTGTTTTGGAATTTTTAAAGGATCTGGTCCATTTATCTTTTACCTGTGTTTTTGACATTATCTTTCACAGACCAAGGGAATCTGAGAACAGTTAGGAGTATTAAAAAGGGCAAGAAAGATTATAGTTATTTTATCTACAAAAAAGGGAATAATAACTGTACCATCCTAATAGGTGGTTGGGGGAACTAAATTCTCGGCACTATTTATGTAGCCAGTAGAGTCAAGCACATAAAAAGTACTCAGTAAATGTTAGCTAGTATTCTTGGTGCTATTATTAACACAAAGATTGAAATTCATACACTCTAGAAGTTATAAAGATGTCAGTGTACATGCTATTGGTGACCTATGGCACATGAAAGAGGACCTCATCAATAATGAGCTAGTGTTACTCATATATAGATTTAATTTCACCATTTTGAATTGTTTTTTAATTTATCTTTTATCCATTCAACATGTGTTTATTGAATATTTACTATATATAAGGTGCAATGATGGGAAAGTATAATTCTATGAGGTCAGGTAGCTGAGTGGACCCCATCTTGTGTGGATGAAGGGGAAGTGGACAAGAAGGATTCAGGGAGTTTTCTTCAGTAAATGAAATGTGAGCTTAGATCAAAATAATGAACAGGACTAATGTAGCAAAGAATGGGGAGGAACAGATTCCCAGTGAAGGAACAGATGCAAAGGCATTAAGGCTGGAAGGAACAGGGAGGGCATGGTCACATCTGCAGTAGTGAGAATAATAGGTTGTACAGCAGAAAATGAGGTTGGGGACTGGAAAGGGTTAAACCAAGCAGGTTCTTGCAGATCACTATAAGGATTGTGCTGTTGACCTTCACAGCAAAGGAAGCCACTGAAGTAATTCAGGCAAGAACATGAAATGACTAGATTTCTGTATATAAAGGTCACTCCCACTGCAAGGAGAAGAATGGATTGGAGGGGAGCCCAGCTGAAGCAGGGATGCAATGGGAGAAGCCATCACAGCAGGTCACATGAGGATTAATTGTAGCTTGAGCTACGGTGGTAGTGGTGGAGCTGGGAAAGAAGTGAAAATACTTAAGTGGCAAAGTCTAAAGGATCTCATGATGAACTGGATATAGAAGGTAGGAAAGGAAGGGGTATGAATAATCTACTCGTTCATTCATCATAAATATTTATTGGGCTCCTACCAAATTTCAGACACTGCTAAGTACTGAGGATGCAGTTGTGGACAAGACGGACAGGTCCTCGCCTCGAAGGGTTTACAATCTAGATTTGGTGCTAGAGAGTTGATAACAAGCAAACAGATAAACAATCACCTTTGCGTTTGCAAATTACAACTACATGCTGCAGAGTGTGTGATTACAGATATAAGCGCTATGATGAAAAAGCACACAGGGATATCAGACAGCTGGGGTGAGGGCAACTTTTGATAGGGTAGTCAGGAAAGACCTTCCAATGGAAGTGACATTTAAGGTCAGACCTCAAGGATGAGGAGACAGCCAGGAGGAAAGCATTCCAGGTAGAGGGAACAGTGAGGCCAACGAGCTCAGTGTGTTCCAGGAACAGGCAAGAGACTAGGGTGACTAAAAATAACGAACAAGGGACGCCTGGGTGGCTCAGCAGTTGAGCGTCTGCCTTTGGCTCAGGGCGTGATCCCGGGATCTGGGATCAAGTCCCGCATCGGGCTCCCTGCATGGAGCCTGCTTCTCCCTCTGCCTCTCATGAATAAATAGATAAAATCTTTTAAAAAATAATAATAAAGGGGAGTCATACAAAATGGGGCTACAGAAGCAGATCATTGTCAGTTTTTTTTATTAAGATTGTATTTATTTATTCATGAGAGACACAGAGAGAGAGAGGCAGAGACACAGGCAGAGGGAGAAGCAGGCTCCATGGAGGGAGCCCGATGCAGGACTCAGTCCCAGGACCCCAGGATCACGCCCTAGATCTGCAACCGCTGAGCTGCCCAGGCGTCCCCATTGTCAGTGTTTAAAAGATTAACTGCTACGTGAAAAATGGGGACAATTGGATTATTTTAGGCAAGAGCAAAAGCAGAGAGATCAGATGGGAGCCCGTCATTCAGGTGATAAAAAATGATGGCTTGGACTAGGGGTGTGAACTAAGAAGTAGACAGATATGAGGTGGACAGATGCATTTTGTAGATAAACCCAACTAGATTCACTTAAGATCCAAATGGCCCCTAAAGCAGCAGTGGCTTGATTCAGCTGCAGAGGTTGTCAGGATGGTGTAACCTACTTACAGAAACAGGATCTATAGTTCGTCTCCTGAGTCCGGGCAAGGGTGGGGCTGCATTTGTTCAAGCTCCAGAAGAGCAGGCTGTTGGCACCAGGGAGACCCAGGCTGGATCAGGGATCAGAGACCAAAGCTGGCACCACAGTAACCCGGCTCAGGGTTCACCAAGGCTAAGATCACCAAAGTCACCACAGCCCAAAGGGAAGGGGAAGTCTGTTGAGCTAGGTCTCATGCCTTCCCGGAGCCAGAAGTGAAAACTGGTTCAACACCTGGGTCAGGGCGGGACCACCCATGAAGGTTGGAGTGGCAAAGCCACCCGTTTAAGATTAGAGGGATGAAGAGGTACCATCTATGACATCAGGTCGATGAGACATTAGTGGATGATTCAGACATGTGAGCTCTGTTGTAGATTATCAAGTACTATGGTCTCGATGTTGTTTAGCTTCTTGTGATTTTGATGAGAGGACTTCTGCCTCAGACTTAGTTTGACCTAGAGTGTGTATAAGTCAGCCTTTTGGGAGCCTCACTAGGAACATACTTGCCTTCCCGATCCCAGATCCCATTCTCTGTTTCGCTGCCATCTCAGCAACATTGTGCACATAAGGCAAGATACTCAGAATTCTGTGGCAAGTTTCAGCTCGGTGCTGCCCTAACTGCTATGTCTGCACGTACCTATGTATAGACACACGTTGTATCAACCACGGTGAGTATGTGTGGTGGCCGGGGCATGGGTAATGGGCGTGGGTAATGGCTACGTCGAGGTGCATTAACCTGCAGGGCAACAAGCATCTCCATGCTTGCTATGAAGTTAAAGAATAAGCAAAACTAATCTAGAGCGATGGAAGTCAAATAGAACTTGGGGGTGTAATGGGAGAAGGCACGAGGGAGTCTTCTGGTGTGTTGGAAGTGTTCTATGTCCTGATCCGGATGGTGTTTATATGGATGTTGTACATTTGTAGAAACCCATCAAGCTGTAGCTTTACGACTTGTGAACTGTATTACATGTAAGTGATGCCTTAATAAAAACGTTTTTATTAAAGAGAGAAATAGAAGAGATACCTGGACCCAAGGCAGACAAGACAATAGAAGGGTGGCCCCTTCTGGTATCAAGCACAGGGAGCAGCAGTGTGTCTCTTCCCAGAGCTTGTTTGCATCCGACCAGTCCTTCCTGCCCTGCTTCCAGTCTCAATCCCCAGCCAATGCTAACGCTACCCAGCAACATGTAGAAAGGTTGGCAATTCATGACAAGAAGCCAGGTCCAGTGAAGTGTCACATAGTACTGATTATTTCCAACCACTGGGAATTCAGTGCGACACAGACTGAAAATTTCTAGAGAAATACAGAGTGGCATCCCTGTTAGTCATCCATCGGTATCCCTAATGGACATGGTTAAATACAAATAAATAGATTCTAAAACACCAAGGATTTACAGCACTATGAGCTTGAGATCAGAAGAGAAAAAATAAGAATAAGAAAATTACCAGAATGAAATTATATTTGTCTTGCTTTTCAACTTTATTTACTGTGTCCTTTTCTTGGAGATTCTGCAATGCACATTGGACTTTTATTTTTTTTTATAAATTTATTTTTTATTGGTGTTCATTTTGCCAACATATAGAATAACACCCAGTGCTCATCCCATCAAGTGCCCCCATCAGCACATTGGACTTTTAAAGGCACTGATAAGTCCTACAGTCAACAGACATGTTTACTTTTATCTCACACAGTGTTTCCTTATATATTTGATCAAGAACACTTTCAGAAATTGTACTGTAAGGGTAGCATTTATGTTTTTTTTCACCTCATTTTCTTCTTTTAAGAATTATTAAGGCTCACTTCCAACTGCCATCTTGGGGCTAAAGTCTCTCGTATTCCAGCCCCAGCCTCTCCCTACCCCAGTTTTAGGGCATTTCTACCCATAGCAAATTTTCACCTAGAGGGTCCACATGGAGAAGAATTGGGATCTAACAGGGGTTCAGAGGGAACTCTGAATACATTAACCTTTCATTCAATAAATATGAAGAACGAACCCAGGGGGCATGGAAGAGGCTCGATTTCTGCAGTTTTTATTAAGCCACCTTGAGAACTGAACCCTGAACTCAATGAATCTTAATGAACAACCTGGCAAATATAAAACACCTTTGACTCACCTCTGTCTTCTTTGTCATTTAACTCCCACCACCTCCCACTTCCTCTTAGAACCACGAGGCTAGCACATTTTCCACACAAACACCTGAATCCACAGCTATTCGACCCCCCGCCCCTTCCTGCCACAGGCACATGAACTGAGAGTCCTACCAGAAAGGGAGAACTGGGCTGGCCTCTTCCTTCCAGGACCTAAGTGGGGTTGGGCTTTCTCTGAGATGGCCACTAAAGACAGCATCACTATTCCAGAACAGATTCTACAGAGTGAGGTAATGGAGACCCTTGGAAGGACCCATGCCCCGCTGGGGGGAAAGACAATTCACGTTGTCTTGAGCCTTAATTTTCCCATCTGCTAAGTAATTCCAAATCCCCCACCAGCTCTAGTAGCCCACGTGCCCAGGGTGTGTGCGTAGAGTGCCTGGCAGCTTGCCCACACCACTTGCCCAGGAGACTCAGGAAGCCTAGAGGACGTCTGCTGAGCACATTACTGTATCATTTCTTAAATAAACAAAAATGAAAACTGTTCTCCTATCAGCATCTACATGACTCTCCGGCCAGGGCAGTGTGGCTGCCTCAAAGGACCACGTCCCTCCTGAAATGTACACACCTATGAGGGACCCCAGCAGTCTGAGGAAGGCGTGGACTAGGCTGGTCCAGTGGAAGAACACTGGATCAGGAATCTGAAATCTGCTTCCAGCTGAGGCTTGGCCAGTTCCCAGCTGTGATCGTGGGCAAATCACTTAACCCCCTTCCATCCAGATGCTCTTGTTGTTGCTGTGGTTGGTCGCTGTTTGTGCGTTTGTTTTCAGCATTATGGGCCTAACACTAGGAATCCCTTCCCTGTCTAGCTCACGAAGATGTTAATAATGCTCCATCTTTCCTTTCTAGGTCTACTCATTTTTTAAACCAGTTGGTTTCACTGGACATGCTGTTCTGTAAATTTGTTTTTTAATTTACTTAACAGCATCTGATGAGTACTGTCCTATGTCTTTAGGTGGTTTTGCTGCCTGGTTTTAAGGACTGCACAGTCTTCTGAGATTGTACCATCTTGGCCTGCCAGTCCCCGCTTGTTAGATTTGGAGTTCCATTTTTGCTATTAGAAATAAACAGTGTTGCCAGGTGCAGAGAAAAGGAAAGAACCTGGGCTTTTCAGATCGAGATCGCACCTCCTGAGGCTACTGCCGCAGCCTCATCTGTCTCTGGCTGGAATTGAGACCCTGAACACAGGAAGGACTGAAGGACTGGGCACTTAGAAGAGAGGAAGAGGCTCAGGACAGCAGGGCAGGAGCTGTATGCGTCTGTTCCTTGGGAATCGATGGACCAGACACTTCTATGTCTGTTAGAACAACAACCTGTGAGATACAGGCTGTCCCCGCTATACTTGCCGTAGCCAGGGTGAACTGGATCTGCACCCATGGCCTCCCTGTTAAGAGGGGATCAGAACTCCCGCTGTGTCACCTGCTCCTGTGCCTTCACCCACTCTACCCCCTAGCAGGTATCCTCCCTTCCCTCCCCCGTCTACACGTTCCATCCCCCAATGCCTTCCTCCTCTCGGGTACATCCCTCAGATACCCACTGACTTATCTTACCCGGGAATTCTCAATCACATATTTAGCATTTTATTATAAATGATCTCTCAGATTCCTTGGGTTACCACAGTTGATTTATACAGCCTTGCCTACGTGCAATAAAGTGCCTACAAGATAGAAAAACTCAGGTTTTTCTGAAAGTATTGTTAGAATTTAATAACCCCACGATGCTGTGAAGGTAATCTATGCCGAATGTTTATTGTATAAATTTAAAATACACGCTTTAAGTCTGCTAAACATTTTTTGCCAGCCTCTATATTTCTGTCTCCCAGCTCCACCCCACCCTCAAAATCAGGACACATACTAGAAGCAAAATGTCCTACTTTCCTCCTGGAGTGTGCTTATGGGGTTTATTTGCATTTCTGTTAAGGTGAGTGTATATTTAATAACAACTGTAGGGCGCTAGGGTGGCTCAATGGTTGAACATCTGCCTTTAGCTCAGGTCATGATCTCGGGGTCCTGGGTTCGAGTTCCACATCGGGGCCCCCCCAGGGTGGGGGGGAGCCTGCTCCTCCCTCTGCCTATGTCTCCGCCTTTCTGTGTCTCTCATGAATCAATAAATAAAATCTTTAAAAAAAAAAAACTGTGGCAGCGGACAGGGCTCACAGGTGCCTCCACTAAGCAGTTGATAACTAAAATGAGGGAGTGAAAAAAATAAAAATAAAAGGGAGTGAGCTAAAAGACCTCAGCTATCCTTCACAAATTCAGAATTCTGTATCGTTCGGACATGATATTGTAATGTTCCAGTGCGATGGCTCTTTCCTTCACTTTCTTTTGTAAAAAGTTTGCACACTGAAAATGAAAAATGAGGAGCCTTCCTTCCATTCCTTCCGCGGATGAGCTCTACGAAGGGAGAGGACGCACATTCGCCTTCTACCGCGGGGAGCGCTGCTGGAGTCTGGCCCTGTGCCCTGGGCGAGCGGCTTCCCCTCCCCGTGCCTCAGTTTCCCCGTTTGTAAATGGGAAATTTGGCCTAAACTTGGAGATGCTCGCCTGGGTTTTACTGGACTCCGAGGATGTGCTCATGTCGCGCAGATGGGTCCCTGGTCCCAAGTTACCGGTCACTCGTGCGGGGGCCTTCGGCCCTGGCGCCCCCGGCGGCCGATCGCACGGGTCGGGCCCCTCCCGCCGCGGGGCCTCTCGCCAGCCCCACGCCCCGCGGGTCACGACGGGCGCTCCCGGCTGCTGACGCCGCGGCCGCGCTGGCTGCAAATCGATCCGCGATCTTTCTGCTCCAGCACCGCCGGCCCCGGGCCGATGCGGGCGCAACGACGGCGGAGCTGCGCGGAGCGACCCGCGGGGCTGCTGACGGCGGAGAAAGCGGCCGCGGTCCGCGCCCCGGGCCTCCCCGCCCCCCCCGCGCCCCGGGCGGTCGCTGAGCCCCGGGCTGGGGACCAGCTCGAGGCCCCGCCCACCGCCGAGGCCCCGCCCCGCCGAGGCTCCGCCCACCGCCGAGGCCCCGCCCTACAGGACGGCCCACCCGGGCCGCGGAGCCTCCAGCCTCGTGCAGAGGAGAGGCCCAGCCTTCCCGCCGGCGGCTGCTCCCCAGGGGGCGTGACCAGAACCGGGGTCTCCCGACCCCTCCAGCCCTCGCCCTCCACCAGGGTTTTGCAGCCCGAGGCCTTCCTCCTGGTTCCTTCACACACGTGCTCCCGCCTTGTTGCGTTGACCTATGAGACCGACGCACGAAAGATCAGAGACCCGCACCGCGGAAACCTGAAACCCGCCTGTCCCCGCGGAATCTGCAGCCGACCTCCTTGCCTGCCCCGCTTGCCATCAGCTCCGACTTCAGGCAGCTTGCTCAGAGCCATCCTCTGGCCTGCGGTCACCCTGGGGGACACCAGGAAACGTGCTGATCGGGCTCCCACTGTAGGAGTGTCACGCAGCAGGCATCCGCCCCGTGGACAGGATGCTAACTGCATCTCTGATCCAGCGGGCTTGCCGCCCCAGCCCTGGCTCCTCATCGGGCACTTGCCCTTTGAAGGCAGCCGGGCTGTGGCCGAGCTACACAGGTGCATTCTGGGACCAGAGAGAAGCAGCAGAGTGAGCTCTCTGCGCAATCCAAGGAAGAGGGGAGACGTGAAGGGCATTGCTATCCTCAGGTTAAGAACTAACATTTAGCGTATCCTGTGTGCCGGGCTCTACGGTAAATTCTTACAAGGTTATTTTAACGTGATCCTTACAGCGACCCCACCATCCTTATCCCTGTTATAGATGAGGAAACAAAAGCTCAGAAAGGATACAACTTGCCCCGTGTCACCAACTAGTAATTGTCAAAGCAGAGATTTGCGCCTGTCACGTTCAATCAGAGCCTGTGCCTTCAGCTGCTGATGCCCTGCTGTCTCTCGCTGGAATGAACATTTTGATGTGAAGGGAAAGGATAGTAGATGAGGAATGAGGACATTTGGCTTCCATCCTTGCTCTGCCTCTCCACAGAGGTAACAGAAGTACCTCTCACAGAGGGAAAAACCTCAAATCACACAACCTCGTTTTGTGATTATAGGAAATACCTGAAACACACAGAATTACGTACAGGTGTGCATTTTTCTGGGCCCAGCAGCCATAGTTTTCATCAACACTTCAGAGAGAGCCATATACCTAAGCTGTGCGAACTATCTCATCTTTATAGCCTTTTTCATGGCAAACAGCCTACTCTACACGGTCTTCCAACATTTTAAATAATGATGCAATAGCAGCTTCAGAGTCTGGTTCAGGGACGTGAAGGGCTCCTGGCTGCATGCTGCCCTTTCCAGCACACCCGCATGTCCAGATAGTGATCACAGGAAGGACGACATGGGATGGGATCATCAAATTCATCCTCCACCTACTTGCAACACCTCAGCATTTTTGCTTTAGCCCGTTGTATTCTTTACTTGCAACCAGACTCTAAGTTTATATAGAGGCACCAGAAAAAGATTTTTAGAATCCTTTTTTTTTTTTTAATTGTACTATAAAAAGAATTCTAGTGGTTAGAATGTCCTCCAGGCTTGGAGTAAAGTGTCCATTCATTATTGAGCATCTGCTATGTCCAGAGCATATAGCAATGAAAGACCAGATCCCTGACTGCCTGGAGATTCGGAGGGACTCCAGGGAAATGCTAGGAAGGGGCAAAGAGCAATAGGGAAGAGTGAGGCCTGGAGAGTCACGAGGGGCTTCCTTGAGAGGTGACGGGATTTGAGCCAACCTGAAGGATACGTAGGAATGAATTAAGCAAGATGTGCAGGTCAGAGGGCTGGAAGAGCATTCTAAGTAGAGGAAACAGCTTGTGGGGAGGGCCTGAAACAACAAAGAACCTGGCCCATTGGAGGAAATGAAGGGCCTGGCAGACTGGAGCCCAGGAGGAGGGAGAGTGGTATAGGCCCTCCCTACACCTACAATGAGGCTGCTGACAGAGGTGGGGCCGGCGTGTGTACGGCCCCTGGAGTCAAGAAACAAGGGTCCCAGAACCAGCTACGGGATGCTGTGTGTGTGACACAGTAATACCTGGCTGTGTGATGTTGGCAAGGCAGCAATATTGCTGACCTTCTGTCGCCTTAACTTAAACATGCAAGGTTTGAACTAGATGGTTTCTATAGTCCTTTCTGGCTCTGCTATCCTGTGATTTTTGACTCTAAGGAAAGTGAAAAAAGAGTGTGTCAGTGGGAATAACTGGTCAGCAAGAAAGAGAAAAATAGCTCCTAATACTCGGGTGCTGGGTGGTACTATCAGTGGGGCCTCGAAATTTTCCTGCTGAACATATGCAATTTCATAGAATATCATCATCCCACAAAGACAGAAATAAGAGCACTCCACAATCATGCCTACGCACAGATTTGAAAAATAATAACATTATCCAAACCACAAAAACAACCAAACATCACCCTATCCTGGCTCAGATGAGTATGGCATCTTTACCAATTACAGCTTCCACCTCACTCTAGTCCTCTTTCCCTTTAGACAAGGGTCACTAAGATGCCCGATCACAGAATGACTCTGGCTCCCGGACAGTATCCAAAGCCCTGCTTCCTTAAACCCTCCCTAAATTCCCCTCACACAAGCCTCAGCCCTGTAGTTCTTTCTACCACCCTCTCTGGGATGACCCACAATTCTACTTCTCTGCAACAGGTAACAAACCAAACTTGTGCAACCACAGGGCTGGTCCTCCCAAAGGACCAGGACAAGGACCAGCCATAACAAGCAGTGCCTCTCACATTCTGCACCTCGGTGGCTCCTTTCTCTCTGTTCTGGTGGTGCTTGGCTGGAGGGCATTGACATAAGTCCCTCCTCTTCTGATGTTCTCTAATCTCATATCAGGAGACCTACTCTGAGCCTCAGGGTGTTAGAAAGTGGTGCTATAAAGTGGAGGAGAAGAAAATGAGAGAAATGCAAGAGGACAACTTCACAAGGGAATCTGCATCCATCAGCAATAAGGGAGCAGAATTAAAGCAGTCTCCAGAGCAATATTTTCTTCCCTTACTTGAAGTGCTGGGCTTTCTCCTTTCAGGCCTTCATCCCCCGCCCAGATCACACATGGGCTACATGGGAGTTAGTGGTATTTCTGTTTCCCAAATAAACCACACCAATCATATTTTCCCTTAAGGTCATTTTCACAGGAAGGTAGCTGGTTCCCAAGGAATTGACTCATTTGGCAGTATCAGAGGGGGTAAAAAAAATTGTTGCTGGTGATTCAGATTCTTAACTTGGACTTCCCATCTTTAGCTATAGTTTTTTGCACTTGGTGGTGGTGGTGGGGGGAGTCCCCACACAACCCACTCCACTTTCTTCATGTGAGAAAATGGCAAGCAAGCCCCCTGATGCCTCCTGAGTCAGATGGCAACCAAGGAGAAGTGACCTATTTCTCTGGCCACAAAACAGCCTGTTGGACTCATTGCTCTAACTGAAAAGGCTAATGGAATCATCTCCTTTTAACTTGGAGGAACCACTTTGCACACCAGGCACATAACTATTTCTGAAGCTGTCAGCATATACAGTCATAGCAAAGATAGAGTTTTCTCCGCGTTCAGTTTAATTCAGGGATCAACAAACTTTCTGTGTAAAGGTAGGCTTTGTGGACCAACGTCTGTTGTTAACTACTCAAACGTGCCCTTGTAGCACAAAACCAACCTTAACTAATGCGCAAGTGAATACGCATGCCTGTATTTCAATAAAATTTTTACAAAAATAAGTCAGCCAAATCTGGCCATAGTTTGACCCCTCATCTAATATAATCGGCACATAGGTCTAGCTAAATAGAAAGAGGAATAATAACCTTTACCATTACTTTTTAAGAAGCTCATTTCTCATCAGAGAAGTTGGGAGAAGTCTTAAAAACCAGTTTGGAAACTTCTGCAAGATAAAGCAAAAAAAAAGGGGGGGGGAGAGAAGGGAGAAGAAAATCAAAATAAAATAGTATTTCATTTCAAAAGAGGAAAGGAGGAATCAAAGTGGAAAGAGCTCTTTGTAAGGCCTCTGTGACCTCCTCTTACCCAAACCAGGTCTTTGGGAGCCTCTCACATGCTCAGAAGCAGGCAGAGAGACACTGAGAGCACACTGGATCCACAGATTGCGGAATGTTCAGGACCACTCCAGCTCCTGAAGGGGAGGCCTTCCTGAGCCCCCAGAAGGGCTGCCAAGAGAGAAGAGAAAAAGGGGTACTGGACAGAGGGGGTTTGTGAAAGTGACTTCTAATGGTCACATATATACAGAATCCTGGGCCTTCCTATCTGGAGCTAATCCACTGGTCCTGAGGAATATATATCCATTTGGCAAATTTGAAAGAGGAACTTAGTAATGAAAGATTTAATTTTAAAAGTAGAGCTCCCAAGATGCTGCCAAAGGCAGAAGAGAATGATAACCAGATAGGTGAATCCCCCAGCTGGGAAGAAGGCGAGAAGTGGCCTATCTGTGGTTAATGGCCATTTTTCTCTAGTTCACAAATCATGCACACTTTTTATACTTTCAGAAAGTTACCCCAGCTACAGAGCAATGATTTCTGAACTATGTTTCCTGGAACACTGCTGTCGTAAGAGGTTAAAGATTATTGCATGAGAAAAATTTCAGAGAAACGAAAGAATAAATTGATATTGACAGGAAACCATTGTGTATGTGCTCCAATGCATTTTTGCTTTGCGAGGTTATGCTTGGGTGGGGGGGAGCTATAGTGTTGGGGGAAAAAGTTCATCTTGAAATTATTCTTAGGAAAAAAAAATTACTCTTAGGAACTAGATTTTTCAGAGCTAAGAATAGACTACTAGCCTTTGCCAATGCAGATAAAAAAGGATTGTTAAGATAGTCTAGCAGCAATTCCCAAACTTGAGGATACGTTAGATACAGGGCTTGTTAAAACCAGATTGCTGGACTCCAGCCACCCCTAGAGTATCTAACTCAGCAGGTCAGGGTGGGATGCAGGAATTTATATTTCTAACAAGTTCCCAGGTGTTGATGTTGCTCTTGGTGATAGACCAGGAACTTGACTTTAAGACCCACTGCCCTACACCCAGCCCAGTGCCTGACAGATATAAAACTATTCAATAGCATTACATTTCTGCTTGAGATTTACCATATTGCAAGAAATCAGTTGGATGGGTTTCCACCATGTGTAAAGGTATGTTGGATAATCCAGCTTCAAAGTCAGGCTCATGGAAACCAACATGGATTTATTTGGGGAAGATTTACCATTCTTCGAGACAGTCTTCCTCCAGAATGGCTGCAAGTGCCCAGTGGAGAGTCTTCTCATAGGGGCAACTGAACATAGCCTCTTTCAGGACTTATTTTTTAAATGATAATTCATGGTTCTCCAACAAGTACAAAGTTGGAGAGGCCAACAAGTACATTTCTTGTCAGAGGGACATGGTCCTTCAAACATGGGAACAAAATTCAAAATGAATTTAACAGGGGGTGATAGTTCTTCAGAAATAAAATTCAGTTTGAACAAATGCAATGTGATATATCTGGAGTTTTTTTTTTTTTAAATAGAAATACAGGTTTTGAAAGGACTGTGAAAGCAAATGTTATATTAGAAAAATAAGGAGAACCTAGGTGACCAGAATGTTGATGTGAGTCAGCCAAATTACAGTGTGTGGACAAAAGGCAACAAATATGCCCTGAGATCTGTCACAAAGGCACCAGGACACAATGCCTCTCAACCTCAGGTCGGTCTCAAGCATGGTCCCATTTTTGTTAGTGTACTCTAAAAAATGACATGAAGAAGTTAGAAAAAGTTCACGGGATATTAACATTTATCTCTAGAAAAATATTAAATTGTCCTTAAGCAGAAAGGTTTGGAAGAAATTTGGGTTGTTAAGCCTGGAAAAAAAGGAAGGCAATTCTATTGTACCTTTCAATGAATTAAGAGTTTACTGCCTCTGGTCTTTTGCTGCAGTGAAAAAGGAAGCAAAAGGAAATGGCCCTGATTTTTAAAATATATGTGATTTTGGTTAACTTTAAAGAAAAATATTCTTTAAAATAGGATGGTGGAGGTATGTCATTTTTGGCCTTGGATCTTGCAAGAAACTAAGAACAGTCAGGCATTTCATAGAACTCTTTTGTGTTGCCTGCACAGACCTGGAGCAAACCTGAAGGAAAGAATTGCCATTGCCATAGCATTGAAACAGCCCGACTACCCATCAGTGGGAAGATGCATGAATAAATTATGTAGTCACACAGTGGGCTATTATACGGCAGTCAAAATAATGAACTATAGTAACATAATAATATAGATAAATCTTATTAATATAATATTAAGTGAAAAAAGTAAGTCTCAGAAGATTACGTGTAGCATGATGCCCCTTTATAATGTTTAAAACAACTTTAAAAAATTTTAATGCTTCTTAGGAATACAGGTAAATACAACATAACCATATAAAAGGAAAACAAGAAATTCAGTGGAAATTCTCATATACTGCTGATGGGAAGATAAACTGGTTACAACCGTTTGAAAAACTTTTTTGGGGATCCCTAGGTGGCTCAGCCGTTTAGAGCCTGCCTTTGGCCTAGGGCGTGATCCTGGAGTCCCAGGATCGAGTCCCACATCAGGCTCTCTGCAGAGAGCCTGCTTCTCCCTCTGCCTGTGTCTCTGACTCTCTGTGTCTCTCATGAATAAATAAATATTAAAAAAAAAAAAGTATATATAGTATGACTAGATAGTAAAATCATTTTGCAATGTTTTTCCTTCATGTTTAATGTTTATGTCCAATTTATGTCTATTTACAGGGCCATCCTTTTAAATAACATTTTATGGTCATGTCTTTACTGATTTAAAAAATCATACATTTTTTTTAAGTTTCAAAACCAAAACACAAAACAGGGAAGAAACCTATATTCTATCCCTGAGAACAAATCACTCAACATTTTGATGTGTATCTTCCCAGTCTTTATTACGATTTAAGGAAAATTTTTAAAGCAGGGTTTGGAGGGGGTGGAGAGGAAAACAGAGATGATGAACATATGGTTCAGGATGATGGTTTCTTTGGTGGGAGAGATAGGAGCACAGAATGCAAGAGGGGAACCTACAGGTAGGGTACTACTAATGTTCTCTAGGATGTTTATTCGTTATTAAAAATAACTTCGAAATAAAGAAAGTGAAGGTGGTCAAAAGGTACAAACTTCTAGTTACAAAATAAGTCATCAGATGTAATGTACAACATGGGGACTCTATAGTTAATAATATGTATTGTATATTTGAAAGTTGTTAAAAGAGTTGATTTTACAAGTTCTCATCACAAGAAAACAAATTTATAACCATGTATGGTGATGGATCTAAACTTATTGTGGTGATCATTTCACAATACATACAAATATCAACCATTTCGTTGTGCATCTGAAACTAATATGATGTTAGATGTCAATCTATCTCAATAAAAAAGTAAAAATATCTTCAGACAATGCAAGAGAATCAGTGAACAATGGAAGTAATTTAAATAATAAAAGAACTCAGTAAAACATCAGCAGATATAATTAGCATTCAAAAATCAATAGCTTTCATAAACACAAATAATAATCAGCTAGAGGACATAATGGTAAAGAAAGCCTCAATAATAGCAACAAAAGTAATTAAATACTTAGGAAAAAAACTTAACAACATACAAAACCAATGAGAGAAAACACTCTTCAAAGACATGAAATTAGACTTGAAACAAAAGGAAAGGCATCCTTGAAGTACTTGAATAAGACAACACCATAAAGATATCAATATAACACAATCCCAATAAAAATATCTACAAGCTTGTTTTATGGAGCTGGACAAGTTGATGCCAAAGTTATAAGGAAAAACAATTATGTAAGAATAGCCTGGAACACACAAAGAAATAAAAACTCTAAAAGTAGACTAGTCCTACCAGGTACTAACCTATACTAGGAGTCCCCATAATTAAAACAGGGTGCTACTGAGGCACGTGCATGGCTTGGTTGGTTAAGAGTCCAAATCTTGATCTCAGCTTCAGTCTTGATCTCAGGGTCGTGAGTTCAAGCCCCTTGTTGTAGCCCAGCATGAAGCCTACGTAAAAAAAATTACAAAACACAAAAACAGGGTGCTACTGCCACTGCCATAAAAATACCACTGCCATAAAAATAGCTGTACAGACAAGAATAGAATAGATAAAGGTGGCATCCTAAACCACAGAAGCAAAGATGGGCTATTTAATTCATTATTTTAAGATAAGCTTTTTGATAAATGTTGCTGGCACAACTAGGCAGCCACTTGAAAACAAAGTAAAATCAGATCCATATCTCATACCATACACAAAAATAAACTGTTTACACTGACCAGGAAACTAAAAGTAAAAAAAAAAAAAAAAAAAGAAAATAAGTTAATAGAGTGGAAAGAAATACAGTGAGCTCCTCATAAACTCAGTGTAGGGAAAAGTTTTCTAACATTAACTCAAAATCCAGGGGCAATAAGGGAAATAATTCATAAATCTGACTACATAAAAATTTTTTTTTAAGTTGCATGGTAAAATAAAATCAAAGAACCACCAAATTAAAGAAAAAAAAAAAAAAGAACCACCAAATTAGATGAAGATATTTGTAGCATATATCACAGTTTAAGGGCTAATATATATAATATATGAAGAACTCGTAAAATTTGAAGAGAAAAAGTGCAAAACTTTGCTAGGATAATGGGAAAGATACATGAAGAGAAAAAAATTTAATAAATAAAAGATAAATAACTTAATAAGTAAAAATAGGGCAGGCAGCGACCAATGGTGAGGATGTATCACCAACCAAGGATTCTGATTAATCCAACTCTGTGCACCTAAGGGCCAGTTAAAACTCCAGGAATTCCCATAATAGGTTTTATGCTGAAAATGAAAGTAAGTTTAGTCTCCTATAAACCTAAAATGCTCCTACTAAGACACACTGACAAATTGGGGGGGTGAGGGGGTGGGAGGGGGAAGAAAATGATTTCCCTTCCCTTTCATTGCTGAATCTCACAGTTTGTTTCCATGACTTCGGAATTCCAGGGCCTACACACCTGATAAAAATGGCCACCATGATCCAAATATTGTTGTGTCAAAAGGTTTCAGTGTGAACTAGTTCTGCTTCTCAGGTGCCTTCTACCTCTACAATTCTATATTTTCGATTAATGACCTGGTCTCCCCAAACAATCCATTTAAATCTACCCATTCAGTTACTGAGGCAAGAATGGCTTTCCCAGGCCCCTTCCTCCTAACTGCAGAGGGAGTTTTATCTGGGGACACTTCTTACTCCCCATAGCAAAACCCCAGAGAGGTGTTCGGTTTTGTGTTTCTATCCCTAGCATTGCTTATAAAAATGAAAGATTTAATAGGATGACGAAACAGGGGAGAAATAAGCATAGGAAGAAAAAGAGATACACTGAGTAATGTTAGAACACACACATGCACTTTGGTTTCTATATTATCTAGAGCTGGGCCTCAAATTTGGTTTCAGCTTCCTACCAGTCAGAGCGGAGAAGGAAACAGAGGAAAGAGAAATTCACAATGTCCCTAAAACAATTGGGGCCAGTTTTTCCAAAGACCAGCATTTCCATTTGCTTAGAGCTGGGTCCCAGCAGTGTGTCGCAACAGACTGCTTCTAACCAGCCCGTGAGAACCAAGGGTTCAATAGCAAGGATTTTTGCAAGTTGGTAGCTTGAAATCTGCCATAGTGGGAATATTCGGCAAACACTACAAAGCAGGCCATTTTTTCTTTCCTTATTTTTTTTCCCTTTTCTCTTTCTCTGTTTTATTTTTGCCTCCAGAGAGCCAGGTTACCAGTACACCACTGCATGTTCCAAAGGTCCTTCCAGGGGAACACTACTCTAGGCCAGAGTCGCTGCAAGTGGCAGGGAGGAAGGCTTGGTGTAGAAGCTTTCTGAGTCCCGCGCAAACATCCTGCAGGAGAGGGGAGCAGAACATAGATGCCCAAGATCAGAGAATGAACGCAGTCTGCGTCAGCATCAGCTACCCCCACCTCCTCAGTCCTTCCTTCTTTCCAATCCTACCCTTTGGGATTTCATTCCTGGGATTACAAGAAACGCTATGCCCAGTGGGGGACGGACATACCTCCCCATTCAAAAATGCATCCAGAGAGACTTGGGGAGGCTTCGGTGAAGGACTTAATGCTTTCCACGAGGTTAACCCTCCCAAGCCTGTGTTTCACAGCATTGTTAGCAAGAGTCCCATGCGGAAATAAATTTGGGGATGAGTGGGTTATAGTGACCATCACTGCAGGACTTCTCAGAGACTTTGGGAGGCAAATGTACATCAATTCCCAAACTTATTTTACCCGAGGAGACTGTAGTAGCACATCTTGGGACCCCAGACTGAAAAACACCACCCTGGCTAATCAGGGCTCCTTACAGTATGGAAAGGTAATACCAAGACATTATTCTACAGAATTAATTTTTCATGTAGCCCTTGAAGCTCTGGCATTTTTCTTTATAAAAACAGGAGCTGCGTCTCTTTGCTTTTCACCTGAACCATTTCATTAAGTCCATAGGTGTCGGGACGCCTGGGTGGCTCAGCAGTTGAGCGTCTGCCTTTGGCTCAGGGCGTGATCCCAGGGTCCCGGGATCGAGTCCCACATCCGGCTTCCTGCGTGGAGCCTGCTTCTCCCTCTGCCTGTGTCTCTGATGAATAAATAAATAAAACCTTAAAAAAAAAAAAAGTCCATAGGTGTCCACACATCCATCAGCAGAGCTTACATAAGGCATGAAGGGAATCATTTCAGGACAAGAAATTTCTTAATTCGTGGCCTATGTCCCCAGGAACTTGCTCCATCCTGTTGTGGAAGCCAGGCAATGTTCAAGCCCAAAGCCAGCACACATTTCAACCCATAAGGTTCTGTGGCAGAGAGGGGTGCCTGGGCAGCTCAGCGGTTGAGCGTCTGCCTTGGACTCAGGGTGTGATCCCTGGTCCTGGGATCCATTGAGTCCCATATGGAGCTCCCCCGTGGGGAGCCTGCTTCTCCCTCTGCCTTTGTCTCTGCCTCTCTCCCTAAATAAAATCTTTAAATAAAAGAAAAAAGATTCTACAGCAGAGAATGAGCATTTCTCATCATTTTTCAACCCTGAAATTTTCACCTTCCCTCAATCCTCATTCTACTTCTTTCTTCTCTTTTTTTTCCTTCTTGAGGTAGCTTCACAAACTCCTAAGATGGTTTATTGTGATGTGGGGAGCCCATGTATATGTTCATTCACGTAATCATTTATGGAGCCCCCCCCTGGGTTCTGGGCCAAGAACCAGGCCACGGGACAGACCAGGCCATGTTGTCAAGGAGCTCATGGTAAACAGGAATGAATGTTCATTTCCTCTCCTACTTACCTCCTTTATTTGCCTTGTGTTGGCTCTTTCTCCCCATTTTGCTTGACTCCCCCTGCTGCTCCTCCCCACTCTCGTTCATCTTTTCTCCTCCCTTCCTTGATAGCTTTTTCCAATGCCTAACAGGAACCCAGCTCAGCTGGTTTTTATCACGCTCCTGTCCTTGCATTTTTCCGACTCAATTAAGCCATTACCAGGGCTAAATGAGGCATGGACTCTCCAAAAGTCACACCTGTTGTCAGGGAGATGGAGGGTAAAAACTGTGCAGCTGGCGGGGGGAACAGCAGGCAGGGCTGGAGGGAGGCAGCCGAGTGTGACTCTGGAGTTTGTGTTCCCCCAGTGCTGAAAGAGAGCCCTCATTTTTAAGCAAGATGTCCCTTGCTTTAACACAGAAGGAATGAAGTCTGACACAGAACTGGGAATGGTCACATTAATGATGGCAGATAAGATGTCCTTAATTCTTGAGCAAATGCACACCAGGTGTGCATAAAAACCCATATTGTGGATGTGTCCTCAGCAAGAGGTAAAGAAAGCTGTAACCAGAGCCAGGTACACGGATTTTGTGATTATTGGTTGAACTTTCTCAGGTTTTTCCCTAGTCACCCTCATTAAAATATACACATTTCACCTTTCTGCCACGGTGGCTTCAGGCCTTATTGTTAGTTGTCTTTATGATCAGTATGACAAAAGAGGACAAAGATTATAGTATAATAAATCACAGACAAATCAATGTACTCACTCTATGTAGATAGATGATTTCTACTGGAAATCAATTTTGGTTTCATAACCGCCTTTTTTCTAGGCAACCTAGAATTTTTATTTCTGCAGCCTACGGATCAAGAAATTGCAGTTTTTGAGCTTGCCATGCCTCATATTTACTGAGTGTTTTGGTTTTTGGTTTTTGGTTTTTGTTGGGTCTTTGTTTTTGTTTTTTAACTGAGTGGTCCTATGTTCAGAAGATCTATGCTTCAGTTTTCTCTAGTTGAAATGTAGGTAAAATCATTCTTCTCTAGAGTTACACAATTTCTGGAAATGTTAAAGCCAAGGGGCAAGAGCCAGGGTGGTTTTTACTTTGATGGAAATTGAAATGTGGCAATGTTGCCTTCTAATCTCGCCCTTCTATCCTCTGGTAATTCACCCTCGACTCTGGAACATTTGGGACAAATGCAAGTTCAGCAGATATTGAGCGCCTTTCAGTACCAGGTTCCATGTTCAGTGCTGGGAATGCAACTTTAATCAGGATGAAGACCCTCCCCTCAGGAACCTTTGGTCTTGTGGGATGACCCCTTTTCTGTTTTCTCCTACAGTTGCCCAAAAAAGCCCCTGGTTTTTACTGGTCATGCTTCATTCATTCATTCAGCAGATACTTGTGGAGCACATACTAAGTTCTAGGCATTGTGCTGGGTGCCAAGCTACAGTGATGAGAAGAGACAAGCCATACCCTCAGGAAGCTTCTGGTCCCCACTTTGTTGGGGGGTTTTTATACAGACATAATTATTTTTTTCCTTCCTGTTTTAGGTACAAATATATTGCTTGTTTTTCTTTTATTTAAATTCATTTTGCCAGCATATAGTATAACACCCAGTGCTCATCACATCATGTGGTCCCCACTTTGAATTAATTCTCCTGGCAGTATTTCCTCCTGTACTCTCTCAACACCTACTTCATGCCTCCTTCTAGCACTTGCATCATTCTACTTAGAATACATATCTCTGTCTCCTTTTAAACCATGAGCATCTTGGAGGCAGCAATCTCAACTTTCTCTCCTGGGTACCTTGCACTCCCTAGTGTCTAACACATATGGGGAGCTCAATGAATGTTTTTGGATGAACAAATGATTGCAGATGAATTTGCAAATTAATTAACCTATGGAGCCATAGACCAGTCTGCCCTGACCTGCCATCCCACATCTCTTGGATTAGGAAGGAACTCAGTGATCGGTCATCTGTTAGTACTAAAACACTCCTCATGATTTCAAGGGCTTTCTAAACATAAAACCAGCTGGTACACGGGTCATTTCTTCTTCCAAATATATCTGCCATTGAGATAAAGAACAAATACTAGCTTTAGCTTGTGTTTACAATACTTTTTTGCAGGAGGACAAACATGATTATATATGATTTAAATGAAATGAACTTATAGTAAGGAAAACAAATGAGTTTACTTGTGACTTTTGGATAGATACTTGATATAGCTACAGTAAGACGAAATATAATAATGACTTATACTGCTAGAAGCTTTTTTATCTTTCGTGTAAGAGCCCAGAAACAGTCTGATACGGAGGTTCTGCTCCATGAAATCATCAGGTCATGGTACCATCATTCCCTAAGATATGGTGCAGGGTTCAAGATGGGCTCCACCTGCCACATATACCTCCATGCAGCAGAATGAAGGTAGAGGGATGAAGGGACAAAGGATAAACACTAACTCTTAAGCAGTTTCTTGGAGGCTGTCACAGGCACTTCAGCTTACATCCCATTGACCACACATGATTATAAAGGAAGTTGGGGTGGAGGCTTTCATTTTGGATAACCACATGCCCAGCTAAAAATGATTTTAGTGTGGCATACAAGGAATACAGACATGAGGGATACGATCAGATGTCTCTACTGCAGATACTGCAACTGAAGTGTTAGTGATTATTCAAGAACTTTTGTATTCTCATTACTGCAAGCTGAGGTCACATTGATGAACTCCAATTGTTAATCCACTGTGCTATGATCACACTTGGTACTGCCCTGATTGTCCTTATCAATGACAGCATGAGTGAGGTAGAAGGAAAAGAAAGCTTTTGCAATAAGGAAACAGGGAGGCAGTGGGAGTCTGGGTAAGGCGGTGGCAACAGCAATCAAAAGGAGAAGGCAGGGTGGAGAGAGATGGTAGATTCAGCAGGACAAAGTGATTGGATATTGGAGGAAAGAGAGAGAGAGGATCGAGAATGATTCAGCTTTAAAGCAAATTAGGCCCTCGTAATTGGGCTAAAAAGGGTGGTTTGGAGACTGCATTAAACTGGTGGAGTTAACTGCTGCAAATTGACCTGAAATCTCTCCTTGATCTATTACTTCTTGCCATGAATTTTCTCTTGAATGGACTAATGAAGTTAATAAACTTCTCCAAGTAGTTAATCTTTGACAGGAAAAATTTAACAGGTCTTAGTGACCTACCTTAACCAGTCATAATGTTCCCTCTCCTAATTCAGTACCCTACTCGGGACTTCTTAAAATTCTGAGTTCTTGAGGCATTCTTAATTCAAGTGCCAGAATTTCTCACTTGAGTAAGCTGAATATATGGAGAATCTATTCCCCCACCTGGAAAGTGGAGTTGGTACTGCAGTTGTGAAATTTAAAAAAACACTGGATGTATAAAGGACCTGACACAACAAATGCTAAATGCCTGGTTCAATAATATGCAGGGAACATGCATATGTTTGTTACCTTTATATTTCCAGTCCTTAATACATGTACTTATTAAATGTGTGAATGAATGCATGACCAAGATCCAAGAAATGAAGCCAAAAATCTAAATGCAGAACTAGAGTCAGAGAACTACTCCAGGGTAGTTCTGGATGGATCATGGATGTTCAGACCTGAGGTCATGAATGGTCAGACATTATTAGAGACAATTCCATGAATGTTGAGTGTCTGTGGGGGTACTCCTTCCACGTGGGTCCCAGTATCCTCTGCTAGAATGATTGTTGGAGAAGGTGGGGTTCCTACAGGGCAAGAAACAGCATGTAACAATGATTAAGGGTTTGGGCTCTGGAATCAGACATTTATGCATATAATCATAATAAAATATGAAAAATCTCCCAACAGGAGAACTCCAAGATCCAAGATGTAAAAGATTATAATAGGTGGACCTGCCTAGTCTGAGGGTCCAGGGAAGGCCTCCTTGAAGAGTCCTGCAAGTTACTCACTGCACAATGAGGGATTAGTATGGGTGGAAATCCAAACTGTGCCTCACTCCCAAGCTGGATGCCTTAGTGCAGGGCTGTGTCTGGCCCATAGGAGTTCTTTTCTCCATTCACACAGAAGCCCCAGTTTGCCAAGCTATACCCACAGTCATGAGCATCTAAAAACTGAAAGATAAGTAGATGTGTTTCAAGCAAAGTTTGGGCCAGAGGGACCAAGGAGGGAGAAAAGCATGTGTGTGGCCTGGGATTTTACAAAGGCCTGGTGTACTTGAGGAACTGGTGGAATTTTGGTATAACTGGAGTGTGAAGTTCAAAGAGAAGACCACCAAGAGTAAAGTTGGATTGTGGCTAGCATTTTCTGGGAGTTTACTAGTTACACTATGTTAAGATCTCTCCATGCATTATTTTATTGAGATCACAGAAAAATGACTTTACCTAAGTCATATGTTAGAAAACAGTGAGACTATGATTCAAAGCCAGGTTTAACATCAGAGCCTGTGCTCCAAACCAGGTGTTTCATGGCATCCTAAGATTTGCAAAGATAGACTGCAAAGGGATAAAACTGAAGACAGGAATGCCTATTAGGCAATAGTTGCAGAAATCCAGATATGAAATGCTGGCAGACTTAAGATGGCCTCAGAAAAGGAAAGGAGAAGATGGATTCTAGAAATTTAGGAAGCAGAGTCTACCGGACTTGGTGATTGTTTGAATATGAAAGGCAATGATAGGAAGAGAGAGGAGTCTAGGATAACTCCTTATTTTGTGTCTTTGTAAATGGTACTTCATTTGCTGACATTAAAAAACAAGGAAGTAGCAACAAGTTTGGCAGGAAGGTGAGTTTAGAGCTTGTCAAGTTGGAAGCACGTGTGGGACATCCAGGTGGAGATGGCCAGATGACAGTTCAGTGCTGGCCCTGAACCTTAGGAGAAGCTGTATGGTTACCCAACATTTGACCTTGACCCAGAGAATGGGTGAGAGGGTGTAGAGTGAGAAGAACAAAGATTTCCCACTAGGATAATTGTGCTAAAGCAGAAGGACTTTTCCTTAGATCCAGCTGTTGAAACTTTTAAACATAATCTGACCTTTGATTTATCTGCATCCTTTATAAGAACTATTCCTCAAAGGTTTATAGAGTGTCATATTATAAACTGAAGCCAGAGATCTGTGATAAGAAGGTACAAAAAAGGGACGAATATAGATTAGGTGGCCTTTTTTGACATTTTTGATTGATTTAAAGCCAGATTTAAACTTAAATATGACTCATTCTGTATTTCTGTAAGAACATAGGCGCTGAATAAAATGTCATTTATATTATAATAATGCAAGGAACTGCTTCTACTAAGAAAATTCTGTGCATTATTCACACAGAAGAATGAATGGATTAAAATCCAATAACAGCATCAGTAGAGGCCTTAGCTTACCTCTTTAAAATGTGGCCTCACAACTGAACACAGTCCTTCTCCAATATGGGCAAGTAAAGTTTTCTGTATCTTACATGAAGTGCTATAAAAATGAGACTCTAAGTCATGGCTTCCCCTCTTGCTACTCCTCAGCCTCTCTAAATGGAAATTCTAAGCCATGTCAGTTGCATGCAGTCATCATAACAAGATGGGACTTAGGCTTAGCTGAATTCATTCATTTTGTCTCTCTTTTCTTTTAGAAAGCATCACAGACACTCTTTCCACAATGTGGCTTCTAAAGACTCAAGGACCACCCACCTTACTAGTCTACGATGGCAAAGGCAAAAATGGATATTCAAACATCACAGCTTCCATTCCGTTATTAATCATTCTGTAGACATGTGCCCCCACTATAGGAAGTGAACTGCACTAAGGGGGAAAGTTCCAGCAACCCCCAAACCACCAGCACTCTTGTCTCTCCCCCTAAGAGAGAAGGCATCACTATGGCATTTCACAGCTGCTCTTTGATCCTCTTGGCAATCACCTGGTGCACTTCTGCCTATGGGCCTGACCAACGAGCCCAGAAGAAAGGGGACATTATCCTTGGGGGGCTCTTTCCTATTCATTTTGGAGTAGCAGCCAAAGATCAAGATCTAAAGTCAAGGCCGGAGTCTGTGGAATGTATCAGGTAAGGAAAGGACCCAAGTCATAGGGTCTCTTGTCTTCTGGTGGTTGTAGAAAAACTCTACCAAACCCAAAGTAATTTATTCAAAGTTGGTTCTCTCTCAAAAAAAAAAAAAAAAAAAAAAAAAGTTGGTTCTCTCTTTTCAAAAATGGTGATTGGTAGTCATGCTGAAATTATTCTACTCCCCTTTTTAAAAGAAATTTTTCAAAAAGTAAAATGTCAAAGATACTGAGTAGAAGAATCCATGGCCTATTGGGAGTATGTGTCTGGTCACATGGTAACTGAATCATCATTGTTCACCTGGCAGCAGTGTTGCCTAATGAAAGACTAAGTACCTAGAAGGAAATTTGTTTTAGGTCTTGCAAATCTGAGTAGTAAAATCTCCCATTTACCTTAAGTGCTCTGAGTGTTGAGTGTTGGCTGAGTGTTGGATTTCTGCAACTATTTCCTAATAGGCATTCCTGTCTTCAGTTTTATCCCTTTGCATGAGTGTTGGCTGAGTGTTGAGTGTTGAGTGTTGAGTGTTGGCTGCCTCACTCTCATTTTTTCCAAAAAAAGGATTTTAGGGTCGAAAGAAACCTCAGTGGTTGGCATAACCCATGCACCTTCAAAATGCAACCCACAATATTTTGGAGGTCTTTCTTCTAAAAAGCCAAAATCCTCCTACCCAAAACAGAATACACCTAACACCAATGGAGAAAACACAGAATTAATCTAAGTCTCTCACTGAACTCTCTCTTCAGCCATTGGAAGACAGCTAACATGTCCCATTGAATCACTTATTTTCCAGGCCTGAGTCTTGGTTTTCTGAACAATTACTTCATGACATGATTTCCAGACACTTCACCATTCTCATCGCCCTTCATCTAATGCTCCCTAATTTATCACGACTCTCCTAGAATATGGCAACTAGAATTAGGCACAATTCCATCAAACAAGATCTGACTTCTGCAGAGTAGAATGGACCATGTATCACCTCCTTTCACAAAGATATCAGAGACCATGACTGTACCCCAAGTCTTTACCCAACTTCTAAGAGAAAATACCACTTTCTCTCTGAGACTTGCAACATTCGGAAGGGATCCGGCACTTTTTCTGCTCTTCTTGATTGCTGGAAAATGAAAATGAAAACTAATTGCTCCAACAAAACGATTTCCGTTCATGTTCGAATTTGGAAAATTAGATAACATTTTTACATTTTTCTCATGAATACAGAAAACTAAGTACAGAATTTCAGTTAGGCTAATTATATCCCCTCACACATCCCATGTGGACAGGTGCCCTACTGAACAGAATTGCACATGTGCTACGTATATTCCTAAGATCAAGCAAGAAGCCCCGAAATACTATAATTTTAAGTTATGTTAAAGAAAGATAGTAAAATCAGATAAGTATTTTATGTAAAGAAATATTCTATAACCTCTCTTAACTTTTCAGGGTTAAAACAAATAGCTAAACAAAAAAGTGATGGATAAAGAAAATGACTAAGAGAAAACACATTAAAAGTTAAAAACCTACACAATAGAGTGGAGTATAGCAAATTGTATTTCTTACCTCCTGTCATTGAGTTCAAGTAACCTACCACATAAAGAAAAAGCCTGTGGAGTTATTACATTTCCCCCTTTGGGGACTGACACACTGATTCAACACACTTACCTAGTCCTCGCTCTGAGCCAGATCCTGGGAGAGTGAAAACTAAGTCACTAACCCTACTTCTCTTTGTTTAATCTGCTTGATATTTATTTAAAATAATGTTCTTTGGAAAGCAATGCACGCTCATTTTTTATAACAGATTATATAAATAAACCAAAAGCCCATTTATAAAACCCATCACTCCACCACCCCGAAATAACCCCCAAAAACAGCCTTCCTACAAATGTTCGTTAGTTTACAAAGATGAGATCTATCATTTCCCTTTCCCCTTTGACCTCTAGTAATGTCATAATCTAAATTTGTGACTCTGCAAATCTGAAGTTACTTCTAGGCTCCCACCTATTAAAAATCCTAATCTTCTTTATATTTTCCCTAATCCTTTTTTTAAAATCTCTGTATTATTTTTAATACTTCATATCAGCAACTTCAAACTCTTTGCTGGATGAAACAGATACAAATTATTCATTCTATTCTAATAACAACCTTTGTGCTATCATTGCTCCTTCTATGTAAGGCACCAGGCTGAGAATTTTGCATAATTATCTCAGGTTCACAGCCACCATATGAGGTAAGCATTGTCCCCATGTTACAATGCTTGACCATTGTCCCCATTGTCTGAGTCTCAAAGAACACACCACGAAACCAAAGAGTAACAGAGCCATGATTCAAACCCAGCCTTGCTCAGTCCCCATCCTCAAGCGATTGATGAGAAAGCTTCCCATTTCCTTCCATTTCTTCTTTCTTCCAGGTACAATTTCCGCGGGTTTCGTTGGTTACAAGCAATGATATTTGCCATCGAGGAAATAAACAGCAGCCCAGCCCTTCTTCCAAACATGACACTGGGATACAGAATATTTGACACTTGCAACACCGTTTCTAAAGCCTTGGAGGCCACTCTGAGTTTTGTGGCACAGAATAAAATTGATTCTCTGAACCTTGACGAGTTCTGCAACTGCTCAGAGCATATCCCCTCTACTATCGCTGTGGTGGGAGCAACTGGCTCGGGCATCTCCACGGCTGTGGCAAACCTGCTGGGCCTCTTCTACATCCCCCAGGTACACAGGTCTTCTCAGATGGGGCAGCAGTGTAAACAGGAATCAGGACATAAGGACTGCCATGCCCAGTGTCCCTACAGCTTGCTGTTTTCCTACCTCTGGCTTTACATTAGCATAAAAGACCTTTAAATTAGTCAGGGCACTGTATCATGACCATTTGGGATTTCTGAGACTCCAGCATCAACCATGTCAACTAAACCTTCACAACTCTTCCAAAATTCTTTTAAGTATACTGTATATAGAACTTTGTCTTTTTTATCAAAGTGTTCAGTCATTTACTTTCCACTCCCTTCCTTTATTTAATAAATGGCCGTCCTTCTGACTTTACTAAAAGGAATGAAACCATATGATGTAAACCCCACCTTTCAACTCAAAATATCTGTCCCTAGTCCTATTCCCTTAAAAGTCTGCCTATCTTCTGGTTGAAAGTTTAGCTCAGGGGGAAGCGGAGTATACTTTCTCACAGAACAGGAACTTAATCATTGTCTTGCATGTTCTAGAAATGGAAAAAATTCTGTTTCATTCAACAAATATTTATAGAGCATATATGAATCAATAGTGTCCATCCTGCAGGAATTCAACCCAGGTGAGGAGATGTCTCAAATACTAGTAAACAGTTCACTGAAACAAGTGTTTTGATGAACATTTGTTCAAAGTTGCATATTTTTCCCCTATGAAGTAAAGCTTTTTTCATGTTAATATTCATAGATATATGACATCATTTTTATAATAGTGAAAAATTGGAAACAACCTAAATGTCCATTGAGGGGAGAATCGGCTCAATTTTGAACATCCTTTATATCAATTTTTAAATTATGAATCACAATTGAATTTATCTTTTTCAGTGTCTAATATTTCAAATTTGTAGGAGCACCTTTGAGAAATTCACATTTATATGTTGGGAGTCTCCATTTCCTTGGTGGTAGACATTATCGTTTTATATGCATGTGGCAACTAAAAAAGTCTTGTCATCATTTCCCGAATCTTTACTTCAGGGAATTAAAGGTATTTCCCATGGGGAAGCCCTGGCTCTATAACTTTTATGCAAGATGATCTAACAATGCCCCTATCAGTAAATGTGTTGGGCAATATGCAAATATGCATCTTATGAATTTGGCATATTGTACAGTATTTTTTTTAAATACACTGTTAAAGTAAGTTGTTGTAGCCAAGAGGCACAAGATATAATTGCCACCAAGTAAATAAAGAACCAAAAGTAAAGGTTTTGATTCTTTGTGGTTTGGATGAAAGACAAGGTTAAGCTAAATTCGAATTATAAAAGTGTTGTGAAGGCTATAATAATTCTCAGTCAAAACATTGTTGAGTGTATCTACAGCAGTGGTTCTCTGCTGTGACTGCAAGTTGGAATCACACGGGGAGCTTTAAAAATACTGATGTTTGGGTCTCTTACCCCGGAGATCCTGGTGTTTTGTTTGGTTTTTCATTTGTTTTTATTTAAGTTCGATTTGCCAACATATAGTATAACACCAGTGCTCATCTCATCTAGTGCCCTCCTTGGTGCCGGACACCCAGTCACCCCATCCCCAACCCCCCACCCCCTCCCACCTCCCCTACCACAACCCTTTGTTTGTTTCCCAGAGTTAGGAGTCTCTCATGGTTTGTCTTCCTCTCTAATTTTTCCCACTCAGTTCCCCTCCTTCCCCTTATAATCCCTTTCATTATTTTTTATATTCCCCATATGAGTGAAACGGAGATCCTGTTTTCATTGATATGAGATGCAGTCTGGGTGGCAGTTTTGAAAGCTCCCAAGGTAATCCTAATATGCAGCAGAGTTGGCAGCCACTGCTGTGCAGGGTAGGGGCAAGGCCCAGGGGTATTTCTTATGCCACTCATGCCATCAAGTGGACAGAATAAGCAGCCCAGCAGGACAGTTGTGGTTAGAAGTTTTCTGAATCATTCATAAAATTCTTCCCTCTTACAATAACAAAAGTTTTGTGTATTTTTAAGGGTTTTTTGTTTTGTTCTGCTTTGTTTGTTGGTTGGGAGGACAGATAATGAGGTAGTATTTATCCCCATGTTTCTAGTTGTTTTTTTTTTAACTGGACAACTATTATAAATGCATTTTAAGAGAAACATATCCATAGTAGATATATATGTGTGTAACTTTAATCCTTTAAAAATGCTTTCAGCCCATTTTTCCAAAGAAGTAGTAAGCAATAATGGATGAATTTACAAAATGCCCAAGTAGGTTTTTCATTTGCAAAAATATGATTCAGAAGCCTGTTGTCTGGGTCTGCAAATAGAGCTCTGTTAAAACAATAACATTTCAACAAATTACTTAATCAACTACCTACACCTCATGAACTCTCATAACAGCAAGGGGCTTATTCTGATAAAAGAAAAAAGTCAATTTCATATTGTAACTTTCAAAATCAAAGCTTTTATCAGAAAAATCATGCTCTTTAGCAAAGTTGGCCTAGAGGTGGTAGAAAGGGAAGGGCAGAGGGAGAGGAAGGGGGAGAGAGAGAATGTGAAGCAGGCACCATGCTCAGCACAGAGCCAAATGCAGGGCTTGATCTCACAACCCTGATATCATGACCTGAACCGAAATCCAGAATCAGGCACTCAACTGACTGAGCCACCCTGGTGCCCTGGCCCTGATCTTTCATACACCAATGTCTTTCATGTTTTTGATGTAGAAACTATTCATTGATAAGAAGGAATACATTGGAAAATTCATTTTAAAACGCTGAACATAGAAAACTAATTGTTTTAACTGGTGAGAAATATTAAAAATACATCCCCCCCCCAATTTTTTCAACTGTGTTTCCTTTAAAATCTGTCTAGAAAACTGGAAAACAAGAACTATTAAACGCTGTTTCATTACCAAGAGAGGGAATAAATGGAAACTGGAAGAGAGAAACTAGGCAAAAATAGGAAAGAGGACCCTTCAGGCTTCTCTGAAGAACCTTTGGTTTATAACCCATAGGGAACCTGATTCCTTCCAGAAGTGAGTCATGGACAAAGTGTTCGTCATAGTATAGGGGAAGCTAAAACATTTAGGTTAGAACGTGAACCTAACGGGAAAAAGATGTGTCCATAGATATAACCAATGAGGCAGCACAGGGGAAGTTGGGAACAACTATGGAACAGTGTAGAAGGCTCTCCTTGAAAGAACAAGTAGATTCTACTATTGTTGGGTTGACTTTACAGCCAGACCCATTTCTGAAGGTTGTACTGTGAAGAATCACCCACTGAGAACTAGAACGTTCCCTCAAAGACTGACAGATGTTGAGTGCTCACACTGGAGAGGAACAGGTTCTGGCTGTCTTCACCCTTTCATCCCATCTGCAGTGAACAGCATGTTTTGATAAATTAAATTAATGAATGCTCAAAAAACCACGTCCACACAGCCTCACTCACTGGAATCTCACTCACTCATTCATCCTGTGTTCTTTCCAGGTCAGCTATGCCTCCTCCAGCAGACTCCTCAGCAATAAGAATCAGTTCAAGTCCTTCCTCCGTACCATCCCCAATGATGAACACCAGGCCACTGCCATGGCAGACATTATTGAGTATTTCCGCTGGAACTGGGTGGGCACCATTGCAGCTGATGATGACTACGGCCGGCCAGGGATTGAGAAGTTCCGAGAGGAAGCAGAGGAGAGGGACATCTGCATCGACTTCAGTGAACTCATCTCCCAGTACTCTGATGAGGAAGAGATTCAGCAAGTGGTAGAGGTGATCCAGAATTCCACAGCCAAAGTCATTGTTGTTTTCTCCAGTGGCCCAGACCTTGAACCCCTCATCAAGGAGATCGTCCGGCGAAATATCACAGGAAGGATTTGGCTGGCCAGTGAGGCCTGGGCCAGCTCTTCCTTGATTGCCATGCCCGAGTACTTCCATGTGGTTGGAGGTACCATTGGATTCGCTTTGAAGGCTGGGCAGATCCCAGGTTTCCGGGAATTCCTGCAGAAAGTCCATCCCAGAAAGTCTGTCCACAACGGTTTTGCCAAGGAGTTTTGGGAAGAAACATTTAACTGCCACCTCCAAGAAGGTGCTAAAGGGCCTTTATCCATGGACACTTTCCTGAGAGGCCACGAAGAAGGTGGTGGCAGGATAAGCAACAGCTCCACTGCCTTCCGACCTCTTTGCACAGGAGATGAGAACATCAGTAGTGTGGAGACCCCTTATATGGATTATACACACTTACGGATATCCTACAACGTCTACTTAGCAGTCTATTCCATTGCTCATGCCCTGCAAGATATATATACATGCTTACCTGGGAGAGGGCTCTTCACCAACGGTTCCTGTGCTGATATTAAGAAGGTTGAGGCTTGGCAGGTACATCCTTCACTTAGATGGCAGTTCACTGTGTATTAAGGCAGAGTTGGGTGGATCCGGGCAAGACAGATAAAGTGGTTATCTCAAAAAGGCAATAGCTAAATGGTGTTGCTATATGTAGCTTTGGATTCAGATTGCCTTTTCAAATATCTGAGCATCTGACTCAGATATTTGATAAATTGATAGTCATTTAATTTGATTATCTGTTTAAACCCTTGGCTCAACTGTTCTTTAATCCAGTGGTTTAGAATACCTAGAGTATGACCCCAAAAGGTTTTTAAATATCCTGGAACAGATTTAATACTGTGTGGAGTATTTTTACAATGTTTAAATTACAGATATTGTTCCCTTATAACAAATATTTGTTGAGCACCCACTATATTCCATACACTGAGGGGCATACAACAAGAGTTCTTGTGTTTAGCCACTACTTTTACCATATCATTATTCACCCAATAAGCCAACTAATCTTAGGACACAAGCAAATCAAGGGCACAGGAAAAAAATTCTTCTTAAAAAGATTTGATATTGGATATTTCAAAAAGAAACACTGAAGTGTTTATCATAGAAAATAATTAGATGAAGGTGGAGTTCCTACACTCATTTTATAGTAGTCTTGTTTTGTATTTTTGAATTGAATTACATGTAAAAGAGACATCATAATCTTTTCATTTCATAGAACTTCTGAAGATAAAAGTCTGACCTGACTTAAATCCTACATAACTGTTCATGTCTTGCATAGTACCTTGATTTTTTTCAACGAAACCTTGTTCTACACTCTTTTTTATTTTCCTCAGTTCCAGACTGACCTATCAGGAGTGCATGTTCATTAGGGGGAGGGGATGGGGACGTTCCTGAATATGAGTTGAATGACCCAGCCTCCAGCTTCAGCTCTTGCATTTACTAGCTATATCATCTTTGGCAAGCTACTGCTTGAAGTCAGTCTCTTCATCTATAAAGTGGACCTAATATCTAGCCTACTTTCAACCCAAGATTCTTTTGAAGATGGAATGTGATGACATACATGAGAGCAATTTATAAATTCTCAAGCTCTAAATAGATGATTGTTACGGCAGTATTTCAGTATGCCTCTAAGCAATCATTTCAATTAAAAATGATAACTACAACAACTGTGTATGTAGAAGCCAGCTACCACAGACCCTTGGGAAAGGATAGCAAGAAACAAAGAATGTACAGTCTATGTTGTTAGTCATTTTAGAGACTCCCATGGGATCGAGAGTGACTGTCTAGGGTGGCAAAATGTGCCAGTGCCACAAGTACTTCTTAGCCCTTTGTGTGGGGAAAATCTCACTCAGGTGTCACTGTTGACTAAAGTTTCTCACCTCCATGAGATACTTAAAGTTTCCTTACTTGCAATGTACCACCCCCTTCCTACACCCTGGCAAAAATAAAAAAAGAGGAGTTCTAATGACAATTAAAAACAAAAAAGACTTCAGGAGCCATGATGATAAGGAATGGCGTTTTTAAAAGGAGGAATAAAAGGACAATCTTTCAGTAAATACTGTTGTCTTTCCTCCTTTCCCTTCCACATCCCTCGAAAGGAAGACTCCAGCCAGCTCTTGAAAAGCCTATAGGACCAGGGTGAGGTTGAAGGGGAAAGAGGCTTCCAGTGTGTAATTTGACAATTTTGTTCTTCAGTAGCTCCTCTCCAAACAAGGAGGTAAGATCCAGTGGGTCAAGACCAAAGCTTGGCATATGGGAAAAAGCTGCAAGAAGGAGGCTATAGTTAAGACTGGGACTTTTAGTTCCATATAGTAGAAAACCCAAACCAAATTGGCTTAAACAGAAGAAACTAGTGTTACTAGTAGCTCATAATGCTGAAAGTCATAGAAGTATTCCATACAAGTAGATGCTTTCATCTCCATCTCTGTTCCTTATCCCTGAGGGTTTGCAGTTTTTAGCCTCTACAGTAGCTTCAGGCTCATAAAATCTTTACTGTTGGGCTCTTACCTCCCAGAATCTTTTAACAAAGTCCCAGAAATCACATTGATTGACCAGTCCAGGATTACATATCCATCCTTGAAGCTAGGAGTGGAATCCTTTCAAACTATATAGACTAAGAGTAAGAGAGGGAGTGGATCCCTAAAGGGAAATCAGGATGCCATTACCAAAAGAAGCGAAAAAAAGAAAGAACCAAAGCAGCAGAAACGAACATCCACCACACAGACACCTCAGCTGACCCTAGTATAGGTTAAGGTGTGCCCTCCTGGCTCACACACAGTCTGGCACAATTCATCCAGGAGAGGAGACAGATAGGAAAATAGGGTTGAAGCTCTAGGGAGGAATAACATGTGGTCATTGGCCAAAATGCCCCATGTACTTGCTGTAAGTCTCCTTTAAGCCTCAGGAACCCAGGCAGTTTGGTGGGCATTCTGGAATTTAAGATATTGGACATGTCTCTCTCAGGAACTGGACCGACAATTATTCATTCTCATTATGAAGACCTATATGGAACCTTATCACCCATAAAGTATATATAATCTAATCCAAGTATCTCAGCCTGGAATTTGACCCCCACCTTCTCTCAATTCTCTTATAAGCCAACCTGCCTGGCACCTCTCCACAAAGCATCTGTGAGGTTTTGGCATAGCATTTTTGTTTAGATCATATCCCACACCTGAAAGGGCCATCATTTTTGTCACCTGTATCCACTGTCCGCCATGAAGTTTTAACTTTCTCAAAACCCACTTTCTCCTAGAGCTCTTTTCAAGTCATACTCCCACACACATTTTTATGACCACTCTTTCTTCCTCATTTTTGCTATTTAATACCCAACTTAAGCTTCCATAACTCTTCAGTTGGCTGAAATAGATTTTTATTAATTAAGCTTCTGGTTTAATTGGGTCAATCACAAGTTTTTTTTCTTCTGTTGACTTTTGCTCGCCCTAAAATGTGTCAATCCATTCATATGCCTTAAAGGTATCACTAACAGATACTTTATGAGCACGCAACACACAATTCCCTTCTGACCACCCTGGAGACCCCAAGTCCTTCTCCACTGCTCCTCAACTCTCTCTTCACTCTGATTTCTCCACTGTACTGTTCAGCACTGTGTTCAGAACATCTGACATGTGAGTATGTGTAGAATAAACGAAAGAAAGAATAGAAATCTAGTTGATTTGACCTGACAACTGGAGTCCTTGCAGAGAAGTGTTCAACCCAACAACCCATCCTTGGACCAATCACTCTGGCCCAGGTACACTAGGCTCTGATTATATAAGCCTGTGTTACATGCAACAATCAGATTTGTATGGAACATCATGTGAACAAGTAAGTACAGAACCACCTTCTTCCTTTTCTCAGGATGATTGTGCATAAGGCATGCTTCCTACTTTCCCCCACAGTACACCAACCACTCACTAGTCAAAACATAGGTATGCGTCACGACAGAACCATGGTGATAACTGTAGTCAAATGCAATTGATCTTTCCAGGAATTGCCAGTACTATTGGGATTTGGAGAGGGGGGGAATTAGGGTGAAAACCAAAAGAGATGGAAGGTAGATAAGAAAATATTGCTGAGGTTAAAGAAAGGAATTGGTCCTGGATCTTCCCAACACTCTTAGTACAGGAAGTGGGCAAGAAACAATAGTCTCCTTATGTGTGTAAACCATCCCTCATTCACCCCTGTGTAGATGAGGTGCTTTGTACATCCCATCCCATTTTCCCTCTGGGCTGTGATGCCATGTGTAAGATCTGGAGATCCTAGACAACAGTTGGGGGGGGGAGTGGTTTCTAGTCTCTGGTCTTTGGTTTATTTCAATTAACCATTAGAGTATGTGCTGAGAGGTGGTTCCCACTTATCCTTAAAATGAGCAACAACAGTTTGACTTTAAAATCCTTTGGAGGAAGTACCCTAAAAGGCCACAAGATGGAAATATTACCACATAAAAGATAGTATGTGACCATCTCAGTTGTGCATTTGTAAGTACTTGTCACTCTCTTACTATGTTTTTCTCAGTGTTGAGTTTTCTTTATGAAAAGAAAACTTTATGAGCCTGTCAGTTTCTTTGTCCGTATATCATCTTCTATGTTTAAGTCTTTCCATTAGCTGTTTTCCCTCTTCTTCACTTTCACTTATTCTTACTTTCCTCATATTTCTCCCCAAGTAAAACAATTTAGAAGTATATTTTACTGGATTGTAATCTGAAGTAAAAATTTTATATTTTTTAATGGCACTTTTAGACCCTTCTTTTAAAATTTCAAAAGAAGAGTTTTCTCGGGGATCCCCGGGTGGCTCAGTGGTTTGGCACCTGCCTTCGGCCCAGGGTGTGATCCTGGAGTCCCAGACTCAGGTCCCATGTCGGGCTTCCTGCATGGAGCCTGCTTCTCCCTCTGCCTGTGTCTCTGCCTCTTTCTCTCTCTGTGTGTCTTTCATGAATAAATAAATTTAAAAAAATATATTTTTAAAAGAAGAGTTTTCTCTCTGGGGGAAATACCTAAATTATTTTGTAATGTATGTTGTTCTTTGGTGGTCAATGATTATCAATTTAAAGATTCCCTATCATTGCTTTTATGGATGAAATAGTTTCCAACTCAAACTTCCCTGTTATGCAAGGTATTAATGTAGAAAATTAGGTGTTCAAATGCAAAACTTGAAAGTCAACATGCCGAAAGAAACATTAAAGCTATCTATAACTTAGAGATATGATTATTAATGGACAAGGTACAAATTTTGACTAGGAAAATTCAGGACTCATGATCTTATTTATACACCTGCTGTAAGGATGAAACCCTGTAATACTATGCAGGTTAAGATTTGAAGTAAGAACAAAAACAAAAGATATCATCTGTCCTTGAAGGATGGGCAGGATTTTTGGAAAGGGTTTATGCCTTGGAGAAAATGTCAAATGCAAAGGCAAATACCCAGTAACATAGGTAAATCCCCAAAACATCATGCTGAGCAGACTAAAAAAAAAAAAAAAAAAAAAAGTCATACTCCTCTATTATTATACTTATATGATATCTTTTCTCTAAAAATAGAAAGAAAACAGATCCAGAGTGGCCTAGGGCTCCAAGTCGAGGTGGGGACTAACTTAGAAGGGACATCGGGAATCTTTTGATAGTTGTGGTGGTTACACAGGCATATTTGCCAAAACTCAGAAATATACTCTTAATATAGGTATATTTTATCCTATGTAAACTATACTTCAATATAGTTGATTAAAAATGTAAAACAATGAAAAGTCCCTGGAGTGGGAAAGTTTAGGCCATGCATGGAGACAGATGTTGTTCAGTATAAACCACTTTTCCAATTAAGACCCTTTGTGTTGCCACAAGCATTAGACATGTCTCCACAATCCCATTCTAAAAATAAACCCATCTTCTCAACCTAATTTTTACACTAACCTGTTGCAACTAACAATAGACAATGTAATAGATAGACTATCTAGTCTGACTCCTACATCTGAATCGATAATATATAGTATAACGGTTGACAGTTTGGGCCCTACAGTCAAACTAACTAGATCTAAAACCCAATTGCTGCTAAATAGCTGTATGACCTTGGATGGTAACTTAATGTGCCTCTGTCTCACTTTCCTCACCTGAAAAATGGAGATCATGAAATGTGTAAGTTCATTTTATAAAGATGACATTATTAAAATGTATAAAGTGCTTAGGATACTTCCTATCCATAACAAGTGTTCAGTAAAATATTAGTCTTGAGTATTTTTCTTTTGTAGGTAAGGAAAGTAAGACCCAAAGACCCAAAGAAGCCAAAATGATTTGCCAAAGTCACATGTCTAGCCAGTAAGAAAGAAAGCCCACATCTGCCCCAGGGAGTCTGTTGCCTTGATAATACCAAGATTACTGTTTAAAAAAAAAAAAAAAAAAAAAAAAAAGGCTGCATATCCGTTGTCCCTCTGGGCACATGCTTTCTAGCTCTTAAGTGGCTGTCGGGTCAGCCAGTGGTTTCATAGTGAAGACAGTGGTCCGTTGCCTTAAGTCTGAGTGATCACCAGAGGAACCAACTGTCCTGAAACTGATTCGTGTACAGACACAAAGACAAAGTATGGTGTGCAAAGAAGTAAGAGTAGACACGACTGACTAAATTCGAGTATACCAAACATCTCTCTGTCCATCTTGAATATAATTGTATCTCTTGCCACTAAAAAAGTGCCTGTTTGGCCCACATTGGGTGCTTAATAAGTACTTGTTGAATGAACAAATAAAGAAAGAGAATGAGACAATGCTCCCTGAGGGAAGACAGGGGTTAAGTGGATAACAACAAAACAGTACAGAGACATAGGCACAGATAAGAGGAGGTGAGTGGTCTGAAAAAAAGCAGAAAATGCTCATGCAAAAAAAAAAAAAAAAAAAAAAAAAAAAACTACAATAATTCTGACTTCATAAATTTGGGCTGAAACTTACCTCTTCATTACCAATGTGATAAATGATGGGGGAAAATACCACTTCAGTATTTTAAGAATTTTAAGAGTATGAAAGAAAAGAATATAAATAGGATTACTGAGACAGGAAGATACAGAAATCATTAAATTTTATTTTCATTTTTAATTGACATAGGCTTCCTAAGAATCTTATCAGGAACAGTCTTTTAGCCTAATTTATACTGATCGATATCCCTAAAAGGAGAAAGGAAACTTTTTTAAAAAAAATCTATTTTGGCATTTATTTATTTTTAAAAAGGGAAAGAGGCTGGTCCCTTCTGCAATTATTTTGAATTAATTTATTTCAACCAATTGAATAATTCTGGTTTTCTCTCTACTAAGGGACTGTCAGTCCCATATCTCAGGTATTGGCTGCTCCCTTCATCTTCTGGCATATTCCGTGGTCAATCATATATGCAACAGTTGTTTGGGGGAAATTACCCTTTTCTTCAGAACACTCCTAGCTATTATACCAACATTACTACATTATGGTGATTCCAACTTTCTTTTTCCACAGAAAGTGTGGTAGAAGTTTTATAATCCATTTTTTCCATGTCTTGAATGTTTACTCAGAAATAAATGTATGCCGGTAACCAAAAACATGATGTGCAAAACATAACTAGCTGCAGCTTTCTAAAAAGACCACAAAGGACTTATTCCCCCCAGAAAAAAAAATAAGGCTTTTTTTCCTTTATGAAGAGGTTAACAATTTTATTCTCTGAAAACTATAATTTGTCTAATATGACTTCCCTACTGCTCTTAAGTAACATCTTTTAGCACATTTTAAAGCAAATTCTAATCTTTCCCTGTCCACTTGTGTGCCATTTTTTGTTTACCTGTTTAAATCTGGAATGTTTTTCTTTTTAATTCAGAATATAGGAATTTAAGTTACAGTTTTATCTCAAAGGAGATAAAGGAGATATTGTGTTGGCCCTTAATCCTGTAGTATAATTTTAAGTATTTTGATTTTAAAGATAGGTTTAAGTTACAACTGACTATAGAAAACCCTTAATTTTTATGGTCTTCAAAGAAGCTTTTCAAAAAGTAAATCCTAAGTCTTTTCATCTTATCTGAAAGTTCTCTTGTTTGTTTGCTTGTTTATTTGTTTTTGTGCACAGAACTTAGAACTTTATTTCTTCAGTCTGAATCAGCTGAATTCAGCCCTACTGGCTAGAACCTCCATTCTGTAGCTACAGTGAATAGCCACAGTGAGAATGGACTTTTTTTTTTTAAATATTTTTAAAGATTTTATTTATTTGAGAGAAAGCACAAAAGAAGGGGGGAGGGGCAGTGGGAGAGGGAGAGAGGGACGAATAGACTCCCCACTGAGCCAGGAGCCCAATTTGGCACTCAATCTCACAACCCAAGATCATGACCTGAGCTGAAATCGAGAGTCAGATACTTAACCAACTGAGCCACCCAGGTGCTCCAAGAATGGACATTCTTGTCTTGATCCCAATCTTAGGGGAAAAACATTCGGTCTCTCACCATTTAACTGTAGGTTTTTCACAGATGCCATTTGCAGGATTCAGAAAGTTCCTTTTTACTCCTAGATTATGGAGACTTTTTATCAGGAATGGAGATTGGATGTTATCAACTACTTTTTCTGTATTTATTGAGATGATCATATGGTTTCCCTTTGGTGGTATGTTAATTTAGTTGAATGTTAAACCAACCTTGGATTCCTACGATAAACTCTACTTGGTCACAGTGTATTTTCCTTTTTGCAGATAGCTAACATTTGGTTAAGAAATTTTGCTTCTGTGTTCATGAGCGATATCGATTGTTTTCTTTTCTAGTAGTATCTTTGTCTGGTTTTGGTATCTGAGTAATACTGGCTTCAAAGAATGAGTTGCAAGTATTGTCTCCTTTTCAATGTTCTAAAAGAGTTTGTGTGGAATTGGTATTCCTTCTTCCTTAAATATGTGGCAGAATTTATCAGTGAAGCCAGCTTGGGCCAGTTTTCTTGGTGGAAAAAATTCTTAACTGTAAATTCAGCTTCTTTAATACTCACAGGGCTGGGGTTCCTGGGTGGCTCCGACAGTTAAGCAACCAACTCTTGATTTTGGCTCAGGTCATGATCTCAGGGTCGTGAGATCAAGCCCTGTGCCAGTCTCATACTGAGTGTGGAGCCTGCTTGAGCTCACTTTCTCTCTCTCTTTCTCTCTCTCTCTCTGACCCCCCCACCAAGCTCTCCACATAGACATGAAGACTTGCTCTCTCTCTTAAAAAAAAAATACTTACAGGGCTATTTCCAGTTACCTCTGAAGACAGCTTTCACATTTTGTGTCTTTCAAAGACTGTGTCTAAGTTGTCAAATTTATTGGCATAAATTTGTTTAGAATATTGTTTGCTAAATTATTTATAATATTCTCAGACTCTCCTTTTAATGTCTGCTAGATCTTTAGTGATGTCACTTTTCTCATTCCTTTTTTGGAAATATGTATCTTCTCCTTTTTTTCTAATCAATCTGGGTAGAGACCCACTGATTTTATTGATCTTCCCAAAGAACCAGCTGTTGTTTTAGTGATTTTCTCTCTATTTTTCTGTTGTCTATTTCATTGATTTTTGTTCTGATCTTTATTATTTCCTTTATCCTGCTTTATTTGAATTTAATTTGCTCTCCAAATTCTAATTTCTTTTTTTTTCAAATTCTAATTTCTTAACTTGTAAAGTGGGGTCATTGATTTGAGACCTTTCTTCTCTTTCAGTTTAGTAATTTTAGTATTACAAATTTCCCTCTAAATATTGCTTTCACTGTATCCCCTACATTTTTATATGCTATGTTTTCATTTTCATTTATACAAAACACATTCTAACTTTCATTTTCATTAATTCTTTAATCTGTAGGTTATTTAGAAGTGTGTTACTGGTTTCCAAGTATCTGCAGATTTTCCAAATATCTTTCTGTTATTCATTTTTAATTTAAATCTTCTGGAGTCAAAAAACATACTTTGCTTTTATTTTTAATATTTTTACATTTATGAAAATGTGTTTATGATTTAAAATGTGGTTATCTTCATAGATATTCTACATGCCCTTGAAAGGAATGTATTCTACTGCTATCGGGTTGAGTGTTTTCTATAAATATCAATTAGGTCAAGTATATTGATGAAGTATCATTCAAGTCTTTTAAATCTTTTTTGATTTTTCTAACTACTTGCTCTTTTATCTAATACAGAAACCATATTGACCTTATTTTTCTTATTTATCCTCAGACTGGTGAAAACCTCATCACAGTTTGACATTACCTGACAAATGCGCCAATATTACTTTAATCCCCACATATTAACCAAACATTCAACAGACATAGTTTGAGTATCCATTAAAATTCAGGCTCTCTACAAATCATTGAGAATAAAGGGATAAATCTTCTTTAGAGAAAATTTGTCTAATAAATCCTGGGTATAAAATTTCTAGCCACAAAGATTCTGGGTGCTCCCTTTTCTGGATAAGATCTTTGTACTGCTCTCACCTTCTGCCTATCCTTATCTCCCTATCCCATTTGAGGCTAGAATTGCTATGTCTCATTAGTAAATTCTTAACACCAAGTATGTTCAAAGTTACCTTTCTGTCAAGATCTCTACCTGCTGCTAAATATCAGCTCCACCAATGGAGTCATATTTGGATATTTGAAGCCCCTTTCCATACCTCCTTTTCATAACAGCTTTATTGAGCTATAATTCACATACCAGACAGTTCACCTATGAAAGTGGTTTTTAATATATTTGCAGAGTTGTGCAACCACAACCAAATCAATTTAGAACATATCACCTCATCAAGAGGAAATTTCAAACCCTTTAGCTCCCTACCTCTACATCCCCCCATTACTAAATAACCACAAATCTACTTTCTGTCTCCATATATTTGGATATTCCTGAACATTTCATATAAATGGAATCATAAAATATGCGTTCTGTGTGACTGATTTCTTCCACCAAGCACGTTTTCAGTTTCTTCCATGCTGTAGCATGTATTAGTAGCTCATTCCTTTTTATGGCTGAATACTATTCATTATATGGATATAACATTTTATTTATCCATTAATCCAATTGATGGACATTTAGCTTGTTTCCACTTTTTGATTATCATGAATAATGCTAAATGAACACTCATGTTCAAGTTTTTGTGTGGACATATATTTTTTCTTGGGATAACACATAAGACTAGAATTGCTGGGTCAAGTGGTAACTCTATGTTTAACTTTTTGACAAAGTATAAGACTGTTATCCAAAGTGTCTGTACCATTTTACATCCCCACCAACAGTATACGAAGGATTCTGATTTCTCTACATTCTCATCAAAGCCATTATTATCTAATCTGGTGCCTTTTAATATGAAATCTAGCCTCTTTGCCTTTGCTCCTCTTTACCTACCTACTTTATTTCCCCTTGTTCTCTGGCACATACATAAATTTTTAAAAGCTGTTTCCTTTAAAGCCCCATAACACTTCATGTTTATTCCTAATTTGGTCTTTGTCCATGCTATTCCCACTGTTTTTAACATCATCCTTACTTCTGTCCTTTGCCAATCCAAATTTCTACCATCCTTCAAGCCTACATTGACATTTTCAGCCATTTTTAATTTCCATCTCTCCGAAATTTAGCTGTATTTATAGCTGATACCCCATAAATTAGCCTTTAAGTATATTTTATCTCACATAGCTCGCTATTTCATCCAATATTTATGTCTTTTTTTTTTTTTTTTTTTTTTTTATTTTTTTTTTTATTTTTTTTTTTTTCAATATTTATGTCTTAATCCTTATCTCTCTAACTTATTTTTAAACTCCATGAGGACTATAATATTATGCCTTATACTACTGCAGCCTAATTCAGAACACACAGTGAAAAGTCTATAAATACTTACTTGTTGATTGATTCTAACAACATACAAATCTCACCTTGTATTTACTTTAGTTCTTTAATAGAAACTTTAAGAAAATGGTTTTTTGATCATCTCCTTCTTCATTCAAATTAAGATTATGGTAGAAATCTCCATCCCATGCCAATAGCAGTGCAAGAGGATTATAGCCAATGGTGATCTTCGAGTCCCTTTTCTGTCCAATCTGACCAATGTAGAAGATAACCATTTAATTATAAATTAATTATTATAAAATTATAAAATTAAATTATTTATTATAAAATTATTTATTATAAAATTATAAAATTAAATTATAAATTTAATTATAAAATGATTGTCCCTGTTCCCTTCCCTATCCACCCACTGCTGCCTGGAGCGTTTCACTCAGAGAACCTATAGACAGAAAAAAGGAGAAAGGGAGCTTGATACCTGGCATAGGAACTAAACCTGAATAAAAAGAAAGTAAATTTCTGCTAAATTCTCTAGCTTTATTGCTATATATGCTTTTATTTATTTGTGTGTGTGTGTTTTGTATATTTTTTATTGGAGTTCAATTTGGCAACATATAGCATAACACCCAGTGCATTTAAAATTATTCTTCAAATAAGAATGATGCTTTTTCAAAAATATGTTTAATGAGGAAATATTACTGACATATACTTGCGATGGACACTCTAAACTATTTATATTGGACGCAGGATGATACAGTAGGAAAAGCTCATGTTTCAGTCATAGCTCAAGAACTTCCTAGCTTATAACTGGCAAATAAGTATCCTTATAAGTAGGAAACAAGCATCCCTACGTTCATAGGCTGGACCGTGTCTTAATCGCTCTTGGTGGCTCAGTGATCCCTGGCATGTCCCTGGCTGAGCGTCCAGGGCCTCCTCCTGACCCACATCGGGGGCACACAGGAAGCAAAGCCAGGAGCCTAATGATGCTGCAGCAGAGCATAGCCGTTAAGAGCGCAGGCTGTGTACCACTTGCTAACTGTGTGACCCTAAACAAGATACTTCCACATGTATGCCTCATCTTCCCCATCAATAAAATAGGAATGATAGTACTATTTGTTGTGAGGATTAGATAATAAATATAAAGTATTTAGCATTTGTTCCTAAAATGTAGTAAAATGACTAATAAGGTTTAATCATTATTATCATTTCTTTTTTGTACAAGAGGTATGTGGCATACAAACCCTGTAAAAATTAAGGGACTGGCCAGACTATTACAATAGTGATGGTGAGGGCTCCACCCACAGGCTTCTTTCTTCCTTCCACCCACCTCCGCTGTGATCTTTGGCAACAAGACACTTCCACAGAGGCAGTAGCATAAAGACGGTGCAGATCATAAGAGCACTTCATGCCTCCAATCCTTCCCCAAAACCCATCTCAGAAAACACCACAAACGGCTCTAGCTTATAAACCCTGCCCCTCTTGGGGCACCACCAGTTGATGGTATACCTGCAGAAGACTTGATTTGTCCAGGGGCCATGGTGAGATGTACCCATTTTACTTTCCTGACTTCAAGAAAGTGTTTCTTACCCCAGTTGCCATCTGAATACTAAGTAAAGCCCGTGGCTTACCAGGGCTACTGCTAACACATGCAAGCACCTTAGTGTAAGCTAGAAAAAGGTACCTCTTCCTAAAAGTTATGTTCCTTCCACTCCATTAGAATAAGATAGTTTACTGTCCTTGTGCAGTACACAACATATTTAACCATACATGGCAGCCCTGTGGCTTATACTCAGAGTCTCTGTTCCTCTTTAGGTCTTGAAGCACCTACGGCACCTAAACTTTACCAACAATATGGGGGAGCAAGTGACTTTCGATGAATGTGGTGACCTGATGGGGAACTATTCCATCATCAACTGGCACCTCTCTCCAGAGGATGGCTCCATAGTGTTTAAGGAAGTCGGATATTACAATGTCTATGCCAAGAAAGGAGAAAGACTCTTCATCAATGAGGAGAAAATCCTGTGGAGTGGGTTCTCCAGGGAGGTATGTGCTGTCCATCAGAACAACAGATACCTCCACCATGGGCAGGAAGTTGTGCTGAGCTTTGGGAGGGCCTTGGGCTTCACCACTGGACTTGAGAAATGATGAGTCCACTTCCCTCAACTCACTAACTCTGCACTGCCAAGGTTCTCTGGCAAATCCATCAGTGTTTAGGGTACAGAAGAGAAGCCTCAGAATGTGAGCCCCATCCTTACTATATTGAAAGACGTTTTATTCTTTGCAAATCTGACTCTAGCTAAATGGCTAACAATTTCCTGCACTAAAACTTCCCCCAACCAGAACAAAATATTTAAGCAAACATAAACATCATTCAAGGCAGGACCTGGACAATTCATACAGAGGTAGTTCCCTGTCATCCAAATAGCTCAGAGCAGACCTATAATTCAAAAGGACAATTTCCTAGAAGATCAAATGGTTTGGTAACTTGAGAAATATGAAATCTGTGAGAGTATTGTATTCTGTGGTTGGGAGTGCTAGTGTGTACTGTCCTTCACTATTTCTTTTCCTTTCTTTCCCTCCCCGGGGTCCCAAGAAACTTAGAAACCAACAGGTGCAATACTGCCATTTCTATCCCTCTTTCATTAGAAGATAATGCTAATCATCTTCTATTCAAGTTAAAAAAAAAAAAAAAAAACTCCCTGCCAAACCAGTTGTTTCTTTTCTGGTATAGCAAAGAAATTATTTTATTGTTTTCCATGTATTTAACTTTTTAAGATGGCTCCAAATCAAGCAGGTAGCTGGGGAGAGAAGAGAAGAGTCTTATTAAAGAGACAGTTTGGAAAGAGTATGAGCCCTTCCATGTTATCTGACATAATCATAAGGAATGAGACAGAAGTAGAGTTTCTGAAATGGTGAAACAGCCAATTGGACAAACCTGTCAAAAAATAACCACTTAGGGATCTGGTGGCAATCAACCAAAAGCAAACAAAAAGTGAAATGTCTTTTTGAGAAAAACTAATGAAATTTGGGTAAGAAAGGCCTGTGGCATTTTAACTTGGGACAGCTCCCGAATTATTCCTAAGAATGTGGTTGCTGTTTCTTTAGTTTTCTATGTGGACAGTCATATTATCTGCAAATAACAACAGTTTTATTGAGTTCTTTCCAATATTTATACCCTTATTTTTTGTCTCATTCTACTAGCTATGAATTCCACAATGTTTGATAATAGTGGTGATAATGAGCATTCTTGTTTTAAAGGAAATGCTTTTAATATTTTCTTATATAGAATGATGTTTACCTACGAATGTTTTATATTATCCTTTACAAGTTAAAGATATTTTTTCCTAACTCCTTTTTCGGTTAAGTGTTTAATCATGAGTTTGTACTGAATTTCATCAAATGCTTTTTCTTCACTGATGATCATATTTTTCTGTATTAATGTATTAATGCAGTCGATGACATTTTATAGATTTTTTAAAATAGATTTTCTAATGCTAAACTTGTTCCTGGCATAAACCCAACATGATCATGGTATATATTGTTTCTTATGTCCTTTGAGTTTGTTTGTTAATTGTTTTAGTATTTTTTTCATCTTTTTGCAAGTAGTAAAAAATAGTTATACTCTTTCCAGGTCCTTTCAGATTCCTTATACTTTGTATACACCTCCAAGACTTCTGCACAGTTTTGCTTCCAATAACGAGAACCCATGGCTCTTTTTCAGGAGACTACCAGCAGACTAATGGAACCCACTTTGCCCACAGGGGCAGAGAGCAGAAGAGCCTAGGAATCTGCATTTCCCTAAGATGACCCTTAACAATGAGGGATGTGGAAGTATGAAAGCCCTGGCTCCCTTTCCTTCAGGTCAGGATAGCTCTGAGGAATAAATTACAGGCCAGAGTTCTCCTGTGGGATCAAGCAAAAGCTATTCTCAGAGGGTCTTTGCTCCAGATCACACCACACCCTTGCCATCTTCTCTTCTGGATCTGACTTGCTCCGATCTCCTCTTGGTTCCCTTGAGAGAACTTTCTTTATAAAACCACTTGTACACAGATCCTCAACTCAGGCTTCCTTCTGAAGACGACTTAGAGTAGTGAGATGGGCCTGTACTTTTATTTTTCTTTTTCATACTGCTCTTGTCTGGTTTTGGAACCAGGGTTATGCTGGCCTTATAAGAATGAGTTGGAGGGTGTTCCTTTTTTTTCTTCTTCTTTTAAACCTCTGATAGAATTCAGATAAAATTAGATTCATCTGTTGCTTGAAAGATTAATGTTATCTGCATTGTGGTAAACACAGAATAGTGGTCATCTCAGGCATGAATACGTGGTCGGGGAGGAAGCAAGGGGTGGGGAAAGCGTACAGTTAGGTATAAGTTATTGTTCTGGTCCAGGTTTTGTTTTGGGTGGTAATCACTAACAGTGAGTAAAAGTGATTGAAACATAGACAAATAATCATGGGGGAAAAACAAGGATTACGATTAATCAACTTCCAAGCACCTGAAGTCCACTGAGGAAATTAATTAATTAATTAATTAAAATATCTGTTATCTGAAATTAATGTAGCTATTGCAGATTTCTTTTGAGTAGTAATTGCCTGACCTATCTTTCTGATCCATTTGCTTTTGACCCCTCAATGTCTGCCCTGCCTGCCTTGCTGAATGGCTGCAGGGATCTCAGAAGTCACCCTATAAAGCCTAAAGCAGGAATTGCAATTCACTGCAAAGCTCAAAGTCTCGTTTTCAAACATATTTCTCCTCATCTCAGCATCTCCCCTTGTAATTGTCCTTCTGTGTGTAGGTCCATGTCCCTGTATCTTTTAGTTTGTCTTAAATCTCTGTTTCCCTTGGAAAGTAAACAGATAAATAGGCATCGCATTCTGGGACTTGGAGGGAACGGAATGGGGGATTATTTAAGGAAGATTTTGGTTGCAACAATGAATATTCCCAGAATCCTGTGAATGTGTATGTGTGTGTGTGTGTGTGTGTGCATGCACATGTGTGGGCACTTGCTCGTGACATCTCTCCCTTTCATAGATAACAGGAACAAGGATCTCTGGAGCTGCCTCTCTCTGGAATGGCCTGAAAGTCCGTTGTGCTGGTCCTTGAGCACAAACTCCTGCCCTGTACTTGGTGTCAGAGTTGCTGTAAAACTGATCCCGTAGCTGCAGCCCCTCATTTTCTGCTCTCGGTTCTCTAGATGCCATTTTCCAACTGCAGCCGAGACTGCCTGGCAGGGACCAGGAAAGGAATCATTGAGGGGGAGCCTACCTGCTGCTTTGAGTGTGTGGAGTGCCCCGACGGGGAGTACAGTGATGAAACAGGTAAGGGAACATGCCCTCATGGACACCACGCAAGGCTTGTCCACTTTAGGGGCTCTGGGGTCAGCAAAGTCCCTGGAAGGGCTAGGCTGAGAAGGTACCTTGCACAATTTCTCATTTAACCAGGTATGTCTGAGAGTCACACTGGGCAGAGCACTGAGGGAGACAGAAAAGAAATATTAGATGTCTTGTAATACTATAAAAGCTTAGACATCTTTCTTTTATTTTGATACCATTCTCCGATATTGTATTCCTTTCCTGAACAGACCAAGTAGCCCTGAACAGACCAAGTTCTGTCTGCTAGACTGCAGAGTTAATAGGTCTGCTGGGTGCCTAGCATCGTATTACTGTCTTTCTTATGCTTTTCCTGTGCCTCAGTTTCTTCACCTATAAAGTGGGAATAATAAACCTATTTTATAGAGTTTGGGGAATTAAATGACTTAATATTGGTATAGCACATGGTAAGTTCTAGATGAATGTTAAATAAAAACCTTACCTGACATATTGGAGGCACTCTGTAAATATTAACTATAATTGTTACTATTGCTAGTATCTCACTTCATTCTCACCACAATGGGATTATTGGCTTCCATTACACAGATGATTGAAACTGAGGCTCAGAGAGGTTAAGGAGCTGACCAAAGTCACACAGCTAGTAAATGGCCAAGCCAGGCTAGCCATCCAAATATCTGACTAAAAGCCCATGCTCCTTTCACTCCCCAAAACTGCATGCTTTTTGGGACAAAGCAGAGACTCGATACATGTCCATTGACCGAATGAGTCAGCAGCCTCCCTCACTGGAAAGCCATGGATGGGGAAGTAAGGAAGGCAGAGGTCATTTGTGTGGGATAGTCCGCCTTGATCTAAGAGGAAGTCTGCTCTGACATGTCCACAAAGGCCATCCCTACATCCAAAATGAGTCAGGCTGAGTGTGAATCACTATGGAAAGTTGATGAGCTATGCTAGAACCCTGCTGTGTAGGCAGCCACCTGTCCAGCACGATTGATCATCCTCTGCTATAAACCATCAGCAAGTAGTGTCAAAGGAAACATGTAGCACCACCCCAACCATTTGCAAAGGAAAAAAAATAACAGAACTATTAAAAATACATGGAATTAAATAAATATATTATTAAACATAAATCAGAATTCAATGTGTTTCTAATGTAAAAATCACAAATTATTTCATCAACAAAGACAGTTTAAAGTGGCTGCATCCAATAACCTGTATACCGTTGCCACCATATTCACACACACAAATTAGAGTCTGTGCCTCACAGTGACTAACTGTTCCCTGGAATAATTTACAGATGCAAGTGCCTGTGACAAGTGCCCCGATGACTTCTGGTCCAATGAAAACCACACTTCGTGCATTGCCAAAGAGATTGAGTTTCTGTCCTGGACAGAGCCCTTTGGGATTGCACTCACCCTCTTTGCTGTGCTGGGCATTTTCCTGACAGCTTTCGTGCTGGGGGTCTTCATCAAGTTCCGTAACACACCCATCGTCAAGGCCACCAACCGAGAGCTCTCGTACCTCCTCCTCTTCTCCTTGCTGTGCTGCTTCTCCAGCTCCCTGTTCTTCATTGGCGAGCCCCAGGACTGGACCTGCCGCCTGCGCCAGCCGGCCTTTGGCATCAGCTTCGTGCTCTGCATATCATGCATCCTGGTGAAAACCAACCGTGTCCTCCTGGTGTTTGAGGCCAAGATCCCCACAAGCTTCCACCGCAAGTGGTGGGGGCTCAACCTGCAGTTCCTGCTGGTCTTCCTCTGCACCTTCATGCAGATTGTCATCTGTGTGATCTGGCTCTACACGGCGCCTCCCTCCAGCTACCGCAACCATGAGCTGGAGGACGAGATCATCTTCATCACATGCCACGAGGGCTCCCTGATGGCCCTGGGCTTCCTGATTGGCTACACCTGCCTGCTGGCTGCCATCTGCTTCTTCTTTGCCTTCAAGTCCCGGAAGCTGCCGGAGAACTTCAACGAGGCCAAGTTCATCACCTTCAGCATGCTCATCTTCTTCATCGTCTGGATCTCCTTCATTCCAGCCTACGCCAGCACCTACGGCAAGTTTGTCTCTGCCGTGGAAGTGATCGCCATCCTGGCCGCCAGCTTTGGCCTGCTGGCCTGCATCTTCTTCAACAAGGTCTACATCATCCTCTTCAAGCCGTCCCGCAACACCATCGAGGAGGTGCGCTGCAGCACCGCGGCTCACGCTTTCAAGGTCGCGGCCCGCGCCACGCTGCGCCGCAGCAACGTCTCCCGCAAGCGGTCCGGCAGCCTGGGGGGCTCCACGGGCTCCACGCCCTCCTCCTCCATCAGCAGCAAGAGCAACAGTGAAGACCCCTTCCCGCAGCCCGAGAGGCAGAAGCAGCAGCAGCCCCTGGCCCTGACCCAGCGGGAGCAGCAGCCGCCGCAGCCCTTGACCTTGCCGCCGCAGCCGCAGCCCAGGTGCAAGCAGAAGGTCATCTTCGGCAGTGGCACCGTCACCTTCTCGCTGAGCTTTGACGAGCCGCAGAAGAGCGCCGCGGCCCCCCGGAATTCCACGCTGCAGCACTCCCTGGAGGCCCAGCGGAGCCCCGAGCCCCCCGCCAGACCCCAGGCGTTACTGCCGCCGCAGGGCGGAGACACAGACGCGGAGCTGCCGGCCCAGGAGCCGGGCCTGCAGGGCCCCGGGGGTGCGGACCGCCGCCCGGAGATGCGAGACCCCGAAGAGCTGTCCCCAGCCCTGGTGGTGTCCAGCTCACAAAGCTTTGTCATCAGCGGCGGAGGCAGCACGGTCACGGAAAACATACTGCATTCGTAAAAGGGAAGCAGGTGGCCAGTCCAGGGAGGATCCGGAGCGGTTTCCTGGGGTCATGTTCTCTGACAGGGATGAGGAATTGCCCCAGACTCCCTTCTTCTGAGGAAGGGGGGAATTAGACACACCAAACACCTCACTCTTGGTTGCACTGTTTTAAATAACAATGAATTGACTAAAGTTCCCTTTAAAATTTAAAAGAGAAGGAAGAAGAAAAGAAGAAGAAGAAGAAGAAGAAGAAGAAGAAGAAGAAGAAGAAGAAGAGAAGAAAGAAAGAAGAAGAAAGACAAGAAAGAACAAAAGAAAGAAAAAAAAACAAGAAGATAATAAAACACAAGACTTTAAAGATCAAGCCTCCCACTCCCCTCCTCACCCCTCCCCTCCGTCATCCGTCCCCTCCTCCTCCTACCCTCCTCCCCTCCTCCTCCTTCCTCCTCCTCCCCTCCTCCCTCCGCCCTCCTCCTCCTCCCTCCCCTCGCTCCTCCTCCTCCTCCTCCTCCCCTCCTCCTCCCGTCCTCCTCCTCCTCCTCCTCCTCCTCCGCCCTCCCCTCCTCCGCCTCCTCCTCCGCCATGTGACTCTGCGGTTGGATATATCAGAGTATGAGATCACCATAACCAGATTTTCCATTCGTGTCCCTGCCCTGTTCTCTTCCTCTGTTCCATCCCGCCCATAGCCCAGAGGTGAAACCAAGGCTGTGTGCCACCCACCGATTCCCTCCTCCTTTTCGTAACACCGAAATGACTGCTCTGAACATTGCCGAAAGCCTGGCCCAGAGACCAAAGTGTGCCGAGTGACAAAGCATCAGACTGGCCACCACTAGGTTGAAGAGTCTGAGAGACAGAACGTCCGCAGTGCTGCCCAGCACCTTGACAATGGGAAGAACTTCAAATGTTCGAAGCCGTAAGGCGAACATGTCCCCTCCTATTTATGAAAACCACAAGATACTTGGTCTCCTACTTGCTGCTGCTATCATGTGACATCTAGAAGGTTAGCATCCCTCCTGTACCAACGCATTTGGTCAAGAATGTAATAATTATGCCATGTTTAGATTCCAGGATCACAAGAATCACCTCAAATTGTTGGGAAGGGACTGCATGAATCCAATGAGCTGTATCTGTAATTAATATTGCTATATGTAGTTTTATCTTTAAGAAAGTGCTTCTGTTATAATAGTTCATGGACAATATAAACTGGAAAAAAATGTCACAGTCTGGTTAATATAAGGCAGTATTATTGAGCTCCTTGCCCGCCCTTGCCCACCCTACCACCCTCACCTCCATGAGCCAAGCCCAGGTGAGTTCCAGGGATCCGGAAGTTGCCCCCCGTCCCTGCCCCCAGGTTCTTCTGAAGCCAGATCCCCACCTGACCCTGTGGAGAATAAGCTCCCAATCATTAGCCCCTACCAATCGCTGGGGTAGGAAAGTATGATTCCAAGAGAGCTCTCACAGGACCCCAGCCTGGCATCGCCCCACTGCCCTCACCAAATGCCACACCTGTAGTCCCTCCAGCGGTGGGAGTCTGCCCATGGAGGTTAAAGTGGTTGAATGGCGTACTTCTGAGCATTCAGGCTCTGGAGCCAGAGAGACCCGGGTTCCAGCCAGTCTCTAACAAGGTGGGTGACCACAGGCCGGGAACCTTAGCATTGATTGCTAAGCCCCAGCTTGTTTGTCTCTAAGAGGTAATAATCACTCTTTCCCCTCAGAGCGCTTATGTGAATTAAACAAGACGATGTATGTAGAGTACTTTAGCGTGGTGCCTAGCACATAGAAAACAATAAATATTAGTTAATATTATTACTGATATTGCCATTTTTTTCACTTGCTTAGAATATAAAACAAAGCTTCCGTGTTTGCCATTCAGATTTTAACGATAAGCCCACTGATGACAAAAACTTGCTTCATAATAACCCCAAGAACTCTGGGACCCGGTTCAAGAGGTCAGTCCCAGTAAGGCTGGCTCTTGGTGACAAAGCCAAAAAGTCAATCAGACCCCCGGAGTCCCCATGCTCTGCTTCTATGGTTCCAGCACCAAGGAAAGAATGTCACCAGTCTGGCAATAATTTCTCGTGTCACTCTAAATGCCGCTCTTAAGCAAAGTCAAAATATAGCAATTAAATCTGTGTGAGGCCTCAACTTTCCAGCTCTTGATGACTTCTTCCTCTGACCACTTTCTTCCAAAGAGCTGCCTCCCCTTCCGTGATTTTTTTTTTTAAGCAATTTGTTGACGTGATTGTTGTTAATCTGGAGGAAGAGGCATTCAAGGACACCTAAGGTTGCTAATTAGCTGGGTACGTTACTGCGAGACACAGAGGAGGCCTCACACAGGAAGTCACTGGTAAGGCCTCCGCTCCTCAAGCCAAGAAGGGTACCAGCCGCGGGCCCTGCCTGCTGCTCTTGCCCTGGTCATGCCTCTGAGCAAGGCTCAGAGCTGAATGAAGAATTATATTTAACATTTTACTTCACCTTAAAACAAAAAAAAAAAAAAAAAAAGAAAAGAATTGGAAGTTGAAAAGTTTGACAGCTTGGTTTTTATGTGTCAAAATAGCCACGTAGCAAGACAGTTACTTTGCTGTGTACCATGTTACACGCTCGCTCGTCCTTCAACATGCAGCTCACCCAGTTGCTGATCCAGAGGAGGCTCCTCAAGGAAAACATGCAACATTACACTAAGCCCCATTTCGCCAAGTGCTTACAAATAAAGTAGCATTTCCCAATATTCTTGTCAGAACGGTGAGCTCAACATCATTGCCCTCATCTACATGTTGCAGGCACAACTCTCAGACAAAATCAGGGGTGTAATACACGAACTTTATTTTTCTGTAACCACCTAGTTTCTATCTCAAATTCCCATTCAGCCTAGTGACAGAAAATTCATCTTCATTAAATTGGGGTTTTCCCAGTAACTTCAGAGTTTTCTGAACTGATTCAGATTTCTGGGGGTCAGCTCAGAGGTTTCTTCCCTCCCCCTCTTCCATGAGGACTTTTAGTGAAAACGGAGGTGACGTTCCTCAAATATCAACAACCCCTACTCTCGTCTCTGAGAACATCCTTATCCGGCCCTCAGTAACTTTTATGCCTCCACACTGGCACCCTCTGAGGCTTCGCATCCCCACATGGTCTCCAATCATGGGATCCACAGTGATTTTCAGTGCTGCATTTTCAGTGATTTTCACAGCTGCATTGCTTTGTCCCAACTGCTAGGCTCTTCCCAGGCCTGCCATCTTTCTCATGAGTGGAGGACACTGGGGCCTGGAAATTGCTGGAACAGGCCCCTCCCTCCCTCCTGGCCTCCACCTCATTGCTGCCTCCCCATGCTGGTATGGAGAGTTCACGGAGACTAGGTTTCACAGGCGCCAGAGGGAAAACAGAGCACGAGTCTCCCAATCTGCATAGACATTTGTTGAGGGCTGAGTAACAGTCCCCCAAAGATGCCCGCATCCTAATCTCCAGAACCTATGATGATAAATTATGTGGCAAGAGTGAATTAAGGTTGCGGATGGGATTAAGGGATTAATTAGCTGATGTTGACAGGGAGGATTATTTTGAACTATCCATTTGGGCCTAAGGTAATCACCAGCTCCTGGAAAGTGGAAGAGGAAGAAGGCAGAGAATCAGTGTCAGAATATTGTGATGTGAGAAAGGCTCCACAGATCATTGCTGCTTTTGCATATGGAAGGGAACCAGGAGCCAAGAGACACAGGCAGCTTCTAGAAGCCAGAGGAGGCAAGAAAACCAATTCTCCCCACAACTTCCAGAAGGAACCAACTCTATCAAAACTTTGATTTTAGCCCACTGAGAGCTTTTTTGGAGCATTGGTCTCCAGAACTCTAATAAATTTATGTTGTTTTAAGCCACTGAGTTTATGGTACTGTTTCAGAAAAAATGGGAAACTAATACATTTTTACTATCTTCCCTTTGCTGAGCTTTTTCAGCTCAGGGACAGGCCAGCCCCTTTCTCAGAGATCCATCTGCTCTTACTCTACTGCTCTCGCCACCAACTAGCTCTGTCTCTCTCCTCCCAAAAGAAAGTTCTGACCTATATTCTATTCCTTCAAATCTATTTGGGGAAGTATAAACTTTGTGTTCTTAGTCTTTCTGGGTTTCAGTTTTAGATAACAGCCATTTGCTCTCAATCTATTATCTGTTAGTAGCAGAAATCTAAAAAAAAAAAAAACACAAGCTTCAACAAATGAGGGTTTATTTTCTTTCTTGTGTAAGATAGTCAGGAGGTTTTTATTTTTAAGATTTTTAGAATCCAATGGCAATGGGAAACTGTTTATCTTTCTTTTGAAAATAAAAATGAATTATATAGTTATGAAGGATTTTCACCCAAATGAAAAAGTTTGCCAGAAAATTTTAAGAATTTACATTAGAACTTTACAGGTAACGAAAAGCATGTAACATTATCATTCTGAAAGTCCCTGTGATCACTAAAGGTTGTCTAACTGCATTAGTTTCAATTCTGGGGAAATCAGGGTTCCCTCCATTTTTCTCCTTAAAGGTCCACTTATCGGCAGCGTAATTTCTCCTTCGGGCCCGGCTAAAGTCATAAAAGCTGTGGGCTAGCCTTGCACGGAGCCAGTTTTCCTCTGCTGTCTCCTGCATTTGAACACATCTGGGCTAGCAGAGCAACAGAACGTTAGGGAGGGGAGCTGATTAACCCCTGCTCTGAGCCTGGATGGTCACTTCAGGCGTCCACTGGAGACAAAGGTGTATCTTGAAGGTGGTGGAATTGGGGTAGGTGGAAGAAAGTTGTTGTAATGAGATCATCGGTGTCCAGGAAACCCTGGCTTTCCTGTCCTGGATCATGGGGAAATTCTAGCAGTTGAGTGAGAACTTTGCTATCATGCAAGGAGTGAGGTAGGGGTCAGGGATACAACAAGTATAGGGGAGGATGAGTCATGGGAACAAAGGTGCGTTTCAAAGACAGGGAGAAGAGTTTTAGCCTTGAGGGGAGCTGCTCAGCGAGTATATAAGAAGTAGAGACCTACTAGAAGAAGCCAAGTGGGGGCAAGAGACTGTGCAGAACCAGCATGAAGGTGTATTTAGGGACTAGCAGGACAACTGTGACCCGGGCATCAAGTCGACAAGGAGGACCACCTCCTCTGCTTGGAATGACCACCACATCTGTCCCCTCCCTGAATCCTGCACAAGAATGGGGGGAGTTTGGAGTAGAGGTAGGCCTACCTGTTTATGCCAAAAGCTGGATTAGAGGAAGTGGGTGGGGAAGCCATAGAAATTATCACCAGCTGTTCCCTCTGAAATTGGGGCACTAGCTATGTGAATAACTAGCTAGAGCAGGAGGCTAGAAACCATAAAACAATTAACCCTAGGACAGAGTTCCCAACACTTGAAGTGCAAATGTTTGTGGGTGTAATGGAAATAGGTAAGAGATCAAAGCCCAAGAATAACCCTCAGGGTCAGTACAGGACTTGATCCCTGACTAAAGTGTCAGGCGATGTTTTTGGAAGAATGTGTTGCTCTTCTTCACATCAACCCAAAGATGTGGTTATTGCTCAAAACCTCCCAATTTTCTTTAAATGTTTTATTTCTATCTGACCAGTGAAAAATTCCAATAATAGACATTGCTGCTTGGTGGTGGACTAATCATTTTTACCTCCTTAGAATTATCTATAGTTCCCAAATTTTGTACATTAAGCACAAAATTATATCAGAAAAATTAAGAAAAGAATTTTGAATTGCCATGAGTGAAGTTTTAAACAGACAAGCAAACTATATTAGTTGGGAATCACCCAGTTAGGTCAGTTGCCACTCCTTTAAAGTTTTGCTAGAGCTATAATTGGTTCCAGGAATCTTAGGGTCTATTTTTTACTGTTAGTCATGAATAACAGATAAACTATATGTCCTTAGGTGAGGTAGTTAGTGTCCAAACTCATTTGTCTCCGTTTCTGATGTAAAGAGGTACATATTACCTGCCATAATTAGTTATTTGGCAAATAAAATAACGGATGTAAAAGTATCCTCCTTCGAGAGTATGGGGAAGATATAGAAAATCATTAAAACCACAGATCAGGGCAGCCCAGGTGGCTCAGCAGTTTAGTGCCTGCCTATGAATAAATAAATTAATTTAAAAAATAAATAACTAAAACCACAGATGACTAAAAGTTTGGAGGTTTTGCTTTTAGAATCTCAAGAAGTATCATAGAATTCAATAATTCTATCCAGTTTCCTATTTGAAGACCAAAAAATTCATTCTAGCTGGTTTAAACAACAACAGATTTGTTATAGGGTGTTGAGATGCATATAAATATATGATAACCCAAGCCAGGATGCTATAATCAGGAACAAGGCAGCTAGGAGAAATATCCAATCCCTCCCTGGGGTTCTTCTGGCAGAAACTTCACTACTTCCCCTGCCTTCCATTTATACCCATGGCACAGGGAACTGAACACAGGACCCTTCACTGTAACTGGAGGAACCAAACCCTTCTGCCACTGTGCTAGGCCCCATTCACACCAACCTTCCAGGCCTCCCACTGGCTGCGTGCAACCCCAAGCTGCAAGGGAGTGTGGTAATGTGGCTTTTGCTGTTCAGCCTCTACGGTATAGGGAGACGTGGTAGAAAGAGGTCTGGGGTGGGGGGTGGGGAGGAATCACCGAATAGGGATCCCTGGGTGGCTCAGAGGTTTGGCGCCTGCCTTCGGCCCAGGGCGTGATCCTGGATTCCCCAGATGGAGTCTCCTACAGGGAGCCTGCTTCTCCCTCTGCCTGTGTCTCTGCCTCTCTCTCTCTCTCTCTCTCTCTCTCTCTGTCTCTCTCTCTCTCTGTGTCTCTCATTAATAAATAAATAAAATCTTAAAAAAAAAAAGAGGTCACAGTGGATGATGGACAAGCCAATCTGCAGTACACAATGCCCACAATCAAAACATTTTAAAGATCAAACACAGAATGAAAAACACATTCTCCTAACAAAAGGTAAGAAAAGTAGAATTCCCTTTCATCTTAACAGCTGTAATAGATAAGAAAGTACCATCCTGAAAACAGAGCTGCCATTAGAGCCTGCAAGAGATAAGAGAGAGCACACAGGAGCAGGGACTTCAGGCAGTGAAACTGGAGGGGATGGGATGATGGGAATTATGTGCCTGATTATAAGCCCATTAGTACTACTTGGTTTTTTAAATGACAGGCATATTTTGTGTGTATCTGTGTCTGTTCAATAGCCTGGAGAAAAATACATGATCATTAAATAGTGATTGTGTCTGAGTGTTAGAATCGTGAGTGATTTTATTTTCTGTTTAATATTTATCTGAGTTTTCCCCGTAATTTCTTTCCAAGGGCATGGTTTATAGTAAAACAAGAAAAAAACTGTTCTTGGATTATCAGATGTGATAATGGTCATGTCTTATGGTCATATTTTTTGTTTGGTTGGATGGGGTGTTTTCATTTTTGTTTTTTTAGTTTTTATTTAGAAATAATTTCAGGGGATCCCTGGGTGGCGCAGCGGTTTGGCGCCTGCCTTTGGCCCAGGGCGCGATCCTGGAGACCCGGGATCAAATCCCACGTCGGGCTCCTGGTGCATGGAGCCAGCTTCTCCCTCTGCCTGTGTCTCTGCCTCTCTCTCTCTCTCCTCTCTGTGCATTCTCATAAATAAATAAATAAAATCTTAAAAAAAAAAGAAATAATTTCAAACTTATAGAAAATTTGTAAAAATAAGTCATACAAAGACCACATATATCCCTTCTACCCAAATTCGCTGACGGTCAACATTTTATTCTATTGGCTTTGCCATATGCACTGTGATCATCTAATAAGATGTGATGTAGAGTGAAGTATTTATGAGTGAAATCATATGATGTCTGGGATTTGCTTTAAAATGTTACAATGTGGGATCCCTGGGTGGCGCAGCGGTTTAGCGCCTGCCTTTGGCCCAGGGCGCGATCCTGGAGACCCGGGATCGAATCCCACGTCGGGCTCCCGGTGCATGGAGCCTGCTTCTCCCTCTGCCTGTGTCTCTGCCTCTCTCTCTCTCTCTCTCTGTGACTATCATAAATAAAATTAAAAAAATAAAAAATAAAAAATAAAAAAAATGTTACAATGTGTTGGGGCGCCGGGGTGGTGCAGTCCGTTAAGCATCTGACTCTTGGATTCGGCTCAGGTTGTGATCTCAGGGGTCATTAGATCAAGCCCCTGCACAGGGCTCGGCACTCAGCACAAAGTCTGCTCAAAACTCTCTCTCTTCCCGTCCTCCTCTGCCCACCCGCCCCCCATACTCGTGCGTGCTCTGTCTCTCCAAAGCAAATAAATAAATCTTTAAAAATAAATAAATAAAATAAAATATCACAATGTGGGGGGAAAATAAGTATATAGGGAGATAAGAAAAGAAAGAGCAACAGAAAGTTAATGGTTGGTGAAGCAGATAATGAGTACATGGGGCTCCATATTTCTACTCCTTCTATTTTTGTAAGTTTTTTAAATTTTCCATAATAGAAAATGTTTAAAAATTAGCCAAGAAAATAAGAAAGAATTGATCAGCTAAAAAAAAAAAAAAAAAAATCACACAATAGAATTTCGGTGATTTGACTGGCCCCAAGTTGTCATAAAAGAAGTCAGTCCATCAAACACTCAAACAAAGAGAACCTGAAAGTCTGCCAAGCAGCCAAAATTTTAGTAAAAAGCAAAAATATTTAAATAAAATTCAGACCTTTACAACAAAGTTCAAAAAGTAATTCCTTAAAGCATATCAGCAAGGCCTTCTTGGATGTTGGCCAATCCCCTGGATCTTCTGAGGTCCTCTCTTAGATACACTAACTTCAGGCTGGTTCATTTTCTGGATTGTCCTTTGGCAAAAAGTTTAAAAGTCTTTTAAGAGATCCTTCTCAGCCTCTGTGCCAGTAATTTCTCTTTTATGTATATATTCCCAAGGAAATAATCCAACAGGAAACAGTGAATTAGCAGCAACATGTTCCAGCTACGTGAGAACCCACCTGAGCCACATGCCCGAAGCCTGCACCCAAGAGAGCACTCACACACTGCTGATGTTCTGTGGTACAAACAGGAAAGAATCCAGATGCCCCACATCCAGGCCATGGTTAAGGAAATTATACTATAATCCCATTGCAGGAGGGCCCATGAACAACAGCTATGACAAGCGTGTGCACTATATCAAGACATGTCATCAAGTTTAGAAGTAACGTTAAGGGGGAGAGCAGGACACAGAATACTGCACAGAATAATACAAATGAAGTTTCATTGAAAAGGAAGAAGAGAAAATACAGGAAAGGAAAATATTGTCTGTTTGCTTCTTTCTTTTGCAATGTTATAAAATATCGTTGAAATAAGGGAGGGTGGAAGAGAGGGAAGGAGGAACAGACAAAGAAACAGCCTTCTCTGTGGTATTTTAGCTACGATGTAAGGGCTAATAAAGCCAAGACTATAGTGGACAGTAGGTTAGAAGAAATCACTTATGGGCTCTTGAGCTAAATCCATCATTTTGGATAAGATATGGAGAGTGTTAATCCATTTCCCTATACCCTGGCCAATATTACGTGACCTTAAATGAGGTAGAAGGTTGGGGCGCCTGCCTGGCTAGGTCAGTTAAGCATCAGACTCTTGATTTTGGCTCAGGTCATGATCTCAGGGTTGTGGGGTTGAGCCCTGAGTGGAGCCTGGGATGGAGCCTCAAGGAGTCTGCTGGGGATTCTCTTTCTCCTGCACCTCCTGCTTATGTCCTCTCTCTCTAAAGACAAATAAATAAATCTTTAAAAAGAAAAGAAAAGAAAAGAAAAAAACTTAAAAAATAAGGTGGAAGGTAAAACATTCAAAGAATAATTTGAATAATTTTAAAACACACTTCCTTTGTTATACAGGTGTGGTAAGTAAACTTTAACCAAAATATAAAACAAATAGAGTATTATTAGTGTCCCCCAATCTCTTTTGACCTTTCCCCTCTCCCCTAGCCTACTAAGGCACCAGACATCTATGTCCTAAACTTTCACAACTGCAATAATCATATTAAAAAAAGCAAACTCGGGGATCCCTGGGTGGCGCAGCGGTTTGGCGCCTGCCTTTGGCCCAGGGCGCGATCCTGGAGACCCGGGATCGAATCCCACGTCAGGCTCCCGGTGCATGGGGCCTGCTTCTCCCTCTGCCTGTGTCTCTGCCTCTCTCTCTCTCTCTCTCTCTCTGTGACTATCATAAATAAATAAAAATTAAAAAATATAAAAAATAAAAAAGCAAACTCATGGGATATAATCCTAAAGGAACTTTATTTTTGTTTCCCTTCCACCTAAATCTGTTCCATGGGGTTAGTTCTCTTTTCCCTAAGTAAAAACTTAGGTACGATTTTTCTGGTAACTGTTAAGTGATAACGAGTTCCTAATCAGTAATTCAAATGTCTGGTTTCTTGTTACAAACTCTTGGTTTAATTTAGTCCCCCTCCCTTTCCCTCAGCTCAGGCCTCCTGTCGAAGAGGGGAGCCATTAGTCAGGAAAGGGGCTATGGTCAGCCATTTCTCTATTTTTCACACAGGTGCTATGCCCTCTCCTCCTTACACATCTGGCTAAACTCCTCACGGGGCACAGAGGGAAAGAAAAAGGAAACTGGGCCTGAAAGTCCCCATACTGACTGGTACCAGCAGGTGCTTACAGATTACTCTTGCTCATGAGTATTTCCATGTGTTCCTTTGAGACCCCCTCCATTGCTGGGGACCTATTTCCAGCAGGTTCCTTAATGTGGGTGATGCACATTCTGCAGTATCTCTACTTTCTCTGTTTGCTCATGCAGGAGGCCCGCTTAGTCAGGGTCTAAGAACACGCTGAAGAATAAGCTCCAAGTTCCCATCGCCCTGAGGTTCCCACCCAAGTAGCAATGGCCACTGGGCAGGGCAAATAACATAATGTGGATACACAAAAACACTAGTTTACTCCCCCTGACACAACCACTTTCATGGGACTTTCAACATAGCTGAGGTTCCCGAGATGTTCTTGAGCTCACAGGTTTATATAATCACTGTTATTTGGAATCCAAGACCATGTCCTCAAAATCACTTCCTTGGTTTACTGCACAAACCCCTCCCAAACTTCTTCCAGATATTTCTCAAGGTGGAGGTTGTGGATTTTCCCATTATAATATCATTAACTTGCAGAGTAGCCCTCATAATCAGGGCACCCAAAAGTAGAGATTTTAACTTAAATTGAAGCCTCTGGTTCAACTCCAGATATTTTCTCAGCTCGACAAACTGTTGTCTACCCAAGATTCTAGTTTCTTCCTTCTTATTTTGCCTTCCTGCCCCCAAAATCCACGACCTTAAAACATTGCACTCTACTAACTAAAAACCTTATCATTTTCCTTTCCCTAGATTTCCCTACCTGACCAATAATATCCAACAATTTTTATTTGCCATTTCAGAAAAACCCCATTAACATTAGTGGGACAGATTTTATTGCATTTAATGAGGCATCAATTTGTCTCGTTTTTCTTAAGTCTGAGAAAAATATTTGAGCCAGAAACAAAACTTCTATTGTATTAGCAGTTATAAAAATTATCATAACAAGAGGTCAGCACCCAGAAGGCCCTGTGGATGCTAAGTGGCCCTAGACCACACACCAGAACTTCACCTCTTGGTCAAGTATTAAGTCTTGACACAACATGAGCCTGGATGTCAATAGCATCAGTTCTGACTTGAACAGATAACCCAGAAGGAGGTATGTGTGACCCACCTACATTTATGGATTTGTTCACCATAACTGGAAGTGACAGGAGAAGAAACCTAGAATTTAAGAGGTTGAGTCGAAGTGAATTACAAGATTGGAGCCATTTAGATGCTTCAATTATAGTCAAGGAAAACACTTACTTCCTTATCAAAATAAAACTAGCAAATGAAACTATCTGACTTCAGTTATACCAGAGTTCATCAAAGGGCCACCTTTTACTGAATTCCAATGCAAAATAAACATATAAGTTTGCAGGGTATTGAAAAGATTCTTGAGAGTAACTTATAAATCCTTGTTGAGTCACCTCCTATCATAGGCAGCAGAGTGGTCCCAAACAATGTTTCAACCTACACCCTGGAACCTCTGAATGTTATGTACATGGCAAGAACGAATTAGGCTATATGGAACTAAGATTCTGATTAGCTGAAATAGGAAGAATATCCTAGATTATGTTCAGGTGGGCCCAGTGTAATCACAGTAGTTTTTTAAGTGGAAGAGGGAAGCAGGAAAGTCATGGTTAGGGTCAGAGAGAGACCTAAAGATGTTACACTGCTGACTTTGAAGATTAAGGAAGTGGCCATAAGCCAAGGCATCGCCTAGAGAAGCTGGAAAAAGTGAGGAACAAAGTTTCCCTTAGTCTTCAGAAAGGAATACAGCCCTGCTGCCAACACCTTGATTTTAACCAAGACCCTTTTGGACTTCTGATCTCCAGAACTATAACAAATCTGCACCCTTTTAAGCCACCATATTTGTGGCAACTTGTAACAGCAGCAATAGAAATCTATTATACCCTTCCTAATGTGTCGGTTGGGGTGGGCTTTCCTGCTCTGGCACTCTCTGGTTGCAAGTCTTCCAGAACTATAAAAGAGGGAGTAAAAACATTTGGTGGCTTCAAACCACTGCAACTTCTGAAACTTTCACATGATAATAAGGAATTGATTGTCATCAAATTAATTTGACTATATACTCTTAGAGTCAAGTGACACTATAAGGAGAAGTCAGACAAATCCAAAATATTGGACATTCTATAAGACAACCATACTGGTCTCTTCAAAAAGTCAGTACCATGGGATGCCTGGGTGGCTCAGTGGTTAAGTGTCTGCCTTTGGCTCAGGGCGTGATCCTGGAGTCCCAGGATCGAGTCCCACATCGGGCTCCCTGCATGGAGCCTGCTTCTCCCTCTTCCTGTGTCTCTGCCTCTCTCTTTCTGTGTCTCTCATGAATAAATAAATAAAGTCTTTGAAAAAAAAAGTACCATTATTTTTAAAAATTTTTTAACCTTTCTAGATTATAATATTCTGAATAGTAACCAAAAGTAATGTGTTAAATTTAAACGAGGAAAGTTGGGGTAATGTAAATATAGACTGGTTATAAGATAAAATTAAGGAAGTATTAATTTTCTTAGGGGTGGGGCACCTGGGTGGTTCAGAAGGTTAAGCATCTGCCTTTGGCTCTGGTTATGATCCCAGGGTCCTGGGATGGAGCCCCGCATCAGGCTCCCTGCTCGGTGGGGAGTCTGCTTCTCCCTCTTCCTCTGTGCTCTGTCTCCCTCTCTAGATCTCTCTCAAATAAATAAATTAAATCTTTTTAAAATTTTTTATTAGGAGTAATAATACAGTTATGTAAGAGAATGTCCTCATTTTAGGGGACATGCCTCTACTCTTCAGGGATAAATAGTCACAGTATCTGCAATTTTAAAGTGTTTCACCAAAAATATATATATTTAAATATGTGGAAAATACTAATTATTTGAGTACTGGTGTAGGGGTATTTATTGCACTATTTTTTTAATGTTTAGAAACTTTGTAATAAAAAGCAGGGAATTTATTTTCTAGAACCATTTATACATGGAATTTATTTTCTAGAACCATTTATACATGTTTGTTGAACTATTGCTCAGAAATTTTACATTTTGGTTTAAAATGCCCTTTGTGTACAGAACTTTCTAAAATCATTTGTATGAACTCAGAGTTGTGGCTAGGATATGGCAAGATAAGTACTATTATATGTGAAGTAGTTTAAATGAGTTTCCAGTTAGAAAGCTGATGGGAAAAAAGTGATGTCATTCTGTGAATCAGTGGAAAATTACTGCTCTCTGATTGAAGAAAGTAACCTGGTGGAATGGGGATTTTTGGTCTCAGCAAGTCAGAGATTTTCATTTCTTGGTTTTGCCAATAGAAGGGATAAAAATGAAACTCTGAAAATAAGAAATGGAAACTTATGGACAAGTAAAAAAAAAAAAAAAAAAAAAAAAAAGACAGACACAAAAATTATTCCCTAAACCCCAACATCCTAGAACCAGTAGCAGAGGGAAACTGCAATAAATTTGTGTTATCCAATTTAACTGACGTCTCAGAACTGTGCCAGCCATTTCCCATTGACATATTACTCTAAAACGACATCAGAGGGGATTAAAAAATATTCTAGTCAGTCTAGAGATAAGAACAGAATTAGTTAGCAATATAATGAAAAAGACTTCTATGTACTTTGCCTTTTAGACTTTTTTTTTTGACTGATCAACATTTCCTTTTTTTAAAAAAAGATTTTATTTATTTATTCATGAGAGACACAGAGAGAGGCAGAGACACAAGTAGAGGGAGAAGCAGGCTCCATGCAGGGAGCTTGACATGCGATTCAATCCCAAGACCCCGGAATCATGCGGCCCGTGGAAGGCAGACGCTCAACCGCTGAGCCCCACCCCCCCCCCGCCCCAGGCATCCCTGATCAATATTTCCTATTTGTATTAAAGCATACTTAAAGCTTCTATTAAAATACTTAATAAAGTTGTTTTATTTGAAAAACATACAGCTAAAATCTACAATGAAAGCTGAGAATAGCTATTAGAAATGACAAATACCCACCATTTGCTTCAACGTGGATGGAACTGGAGGGTATTATGCTAAGTGAAGTAAGTCAGTCGGTGAAGGACAAACATTATATGTTCTCATTCATTTGGGGAATATAAATAATAGTGAAAGGGAATATAAGGGAAGGGAGAAGAAATGTGTGGGAAATATCAGAAAGGGAGACAGAACGTAAAGACTGCTAACTCTGGGAAACGAACTAGGGGTGGTAGAAGGGGAGGAGGGCGGGGGGTGGGAGTGAATGGGTGACGGGCACTGGGGGTTATTCTGTATGTTAGTAAATTGAACACCAATAAAAAATTAAAAAAAAAAAAAAGAAAGCTGAGAATAAAATTAGAATTTGAGCTTGTGGATAACATAACCAAGATATCTTCTGCCACCTAGTGGATAATAACTGAATTACAGGAAAAGCCTGAAATGAGTAGGTAGGGGAGATTATCAATCAATCTCTAGTTTAAAGTACAGAAAATCGGGGATCCCTGGGTGGCGCAGTGGTTTGGCGCCTGCCTTTGGCCCAGGGCGCGATCCTGGAGACCCGGGATCGAATCCCACGTCGGGCTCCCTGCATGGAGCCTGCTTCTCCCTCTGCCTGTGTCTCTGCCTCTCTCTCTCTCTGTGACTATCGTGAATAAATAAATAAAATCTTTAAAAAAAAAAAAAAATAAAGTACAGAAAATCCTAAATTTTCTATTCCAGAATCTCGGTTTCTTATATTGATGCACAAAAAATGTAACCTTTCCCATTATGGTTACAAAATACACCTAGTTTATTGCACATTCTGAACACAACGGGCTACGTACTCAAATAGTTTTACTTTTCTCCCATCCCTCACTGTCTTTGCTGAATCTTTTTTTCCCATCCCTTAACAACATTTTGGGCAAAATCTATGTCTTTCCAGATACTTTTATTTATTAAATATCCTAGTATTAGTAAAATTTGAATTTAAGATCCAATTTGATGATGACACCTTCTCCTCATCCCATCAACAGGCCAATTTTGGCTTGAGAGACTCACAATGAGAAATGGCTATGGTCTATTCTTTCACTCCTACCCCTCTCCCTCTTCTTGGGCTGAAAGGTAAAAAGGAACAACTATCTCTAACTTATCTGGCCACTCTTATCACCTCTCTTGTCTGTCTTTATTTATCTGGCTAGACTGATTGTCAATGTCCAGTACACGGGTACTACATACCAATAGCATATACAGCCATCAGCTGTCCTCAAAGATAGGTCATTGTCTTTACCCCTGCCTAAGTAGAGAGGAGTCTAAAATTTAAAACAGAGCTGGTGGTTCACTCAAGTTCATACCCCCCGTAGAGTGAGCCTGAGATCCCTGGTCTCCCAACTTGTTGGTACCAGTGCCCTTCCCTTTCTAAGTAGTTTTTGTGGAAAGTAAAATCTGACTACAGGGGCACCCTAGGTGACTCAGTCAGTAAAGCATCTGACTCTAGATTTTGTCTCAGGTCATGATCTCAAGGTCTTGAAATCAAGCCCCTTGTCAGGTTCCACACTCAACATGCAGTCTGCTTGGGATTCTCTCTCTCCCTCTCCTTCTACTCCTCCACCGCCCCCACCCCCGTTGACTATAAATAAATAAATAAATAAATAAATAAATAAATAAATAAATATTTTTTTAAAAATCTGACTACATGAGTAAAGATAACAGGCAAGATATAATAATGTTACTTTAAATACCCATAGATTATTACTTAGCCTTGATATTTAAAAAACAAACCTAAACACCATTAGCTTAAACAATATAAGGGACATTAATTCAATAATGTATATCATTAAAGTATGTCAGTAATGAACCAATATATCATTTTAGAAGGATTAAGAATGAAAACATAAAGGCTCATAGCTCTAATTACCAATCCCCACTAACTTGATCCTTTCTAAGAATCCTTAGAAAAATGGTTGATGCCAGGTTTGTAGCAGAAAATATACAAGATGAATCTATAACATTTTTGTGCCAAAAAAAGCAAAGAAGCTATCAAAGACTATTGAAATTCTATTTTAAAGATATAAGAGCCAATTCAAAGGGGCTCCCATGTTATGGGACAACATAAGCACCAATAAGAAGACAGTGACTATAATTGACTGAAACATTTCAAATATATAAAAATGCATGCTTCATAATAATACCCTTCCAATCCACCTCTTCCAAGAAAGTGTTAGAAAAAAAATTTTTACTACAGGAAGTTTCCACAGCATCAAATTATTATAACTGTTAACTGATAAATTAAGTGAAAGAATCAACAGTTAGCTTGACTTTCCCTATATGAACTAACTGAATTTTAGGGTAAGCTAATAATTGATGATGAAAAATTCTTCTTTATAGAAAAATTTAGTTATTAATATATAATATTTAATAATCCATTATATAATAGTGTAAGTGTATAAATATGTCAAACTAATTAAACTGTATGCTTAAAATATACATATTTTATTATCCACCAATTATACCTTTTTTTTTTTTAAGTTTTTATTTATTTATGATAGTCACAGAGAGAGAGAGAGAGGCAGAGACACAGGCAGAGGGAGAAGCAGGCTCCATGCACGGGGAGCCTGATGTGGGATTCGATCCGGGGTCTCCAGGATCGCGCCCTGGGCCAAAGGCAGGCGCCAAACCGCTGCGCTACCCAGGGATCCCCCACCAATTATACCTTAATAAAGCTATTAAAAAATAAACAAAAACACAACAACCAAAAATAGCAAAAGGAGTGAAAAGGAAAATCATTGTTTTGCTACATCTAACAAAATAATAGGTCAAGGATACAACATCAGTGGATACTAAATCTATTACACGAAAGGCTGACAGTCAAGTTTACAATGGAGGATCAGGCTTACTCACCTAAACCCAGTGAATAATTATCTGTATCACTGAAGTGGAACAACATTACATGTTTCATGATCTATCACAATGGGAAGTATGTAGCATCCCCATGAGTATTACTGCATAAAACATTACACCTAAATCTAATCAAGCCTGGGGTGTAACTAGCAATTTACAGAAAACATAGAATATAAAAAAAAAAAAAAGGTTAAATGACAATATGAGGAAGCAAGCAGCCAAATCCAAGATATGTAACAACATGAGATAAATGATCTAGTTTCTTCAATAAATCAGTGGAAAAACAGATGCGTACTATTTAAAAAGAGACTTAAGATAATCACAATGTAATAAAACTAGACATTAATGCCAAAACCAAAACCAAAAAGGCAATTCCACCTTAAGGTTAAGAAGCCTTCTGTTAATCATAGCAGAAAAAGAAATTAAGAAACAAACCCATTTACAATTGTACCAAAAATAATAAAATACTTAGGAATAAACTTAACCAAGGAAGTGAAAGACCTGTGCTCTGAAAATCATAAAACACTGACGAAGGAAAATGAAGATGGACACAAACAAATGGAAAGATAGACCATGCTCGCTAATTGGAAGAACCAATATTGTTTAAATGTCCATACTACCTAAAGCAATCTACAGATTTAATGCAACAATTTTTAACAGAACTAGAACAAAAAATAATAAAATTTGTATAGAACCACAAAAGACCCCAGACTGCCAAAGCAATCTTGAGAAAGAAGAACAATCCTGAATGTATCACAATCCCAGATCTCAAGATGTACTACAAAGCTGTAATGACCAAAACATCATGGTACTGGCACAACAGGTCAATAGAACAATCAATAAAACAGAACAGAGAGCCCAGAAATAAACCCACATCATGGTCAATATATCTATGACAAATGGGGCAAGGCTATACGATAGGGAAAAGATGGTCTCTTCAACAAATGGTGCTGGGAAAACTGAATAGCTACATGCAAAAGAATGAAACTGGACTACTTTCTTATACCATACACAAAAATACACTAAAAATGAATTAAATACCTAGATGCAAGACCTGAAGCCATAAAATGTTCAGAAGAAAACACAGGCAATCATTTCTTTGATATTGGCCATAGAAACATTTTTCTAATTATGTCTCGTTGGGCAAAGGAAACAAAAGCAAAATTAAACTATTGGAACTACACAAAATAAAAAGCTTTTGCACAGCAAAGTAACCATAAGAAAACAAAATGGGAGAAGATACTTGCAAATGTTAAATCTGATAAAGGAGAAGAGAACATGAATAAACACTTCCCCAAAGAAGACATACAGATGGCCAACAGCCACATGAAAAGGTGCTCAGCATCACTTATCATCAGGGAAATGCAAATCAAAATCACAGTGAGATATCTTACATCTGTGAGAGTAGCTAAAATCAGAAACACAAGAAATAAGAAATATTGGTGAAGAGGTGGAGAAAAAGAAACTTTTGTGCACTGTTGGTAGGAATACAAACTGGTACTGCCACTGTGAAAACAGTACGGAGTTTCCTCAAAAAATTAAAAATAGAATTACCATATAATCCAATAATTTCACTACTGGATATTTACCCAAAGAAAATGAAAACACTAATTTGAAAAGATATGCACCCCTATGTTTACTGAAGAATTATGTACAATAGCCAAGATATGTAAGCAACCCAAGTGTCCATTCATAGATGAATGGATGAAGATGATGTGTTATATATATCCTCAGCCATAAGAATGGTGGTGTTGCCATTTGCAACACCATGGATGGAGCTAGAGAGTATAATGCCAAGTGAAATAACTCCTGAAAGACAAATACCATATGATTTCACTCATTGTGGAATTTAAGAAACAAATGGTCAAAGAAAAAGGATACAAACAAAAAACTCTTAAATACAGAAGACAAACTGGTGGTGGCTAGAGGGAAGGTGGGTGGCGAGAAGAATGAAGTAGATAAAGGAGGACATTAAGAGTACATTTATCAAAAAAAAAAAAAGAGTACATTTATCTTGATGAGCACTAAGTTATGCACACAATTATATTGCGTACCTGAAACTAATATAATACCATATGTTTGGAAAAAGAAAAGAAACTTTCCATTAAATACCTTTTGGAGGAAAAGAAAAATATTAATAGTTTTCCCTAAAATTACTTAGTTTGCAAAAAAATAATGAGACAGAAACACTACATATTAGAATCTATGGGATCCACTTTTGTGATCTGAGGAAAATTCATAGTTCATAAAATTCATAAACATTTACAGCAATTAAAATTAAGAATGAAAATAAATGAGTTAAATTCACAGCTCAAAAAGCTAGAAAAATAAAAACAGTAACCAAAAGAAAGGATAAGGAAGGAACTAATAAATCTAAAAGCCAAAATTAATGAGTTAAGAACAAAAACATTGCAAAATTAATAAATCAAAGTTCTGGTTCTCTGAAAAAAATTTTAAAATCATAAAAATAGGGATCCCTGGGTGGTGCAGCGGCTTAGCGCCTGCCTTTGGCCCCAGGCGCGGTCCTGGAGACCCGGGATCGAATCCCACATTGGGCTCCCAGTGCATGGAGCCTGCTTCTCCCTCTGCCTATGTCTCTGCCTCTCTCTCTCTCTTTCTGTGTGACTATCATAAAAAAAAAAATAAAAAAATAAAATAAAAATTTTAAAAAATCATAAAAATAATAAGTACCAAAAGGATAATAACCATTAAAACATAAAATATTTTTTAAATCATAAGCTAATATTTTGAGCCTCACTATGCAAATACATTTGAAAAGCTGGATGAAATGGATAATTTTCTAAAATACAGTCTATCAAAACTGACTCCAAAAAAAAATTGACTCCAGTAGAGATAAAAAGCTTAGACCAATGTCCATAACTAAAAAAATAAAGTTGTGAAAGAACTACTCACAAAAATGTACCAGACTGTTTCTTTCTTTTCTTTTCTTTCTTTTCTTTTCTTTTCTTTTCTTTTTTCTTTCTTTTCTTTTCTTTTCTTTTCTTTTCTTTTCTTTTCTTTTCTTTTCTTTTCTTTCTTTTCTTTTCTTATAATTAGTCTGGTACTAGCACATAAATAGGCAGATTTATGAATAGAACACAAAGTCCCAAATTAAACCTTCATACATATGGAAATTTCTAATGTGATCAACATAGTATCAAAAATCACTGGGGGTGGGGGTGGGGGGTGGGGGTGCCTGGGTGGCTCAGTGGTTGAGCATCTGCCTTTAGCTCATGGTATGATCCCAGAGTCCCAGGATCGAGTCCCACATCAGGCTCCTGCTTCCCCTCCCTCTGCCTATGTCTCTGCCTCTCTCTCTCTGTGTGTGTCTCTTGTGAATAAATAAAATCTTTTAAAAAAAGAATCACTGGGGCATCTATAGGGTGTGAGGACAACTTGATAACCATTTTGAAAAAAATAAAATTGGATCCATACCCAAACCATACACAAAAATAACTCCAAATGGATTAGATGTTCTAAATGTAACAAATAAGAAGATCAAATAAATACTAGATGAAATCAGTGGTAAATTCCTTTATAACTTGAATGTGGGAAAAGGCTTTTTATGACTCAAAATCCAAATTCAGTAAAAGAAAACACTGACGAAGTTGACTACAGAACAATTAAAAACTGTCACATCATGTAAGAGAACCCCAAAAGTTAAGTCAAATGACAAATCACTCACTGCAAGAAAGATATTTGCAACATACATCACAGATAATGGGCAATATACTTTATATATAAATTATTTTTAGAAATCAAAGGAAACAAAGACCAGAAACTTAATATAAAAATGGGCAGAAAATATGAATACACAATTCACCATCATGTGCTAAAGGAAAAGGCTGTGAAGGTGAGCAGGCTCCCGTTCTGTTGGGCTGTCCGCAGAGTCACAGAGGCCACCAACTTCTCTTTTAAAAGAGGAATAAATCCTTGCAAGCCACAAGGGTTACTTTAAATATCAGACTGTTTTAAGACATCTCTGAGGGCCACTTAATTGAAAATAACAGAATGAGTTAGAGAGGTGTCATTAGTCCAACAGGGCCAGTTTTATCTATGATTGATAACAACTGAGGACTGAGGAGAGCACCAAAGTGCATTTGTAGTTTTGCATGTCTTTACATCTGGCTTTAAAAGTGACTAAGTAGGTATGTATCCTTACTTTAAAAAAATATATGTTTTTATTTCTAACAATCAACTAGACCGCATCATGATCTCCTTAACAATCCATTGTTAAATGGCTGGAATTTCAGGTCAAACCATGAGACCCTGTGACACTAGGACAATTCTATGATCGCGCAGTTTGACGAGCATAATCAACATACCATTGGCCACTTGGTGGCAATAGACTTCTAATTGCCTGCAAAGTCCTTAAAAGGTATAAACAGCCTTCTAATTGATTTGGAAACTAATTTATAAAGACATTTCAGGCAGGTCACAAATGCTGACTATCCTTTAAAAGGATATTAGAAGCAAAGCATAACATATCCTGTCTTTGTCAAAAATATAGTTGTGGATATGCTCTAGAAAATTCTGTTAGGAGGCACCCCGGTGACTCAGCCAGTTACGTGTCTGCCTTCAGCTCAGGCCTTGATCCTGGGGTCCTGGGATCCAGCCCCATGTTGGGGTTCCCTGCTAAGCAGGGAGCCTGTTTCTCCCTCTCTGTCTGCCTGCCGCTCCCCCTGCTTGTTCTCGCTCTCTCTCTCTTTCTCTCTTGAAAGAAAGAAAGAAAGAAAGAAAGAAAGAAAGAAAGAAAGAAAGAAAGAAAGAAAGCAAAGAATTACAGTAGTCTCTCCCCGTCCATCCCTCTATTGGCCTCCTTCACTCCCCTGCCTCCCTTCCCTTCCCTTCCCTTTCACTTCCCTTCCCTTCCCCTTCCCTGCCATTCACTTCCCTCCCTCCCTCACCTCCCCCTCCCTCCCACCCCACCTCCCCTCCCGCCCCGAACCTACCGCACCCCTCCCCTCCCCTCCCTCCCGACAGCCCCTACCCCTCCACGCCCCCCGCCCCCCCCCCCCCCCCAACCTACACCACCCGCCCCGCACAGCCCGCCCATCCCTACCCGCCCTCTGTTATGCAAGCTCTCTGGAGGTAGAAAAGATTGAGAGAAGTGCTGACATAGTAATGATAACTAAAAAGACATGCTGAAGAGAAATATCAGTAATATTAAGAACCTACTACTGTTTAATCATCTGAGCTTGAGCAAGCCCGTTACCCCCACAGAGCCTGAATTTCTTTCCCCGAACCCTGAGCTAGACCAAGAGGGTCAGCAACTATTTTCTGTGAAGTGTCAGGTAATAAACGCCTTAAGCTTCTTGGGGATACACACGGTCACAACTACTCAACACTGTCTCTGCAGCGTAAAGACAGCAAAGGAGGATACACAAACAGATGAGCATTGCTCTGTTCCAATAAAACGCTATGGACGCTGAAATTTTAATTTCCCATAATTTCCACATATCATGAAATATTATTCTTTTATTTTCAACCATCTAAGAATGTAAAAACCATTATTAGCTAATAGGTCATTAAAAAAAATCAGCCGCCAGCCTGGACTTGGCCCCTGGGGCTATAGTTAGGCAGTCCCTGGGCTGGATGGTCTGTCCCTCAGGTCTGGCTATGTCTCTGTTAATTAAACTGCTATCAATTCCCTATTTAGCTGACTCTGGGGTTAAACTTTATTTATGCTTTCTGGCACCTTCTTTTACAGCTGAAAGCAGTTTCTCAAGCTTTATTCACTCACATACCCATTAAATAAGAATTTTAAAAAGACTACCTCTCTTATGAAGTCTGAATTATTTAAAATAGCAATGTTTTATGTTCCAAACATACAAACAAACATGAGTTTTCAAACTTTACTTGTCCTCCTCCTCCTCTTACCACAAAGAGATTCCCAGACCTGTCTTCACACATCTGAAGATCCCTGCCTTACAGATGCTTAGACTTGGAAATTCCAAGTTGGAAAGCCCTCCGAAAACCTCACTTTTCCTTGCTGCTGGTAAAGAACATCAGTTTTCCATGAACTCTAAATAATGGGGGATAAACTCACCACCTCAGTGAACTGCCAAGGTCCAGGTAAGATCTCCACTTGACTTCCTCAGTCCTTTCTTTCTTTCTTTCTTTTTTTTAATTATTTATTTATTTATTTATTTATTTATTTATTTATTTATTTATTTATGAGAGAGAGAGATTTTAAATAAATCCATACATGGTGGGGTGCCTGGGTGGCTCAGTAGGTTAAGCATCTATTTCCAATCAGGTCATGATCCCAAGGTCCAGGGATGGAGCCCCACATCCAGCTCCATAGGGAGTCTGCTTCTCCCTCTCCCTTCTGCTCCCCTTGCCTGTGCTCTCTGCCTCTGCCAAATAAATAAAATCTTTAAAAAAAAAAAGTCTATACACGGCTAGAAGCACCCTTAAAACTTCCCCTCAAGGATGGCAGTGGTCCCTGGGCAGCTGCCAGTAACCCTGAGGGCCCTGCCAAGCACCCTGTGGCTGGGGAGAACCAGACAGGCGCTGGCCCATGTGGCACAGACGTGGAGCACCAAAGGCACTGGGCGCCTGCGCACCTACTTCTCTGAGCTGCAGTTACCTCAAGGGTATCAGGAAGACGTCGTCCATGCCATAGAATGGAGCACCCTTCGGGCTTGGGGGGTCCTCTGGGATCCCTACCCTGTGAGAAACAGAGCTATCCTTCATGGCTGAAGCATCCATGTTAGCTGGTTCTTGTCCTGCGGCAAGAAGGCCCAGCTCAGCATCAGCCATGTACTCCCAACGGGCACCATTCCTGAGATTATGAGGCACCATCGGGTGTGTTGCCTGGAAGAGAAGGCTGCGACAGAGGCAAGCTGGCCAGAGCCTCCACAAATGATGTCATTGTCACCTCCCACAACCCGAGACCAAGGAGACCCAGGTGAAGCTGCCCTTGGGCTCCAAGAAGGTCATCACCTCAGCCAACAGAGCTGTGGTCGGTGTAGTGGCCAGAAGTGGCTGCACTTACAAGCCCATCCTGAAGGCCACTGTGCCTACCACAAGTATGTGGATAAGAGGGATTGCTGGCCACGCATGCAGGGTGTGGCCATGAGCCCCGTGGGGCATCCCTTCAGCACATCGGCAAACTTGACATCATCCTCAAAGATGCCCCCACTGGCTGCAAAGTGGGTCTCATCACTGCCCAGAGGACTGGGCATCTCAGAGAAACCGAGACTATGCAGGAGAAAGAGAACTAGGACTGGGGAGCCTCAATAAAGTTGATCTTTCTGCAACTTAAAAAAATGAAAAATAACAACAAAAAAACAATACATTTCTTCTGGGAAGAGACAGGGACCGTAAAATGGCCCATCTCCATATATACGTGCTGCTGTTAAGGAGCCTCAGCAGAAAAGAGGAAGTTCCCCTGGAGCAGAGCACTGAGTGCCCCCCGAGAGCCAGGGCCCTTGCGGCAGGCCCTCTCATGTGAGCCTGTCCACTCGGCGAAGTCACTAGAGATTAGCACCCTTGGGGCACATGAAGAATCGGGGCCTAGAACCTTAACCCACTTACCCCAAGTCACATAGATACCAAGGAAGAGCTAGGACTCTCAGACCTCCTTAGAAAAGCAGTTATCCATTCATTATTTGTCTGTCTCTCCGCCTTCCATATCTATCTCTATTCCTGTCTCACTTCCAAATCTCCTCCTTAGGAAGCATTAATTCTCTTATGTTTGAATAAAGTCCTCTGAGAGTTAGTTGGCCAATCGAATTGGGTGAAAAGGCTTGAAAGTGAAGCTGCCCACTGAGAATTTACCAGATAATACAACCTGCAGTGTTCTCTGTCCAATCCTTATCACAAATCCAATTACGAGAAATGTGATTTTTGAAGAATAACTGGAGAGAATGGAGCCCAGGCTCTAAATACTACAACCTTAACTCTTAGATTAAGCCAGAGCATTAGAGATTGTGATATGCCTCTCTTTGACTTTACTGAATTGTAAAACATGTGATGTCATTAATCAGGACTGAAAGGTAATATAAAGAACTGAAGTATACTTTTAAAGTTCTCAAGCAAAATCTAAAGTTTCTAAATACTATAAATCAATTCTTAAAAAGCCCAAATCACTATTTCATTCCTTTGAAACAGTGTGAAGGAATTTCAGATATTTTAAAAATAACTCCATGATACTATCAAAATTTGCATGAATTATATATATTCTACAACTCTGCGCCATAAATATATACCTGCGTTTGAAGCAATGCAACTGAGAATGACGCTGTTTCCCATTAATGCTCTTGTTAGGATTTTTGAAAATTGTACTAATTTCTACAGAAAATAGAGAAATTATAGTGGGTATAAATCTCAAATGACAAGCTAGCTTATTGAAGAAATATGACTTGATTTTCCAAATTTCTGCTCCTGTTTTGAGCTCTCATTTAACAGAGAAACAGCCCTAATTCTTTGACTTAATTCTTTTCTCTCACTCACTTTGGGGTATGCCACTGTTTCAGAACCTTATATGCCAAAGATGGGGAATAGGAGTCACAAACTGGTTCCAAATCTCAAGTGTATCCAGTTTATAATGGAGATGCCTACCATGCCAGTCAGTACCCCTCTGCTCCTGCCTCACACCCAGGCACAGGAATCCATGCAGGGCTGCCTCGTTAAAGTTTTGCTACTATCCACCTTTTTTCCAAGTCCCCAGAGATCTCTGTTCATTCATCACTTCCCTTTCTCTTAGCCAGGACAACATTTTCAAGTCTCATTATCATTTCAGACAGACATCTTGTCTACCTACCCTGTATTCTGGAATTTGACCCCTTAGAAACAGGAGACAGCCTTTTAACCTTCTGCTGTCTAACATGTATCATCCCTCCTTTGAGAGATGGTTGAGCACAGGGTGACCACTAGCTTGAATGGGCAGCAGAAAGTATAAGAAAAGTAAAAAATATAGGTAAGGACCTGAAATATTATCTGGACACACTGATTTTTCAGTATTTATATGGGTTCTCAGATATCTTTCTTAAACAATTTTGTATCTGTGATTAGCCTCCCTATTAAAATAAGTTGCAAAATTCACTTTTACTTCTAACTCCACTTTCGTCAATTGAATATTTCTCTGCTGTGGCCCTGTTTCTATAACACCAATGATCCTAGAACCTGAAAACATAAAGTAAACCCAACCCACAAAATCAGGGCATCTGATCATCTTCACTAAGGAAATTGGGAGTAGTAACATCCTCTAATCATTTATTGACTTATCATATATGTGGGCAGGAGTTTATATAAAACAATGTTTATGCAGCATTATTTATATTAGCAAAAAAATGGAAACAACCTAAATGTTCAATAATACAGAATCATTTAAATAGAGTAGGATCACAGGATAAAATTCTATGCAGCCATTAAGTGTCAAATTGTAGAGGAATATGTGATGATATTGGGAAATATTCACAATAAAATAATAAACCCAGTATAAACTATGCAATTACAATGTTTTAAAGTACAGATTTGAATAGAGTCTATAGAAAAAGGCTGGAAAGTTCCTTACCAGACAGAATGTTAAAAAGGATCCCTGTGTGGTGGTATTGTAAGTGGGATTGTTAAGTGTATTAACAATTAATAATAACAATATATTAACAATATATTCAATATTATAAAATATCTCTACAATGTGCATACATTGTTTTCATGATCAGAGAGATAATGTTATTTGAAAAACCAAAAACATTTATTGAGCTTATGATTTGTGGACCACCTATATGTTATACTTCAACAAAAGAATTTTTTAAAATAAATAAGAGCGAAATAAATAAATAAATAAAAAATAAGAGTAAGGGCACCTGGGTTTCTCATCTGGTAAACCATGCAGCTCTTGATTTCAGCTCAGGTCATAGTCTCAGGGTTGTGGGATCGAGCCCCACATAGGGCTCTGCACTCAGCACAGAGTCTGCTTGTCCCTCTCTCTCTGCTCCTCCCCCACTTCGTGAGCTCTCTCTCTCTCTCTCAAATAAATAAAATCTTTTTTTAAAAAAAATAAATAAATGGGAAGCCTAAGTGGCTCAGTGGTTGAGCATCTGCCTCCTTCGGCTCAGGGGTGATCCCCAGGATCAAGTCCCACATCGGGCTCCCCACCAGGGAGCCTGTTTCTCTCTCTGCCTGTGTCTCTGCCCCTCTCTCTCTTTCTCTCTGTGTCTCTCATGAATAAATAAATAAAATCTTTTAAAAAATAAATAAATAAACAAAAGCAAAGATCTTCAACAACAAGAATAAGAAAGAAAAATATTTGCTGAGATATTCTCAGCCCTGGTTAGGTTTTCTTGCTCACCAAAGAAATGTTTTACAATAATAAAATTTCTTGGCTATCTCATAGAAAATATACTATTTGATTTTTTTTAATTCTCAGATATTAATATGCTTCGTAAAAGCATTTTGCAAATCATGTAAATCATGTACACTAATTGCTGATTCAAAGAGGAGATTGTACTGCAAGTGTACTGTCTCCCCACAGTTGACTGCAAAACCAGGAAGTAGTCGAATATGTCATACAGGTTTCCAATATCCTGGTTCACAGGTTAAGTGAGTCATTAAGAACAGGTTGGGTAAAATTCTGGTCTGACTACTTGTCCTGGACTTCATAATACCTGACTCCACCCTTTGTCTCCAGGCTCTGCCCTGGCTGTCTGACAGCCCCACCTACTCAGTAGGCTTGCAGGTTAAATGAGGAAGAGCAATGGTAGTTAGAAGGAGGATTAGAACATGACTCAAGGATGCCCAGTGAAGAATTATGAATGTGAAGGGTAAGAACCCACTTGCCAGCACTGAATCTGGGTCTGATTTCAACCTACAGCCACTTTATTTTTCTTCTTATATCTGAATCAATTATCTTTAGTTCCATTTGGAGTTAAAATAAAGTGGTTTGCTTCATTCAGCAATGTCATCTTCTGCTGTCCTCTGGTTTTTGCATTGTTTTGTAACTAGAATGGTGGAAAGGGGGTGGTTTCTATCTTTGCACTGAGAACTATAATCTAGTTAACATTCTTTTAACCAACTCCAACACTCAAAGTTACATCCTGGATATCTAGGTGACCTTTGATTAAAATTTTTTAACCTCCAGGATTTTAATCATCCTCAATTCATTCATCCCTTCATTCAACAATTTATTGAATGCCCAGAATGTGTAAGACATTATGTGAGGCACTGGGGATAAAATCTTGAGCAAAATAGACATAGTCCTTACCTATGAAGCTTATGGTTTAGACAGTACAGATCAAAAACATAAAAGCAAAATAAATAATAAAAAAAGGCAAAACAGGCCATTCTAAAACCCTGTAGTAAAAACTCTAATAGAGAAATTACAAAGTGCCACAGGAGTAGGCAACAGAGAAACCCAGATGTACTAGGTGGGTGGGGGGGAATGGGACGGGAATTAACACTTCAGCTGAGGCCTTGTATTAGTTTGCTAGGGCTATCAAAACAAAGTACCACAGACTGTATGACTTAACCAACAGAAATTTGTTTTCTCACAATTTCGGAGGCTAAAATTTGAGATCAAGCTGTCAGCAGGGCTGATTTCTACTGAGGCCTTCCTCCTTGGCTCTTCTATGGTCATCTTCTCCCTTTGTCTTTTCATAGTCTTATCTGTATGTTTGTGTCCTAATTTCCCCTTCTTATAAGGATAGTAGTCATATTGGATTAGGGCCCACCCTAGTGACCTCATTTTAACTTAATCACATCTTGAAAGGCCCAATCTTCAAATACAGTCACATTCTGAGATATTGGGGGTTTCAACATATGAATGGGAAGGGGGGACAGACATAACAGGCCAGATAGATATAAAGGAGTCAGACAGGCAAATGGAAGCACAGAGAAGGATTTCCAGCATAAGCAAAGAGGCAAAGAGAAGGGTGCCTAGGGGAATTTAGTAAGAACTAAATCAGAAAAGTCTTATAAGCCATGTTAAAGAGTGACAACTGTATCCTAAGAACAATAGAATGCTATTGAAAATTTTAACTAAGGAAACAATATTATCAGATTTGCTTTTTAGAAGATATATTTGGCTGTAGTGTCAGGATGAAGCAGGGTCAAAGGGAGGAGGCCAGGGAAGCTATTGCAGTTATTCAGGAGAGACATAATCATGGCTCGAATGGGGATGATGTAATCCAAATGGAAAGAAGTAGATGGAGTCCATTGTACTGATAGGATATGGTGATTACTTGGAGAGAAGGCTGAGAATGAGCAAAGAGTGGAGGGTGAGAAGAAGAAGAAGAAGAAGAAGAAGAAGAAGAAGAAGAAGAAGAAGAAGAAGAAGAAGAAGAAGAAGAAGAAGAAGAAGAAGGAGGAGAAGAAATTAAGGAGAAACATACTGGTTTGATTATAATTATGAGACTTTTGAGTGTGTGTGTGTGTAATTATGAGACTTTTTAACCTCACCAAACTCAAATATTGAAAATTAATCCAAAACCCCAAATGCATCCTTCCAATTTGTTTTATTTTCTTCATCTCTCTTTATGTTTCTAGATCCTTCAAGATGCAGCTGAGGATGCAAAATGTAAGCATGGTTGCTAGGATATCTAGAAATGAAAATACAACTGCTTCCATTTATGGGACACTATACATATCCCAGACGCCAGTGAAATTCTCTACATGCATTTTCTACTTAGCCCTCACAGCCCCGTAAGATAGTTATCAGTATTTATATTTCAGAGACAATGCAACTGGTGCTCAAAAAGGCAAAGTCACATGTCCAAGGTTACAGAATCAGATTCTTGAACCCAGCTATCTCCGACTCCAAAGCCCACTGTATTAACCACTACGTTTTCTATCTCCAGTGAGCCTTCCTTTGAAAACTTGGATGAATTTAAATCCGTCTCCTAAAAGCCTTCTTGCCCTTCATGTACATTTTTACTGAAAAATAAGAAAATAGCCTTAATAAAAACATTCCACAGACTTGAGCTCCATTTTAGAATATAGTATGAATAAAACCCTGGAATTGTGTAACCTACCATCCTCTCCGTACCAGCTTAGATCAAACTAGGCCTTAAGCCTAAATTCAGACCAGGCATACAGATTGCCGAACAACTCATTTATAAGAACAGATTAGATGAGTGACTGAGCAAATTGTCAAAATATCTAGACCAGCTCTTGGCCAGCAGTGCAGAGAACCGGAAGCCCAGCTGATCGTCAAGGCTGCCCATCCCTGAGAAATGTTTATGGAAGAATGTTTAAAGGAGATCCAATGAATCTAGTGTTCTGGATATCCCACTTTGGTTGTTACACAGATTTCTCAATTCTGGTCAGGCCTCTGGCTTGTTTGAAGTCGCTGCCCATAACCGAGATTGCCAAGGCCCTGGCCTTCTTTGGCAGGGGTGCCCTGCTTTTCTTGCCAATAAGCTGCTTGTCTCTCTGGAGCACAGCTATTTTCTGTATGAAAATACAGAAAACATTGTTCAACTTATCTGGAAAATATAAACCCAGCTTATCTGTAGAAAGAAAAGGAAAGAGAGGAAAGAAAAAAAAAGTTTCCCTTACCATTCTGGCATCTGTGGAATTTTGTTTTATCATTAGAGAGACACAATAAGCCCCAGATGGACACCCGAAGGAGTTACAACCTATTGGCAAAGTGATTGACTGGATAAACCATGGGAAGTTCCCAACTGATGGAGCAACATTTTTTTTTTAAATATATGAGAAAGAGTTTGGTTTCCCAGAGGAGCTAGAAGGGTGGGATCCAGCCAGGAACTGTAGCAATAATCTGGTAAAGATGTGATGAAAGCTTTGATGGAGTGGCACCTGCGGAACAGCAAGGAAGGGAGAATTTGAGAGACATTGTGAAATCATAACTGCCAATATATTTGAGTGGTTCCTAGCCATATCACCTCAGGGTTTCTGTGCAATGGGCCTTAAAGTTAGAATTTTATAGGATCTCAGAAGTATTACGCCAAGACCTCATTTACTTACTTATAAGGTTGGTATTGCTTATATTCTAGTACAGTCTTTATAAGGTCCCTCTATAAGAATATAGTATTTCCAAATATCAGTGAATGTAACATAAAAGTTTTAAAGTTTACCACTGCCTTCCCTTTTTACCCAGGGTGGCTGGCTCTGTGCAAGGGAACAGGAGCACCAGAAAGGTTAAAATGGTGTAGTGTAAGTCTCGAAAGGAGGTTTTTCTTTTTTGTAATGCAATTACCTAACAGAAGCTTTGATTGCTGGGGCATCCACTTCAAAGCATCCATTTCAAAGATGGCTATCTTGAATAAACTCCTTGCTAGCGCAGGACTAGATAAAGACTCAGGCCACTCCTCCCACCCTTCTCTGCCAGCAGGGCTCCTCTGTTATAGAGATCTTGGTTGGTTTCAACAACTGAGCATTTGAGCTGTTTATTTCTTCTCTCACCACACTTTAAATTCCTGCTCTTATGTCTTGAATTCACCAATAAAGGATGACCCTGCAAAACCTCACCCTCGACCTTAATAACAGCAGAACCCCAGGTGCGTGCTTGCACTCTCTCATGCTCGTCTCTACTTCTCTACCTGTGACTGTTGTGTGGCCCGACATGTGTCACATAATTTCCAGAACATGTAAACAGTATATCCCTCCCCCCTCAAGTTTCCTGATAGTCGTTGCTGAGAATGTCTTGCACCATAATGACAACCACTGGCTGTAAAAAAGAAAAAGAAAAAGAACCACAGGGCTGGTCCAGCCACACATTGGTTACCTATAGGGCACAAAAGACAAATGGAAATGACACAGAAGGCAAAGGGACTCCACAGGTGGTGGAGAACTATTGATTAGTTTCTTTTTTAATCAATGATGTGGTTGTGTGGTAACTATCATCTCTCCCCTTCTGATTAAAGAGCTCCACCTACCCAGTCACAGAATCCTCGGCTACAACTGGGGGCATGGTCACTGGGCTAAGACAAACACATGGCATGTCCCCCACTGGATATTCTACAACATGAACTCAAAACCTATGCAGGTAATTTGATATGAATATTACACGTTACCAACATTTGCTTTAATTTTTCCCTTGGGCTGTTTTCATTTGTTTTCTCTTTGCAAAACTGGCTGCCATCTAGCAATGAACTGTTTTTCCAGATATCTAACGTTTCACCTCCCTTATGCATCTATAAACTTAGGACACCAACATTATAAGTTGCTAGGCCTCTAAATTCAGTACACACAAGAATCATCTAGGGAGCTTCTTTAATAAAATGCAGATTCTAGGGCTCACCACCATAGAATGTTAATTTAATAAATGTGGGAAGGGGCTCACTCAGGAAGTTTGCCAGGGGATTCAGACCTAGTTGGGAAGTACTCCTAAGTTGAATCCAGCAACACAACGCACAAAGCCAAACTCATAGATTAACATTTCCCAAGAATCCTTTGAGAACATGACCCCATGTTATGCATGTGTCAATTTTTTCCATGGTGTAAACTGATGCAAAGTCAGATGCCTGTGATCCCAGTGTGTTTGGGCAGGGGCAGATTTTCTCCCTAGGGAGAGGTGCAGAAACATTGATTGCTTAATGTTACTCCACCCTGGCATTTATTATTAGTCATAAAAATTGACTGAGCCAACTCCAGTATTGCCAGTTCATTTGATGAGTATCCAAGGTGGGTAGACCCCTACAATTTACTTCCCTCTCCACTCAAAGGGCAAATGTGCAACCCAACTCATAGACCAGGCTTCTGAGCAAAAGTTTGAATGATCCCTGAGGTCATACAAGCTTTTCAGCATTGTTTTGAGAGTACCCAAAAGCCACTGGGATTGTTGAGATCACCAGTTCCTTTATCCTGTGGAGAAGGAGAAGGAGAATGATTGATGTTACACTCATTTTTGAATTGAGAAAAACTGTGGGTTCCTGAAAGATTTATTCTTGAAGGATGACAAGAATGAATTGTTGTTTCTACAACCCTCCAAACTATGTTACCTACCTCACCTAGTGTCCTGGCACCAAGAGGGGTGCCCTGGGGCCGGTATGGCACCAGACTTGTTGGCTTTAAGTATGTTAGTCCCACCTTCAGTCTCAGAACACCTGTATAAGCCTCTCTGAAGTTAGCCAAGTCAAGGACCATAAAGCAAATATGGGTTAAAAATCACCCTAATATCCCCATCCCTACCCTACCCCTAGTGCTTCTTCATCCTTGATCCACTGCAACGTACTCACCTTTAATTCACTAAGTTCAGAACACCTTTTGGGAACGTCATGAACATACTATGAAGGCACACACATGATGCCTTTCCACGCAGTCAGCTTTATTTAGTCACAAAGCAAAGTTAACATAGTGATAAAGCAGGTTCAGGATTCTAAACTCAATGAGATTTCACCACGTTTAACTTGGCTTCTTATGTGTCCCACAAAGCAAAGCATAAGACCAGTCACACAACCAATAAGATAGAACAGCGGGTAGGAGGTTAACAACCCAATGGCAAAGTCAGTCTGTGAACATGCAGGTGACGGAAAGCCTCAGTCCGATATGGGTCAGCTCTGGGCACTTGCTGCTTATTATGTTCAAGTAATGGAAGAGCTCGGTTCTTTTTCGAGATTAAGCAGGCGGAGCGTTCAGTGGCAGCTCCCTTTCTAAAGAGGTCTGACACGGAAGGGTCAGTGTCAAAGGAGTCTGACTTGCAAAAATCCTCTCTTTTTAAAAGGATTTAATCAGGGGATCCCTGGGTGGCTTCGCGATTTAGCGCCTGCCTTCAGCCCAGGGCGTGATCCTGGGGACCCAGGATCAAGTCCCAACTCCGGCTCCCTGCATGGAGCCTGCTTCTTTCTCTGCCTGGGTCTCTGCCTCTCTCTCTCTCTCTGTCTGTGTCTCATGAATAAACAGATAAAAATCTTAAAAAAAAAAAGGATTTAATCAATCTTGGGCCTTTGCAGATCTCCTCCATTTCTGCTGGTTATCAGTTCTGAGTGTCAGTAGCTGATGCTGGACTCTGTGCTATATGGTGTAGCTGCAGTGCCCTTAGCTGCTTGAGTCATTGCTTGACACAGGTCCCTGCATGACCTTAATGACTCCATCTCACTCTCTACAGGGGAACTCTTGGGGGGCCTCATTCTCTGCTCATTACTGGCAACCACCACCAATGGAGAGCAAGGGCCAGAATTTTTTTTTTTTCTTGCCTTGTCTGGCTAGAATTTTTGTTACGTTTTGCAGCAGAAAGATTTTTCTTGCAGTTTCAAAAATTTTCCATGAGCAGAGAAGTCAGGGACATGCAGGAAACTCCAAGAAGCTAGAATGCCATGAACCCAATAACTAACTATGATGTGATTGGTTAAGAACTGCTTTCATAGGGCCCCTGGGTAGCTCAGTGGTTAAATGTCTGCCTTCAGCTCAGGTCCTGGGATTAAGTCCTACATCGGGCTTCCTGCTCAGCAGGCAGTCTGCTTCTCCCTCTGCCCTTCCCTCCTGCTCATGATCTCTCTCACTCTCCCTCTTAAATAAATAAATAAAATCTTTTAAAAAATGCTTTCATATGTACCTTCTGCTTTTAAAAGAATAAGATTCAGCTCTATTAATGATAATCATTTAACATCATACTTAATAGTGAAAAGCTGAAAGCTTTTCCACTAAGATCAGGAATAAGACAAGGGTGCCCCCTCTTACCACTTTTATTCAATATAGTCCTAGAAATCCTAGCCAAAGCAGTTAGGGGAGAAAAAAAAAAAAGCATCCAAATTGGAATGGAAGAAGTAAAATTATCTGTTTGTAGATAATATGATATATAGGGAAAACTCTAGGGCACCTGGATGACTCAGTTGGCTAAGCATCTTCCTTGGGTTCAGGTCAAGATCCCAGGGTCCTTGGACTGGGCCCTGCATTGGGCTCCCTCGTCAGTGGGGAGCCTGCTTCTCCCTCTCCCTCTACTCGTCACTGTGCTCTCTCTCTCTCTCTATCAGATAAATAAATAAAATCTTTAAAAAAAGAATAAAGATCCCAACAAAAACGTATTACAAAGAATAAATAAATACAGAAAAGTCGCAGGACTTAACATCATATACAAAAATCAATTGCATTTCTATACACTACCAATGAACTCTCAGAAAGAGAAATTAAGAAAACAGTTCCATTAACAATACAGAATAAAATACTTAGGTATTGATTTAACCATGGAAGTGAAAGATCTACACACTAAAAACTATAAAACATTGATGAGAGAAATTGAGAAAGACACAAATGGAAAGATACTCTGTTTTCATAGACTGGAAGAATTAATATTGTTAAAATGCCCATACTACCCAAAGTAATCTACAGATTCAATGCAATCCCTATCAGTATTCCAATAGCATTTCTCACAGATCTTTTTTAATCCTAAAATTCATATGGAACCACAAAAGACCCCTAACTGCCAAAGCAATCTTAAACAAGAAGAACGAAGCTGGAGGCATCCTACTTCCTAATTAAAGACTATATTGCAAGGCTAATAATCAAAACAGTAATGTACTGGAATAAAAACAGACACACAGATCAATGGAACAGAATAGAGAGCTCAGAAATAAACTCAAACATATATGGTTAATAATTTTTTAAGTTTTTATTTAAATTCTAGTTATTTAACATACAGTATAATATTAGTTTCAGATGTACATGGTCAATTTATGACAAAGGAGTACAAATGCACAATGGGAAAAGAATAGTCTCTTCAATAAATGGTGATGGAAAAACTGGAGAACCGCATGCAAAAGAATGAAATTGGACCCCTATCTCAGATCATGTATAAAAGTCAACCCAAAATGGGTTAAAGACTTGAACATAAGACCTGAAACTGTAAAACTTCTAGAAGAAAACTTAGGGGGTAAATTCCTTGACATTAGTCTTAGTGATTAATTTTTTGGATTTCACACCAAAATCAAAGGTTAAAAAAGCAAAAATAAACAAGTAAGACTGCATCAGACTAAAAAGCTTCTGTGCAGAAAGGGATGACATTCTGACAATGAGCTCCCTCACACACACACACGCACACACACACACCCCACAAACACACACACATATTTGCACACCACACATCCAATAAGGAGCTAATGTCCAAAATATACAAGAAACTCATAACAACTCAATAGCAAAAAAACAAATAACCCATTTTAAAAACAGCAAATAACCTGAATAAACATTTTTCCAAAGAAGGCATACAAATAGCCAACAGGTACTTGAAAAGGTATTCAAGATCACAAATCATGAGAGAAATGGGTCAAAGTAGTTAATAAATAAAAACTTCCAGTTATAAGAGTAATAAGGTCTGGGAATGTAATTACAGCACGGTGACTATAGTTAATAATATTGTATTGTATACTTGACAGTTGCTAAGAGAGTAAATGTTTAAAGTTTCACCGCAAAAAAGAAGTTACTATGTGAAGTGATGGTTGTATTAACCTTATTGAGATACTCATTTTGAACTATGTACATATGTCAAATCAACAGACCTTAAACTTACACAGTATTATTTGTCAATGACATCTCAATAAAGCTGAGGGAAAAAAGATAAGAGATAACAAATGCTGGCTAGGATGTGAAGAAAAGGAACCCTCTACCAACTTCCTGTTGGTAGGAAGGTAAACTGATGCAGCCACTATGGAAAACAGTAGGAGGTTCCTCAAGAAATTAAAAATAGAACTACCGTATCATTCTGCAATCCAGCTTCTAGATATATACCCAGAGAAAACAAATCACTATCTCAAATACATCTATATTCTCATGTTGATTGCAGTAATATTCACAATAGCCAAAGTATGGACATAATCTAAGTGTCTGTTGACAAATGAATGGACAAAAAAAATGTGAATGCACAAACACACACACAGGAATCTTAATCTGCCTTTAAAAAGGAGGAAACCCAGCACGTGGATGGATGAATCTGGAGGGTATGGTGTTAAATGAAATAATCCAGACAGAGAAAGACAAATACTGTATCACTTGTATGTGGAATCTAAAAAAAAAAAAAAAAAAAAAAAAAATCTAACATAAAAACAGAGTAAAAATGATGGTTGCCTAATGGGGCACCTGGGTGGCTCAGGTGGCTAAGTATCCAGCTCTTGATTTTGGCTTAGGTCATGATCTTATCGCTTGTGGGATCAGACCTTGAGTTTGGCTCCACGCTCAGTGGAGAGTCTCCTTGAGAGTCTCTCTTTCTCTCTCCCTCTGCCCTCTACCCTCCTCTCCCTCTGTCCCGTTCTCTTCTTTCTAAAATAAATAAATAAATCTTTTTTTTATTTTTTAATTTTTTTTTAATGATGGTTGCTAAAGGTTGGGGCTGGAGAAAATAGAGAAAGGTGGTAAAAGGGTATAAATTTTCAGTTACAGTATGAGTAAGCTCTGATGATCTAATGAAAAACATGGTGATTATAGTTGATAATTCTGTTGTGTATGATTGAGATTTGCTAAGGGAGTATAACTTCAGTGTTGACACACACACACAAAGGTAACTATGTGAGGTGACGGATAGGTGGATGTATTGATTAACTGTGAGAATTCTCTCACTATGTATATGTATATCAAATAATTGCAATGTACGTTTTAAATATATTACAATTTTTTTCAGTCATACCTCAACAAAGCTGAAAGAACCATTAAAGAAGATTTAATTCAGACACTAGCCAATCCCTAAATTGTATATATAAGTAGAGTTTATAATCCAGAGAAAATTTAAGTAAATATAAACACCTGAGGACAATTAGATACACTTTTTTTAAAGTTTTCAACTATTCTCAAAAATTATTTAATCCAGCATTGTTTTTTTCCATAATAAAAAGCCACCTCCTTCCTTGTGAGCAGCTTTTGCCAACTTTAGACTATTGGAATGGATAGAGATGGGTCCCTGTAAAGGATGGAGGTAGAAGAGACAATTGGTGTCTAAAAAAGTCAGAACAACTTTTTGAAGCAAGGAAGCATTAGCTTTAACGTGTAAACAAGGTAAGTGATCACCAAACTGAAGTAATCGATAGACACTATGAACACTCTACTTCCCAAAATGTGTTTGTTCATCTCATGCATGAAGCTTCACTATCATATTTCTTCATCTCAAAGCACTTCTATCAGCCAAAATATCAGTATTCATGGATGATTTTTGTTAATCATCCATACTTTTTTGTAAAAGATTTGCAGATTCTTTTGTAAGAGTAAGTTTTAATAGATAAGATAGGGAAAATAGGTGAGTACAATAATACCTAAGGGGATTGGGGGAGGGGTGGAAATCTGAGAGCCTCACCATTTTGGCTATAGCACTTACTAAGTCCATGTAACTGGTTACAAGCATGGCATTTAATCCCTTTACCAACAGCAGACCTACATAGTAGGAGCATTATTCTTAAGGGCAAGAGAAGGACAAAGCTAACAACCATATACTATTTCCTTTCACACTCTTATTCTTTGGATCTAGACTTCCTTGGCCAGATACCTGATGTTTGCTGTCTTTCCCCTTTCTTTTGGCTTACCAAGCCCTGATGGGGAAAAGACATTTAGCAATAAGTGCACAGGCCCAAATTTACATAGTTAACTTATTTGCAACAAGGACAGACATAAACCTCTTTGACATCAGCATCCCAACTTTTCTCTAGATACATCTCCTCAGTCATGTATCTGAGATACATCTAGATACAAAAATAAACTATTGGGACTATCACACTTGTCAGAATGGCTAAAATTAACAACAAAGGGAACAATAGGTGTTGGTAAGGATGTGGAGAAAAAGGAACCCTCACGCACTGTTGGTGGGAATGCACAGTGCTGTAGCTACTCTGGAAAACAGTATGGAAGTTTCTCAAATAGCTAAAAAAAAAAAAAAAAACAAAAACTATCCTATAATCTAGTAATAATATACTACTGGGTATTTATCCAAAGAATACAAAAAGACTAATTTAAAGGGATACATGCACCCCTATGTTTATTGCAGCATTATTTACAATAGCAAAGATATGGATGCAGCCCAGTGTCCACTGACTGATGAGTGGATAATGAAAATGTGGATAAAAATGAAATATTATTCAGCCATAAAAAGGAATGAAACTTTTCCATTTGCAACAACATGGATGGAGCTAGAGACTATTATGCTAAGCAAAATAAGTCAGTCAGAGAAAGACAAATACCATATGATTTCACTCATATGTGGAATTAAGAAATAAAACAAATGGGCAAAGTGAAAAAAGGGAGAGATACATCAAGAAACAGACTCTTAATTATGGAGAACAAACTAATGGTTAACAAGAAGGGAGGTGGGTGATTTAAATAGGTGATAGGTATTAAGAGTGCACTTGTTGTGATGAGCACTGGGTGATGTATGGAACTCTTGAGTCACTACATTGTACACATGAAATTAATATAAACTGTATGTTAACTGATTGGAATTAAAATAAAAACTTTAAACATAAGAAAATATCCAAATGATTGATAAGCACATGAAAAGGTGCTAAAAATTATTACTCATCAGGGAGATGCAAATTAAAATCACAGCGAGATACGCTATATATTCACAGGAATGGCTAAAATTAAAAAGACAACATAACAATACCAAATTTTGAAGTGAATGGAGAAACCAGGACTCTCATGAATTGTTGATAGAGTTTAAAATGGTACAACCACACTGGAAATTATTTGGCAGTTTCTAATAAAGTTAAACATACACCTTTTTTATATCCCAGGATTTCCACTCCCAGATATATATCCAAGAAAAATGACTTGTTTATGGAAGATTTATTCAAAATAGCCAAAAATAGAAACAACCCAAAAGCCCATCAGAAGAATGAACAAAAATGGCATATTCATACAGTGGAATACCATACAGAAATAAAGGAGCAAGCTATTTGATAAAAGCAACAACATGAGTGAAAGTCAAAGACATTTTGGTGAGCAAAAGAAGCCAAACACAAAAGAATACCTACAATTTGAGATTTCACTCACATGTGGAATTGAAGAAGAAAAAAAATAAACATAGGGGAAGGGAAGGAAAAATGAAATAAGATAAAAACAGGGAGGTAAACCACAAGAGACTCTGAATCATAGGAAACAAACTGGGGTTCCTGGAGGGGAAGTGGAGGGGAGGATGGGGTGACTGAGTGATGGGCATTAAGGAGAGCACTTGATGGAATGAGCACTGGGTGTTATATGCAACTGATGAATCACTAAATTCTACCCCAAAATTAATAATACATGTTAACTAAATTAAATTTAAATTTAAAAAATCTACTGTATGAGTCCATTTATACAAAATTTAAAAACTGGAAAGCTACTGGTTGAGCAGACTGTGGTGACTGGGAAGGGATATGAAGGAACTTTCTGGGATGACGAAAATATTTTATAACATTGTAGGATTGTATACAACTGTAAAAATATAAGCACATATTATTGAGCTATCCCCTGGAAATGTTTACATTTTGCTACACATAAATTATGCTTCAATTTTAAAAAGGGAAAAAAAGAATCCCACATGGAACCCCAAATATACGCAACCCAGATGGGTTCTGGGAACTCCCCAGTCAAAAAGATCCAGTTTGGAGAGGAGGAAACTCTATGCCTCCCCAGGAGTTTGGCTGAGCCCTAAGGGTTCATCCTCTTGATTCCCTGCTGTCCACTCAATTTTGCTACACAGCAATCCAGGGATGAAATTCTGACAATGAGCTCCCTCACACACACACACGCACACACACACACCCCACAAACACACACACATCCACTTCTGCCAAGCATTTTGCAAGTTTAGTCAACTTTTTGCAGATTTGAGGTTCAAAGTCATACAGAGTGGTCTCATCATAACTGTCTCCCCTTCTTTCTAAATGCAGAATAAAAACTGCTTTTCTCAAGCCAAGATGCCAGCCAAAACCCAGACCACAGAGTCACAGCTTTCTCCCCAAAAGGCCTGGACAAGGAAAATCTTTCATGAGAATAGAGCACTCCTTCTGAAAGGAATTGTGGGAGATACACAACTCCCTCTTCTCTATGCTTAGCCACACTACTCTGGTTGAAGCAAATAGCAGAGGCAAAGCCTTTATGGGTAGCTAACTGCTCTTTGCCCCTCCCCATTTCCTCTCACCCTGGCCTCTAGGCCCCGGGGGAGCTCTGAGAAACCTTGAGAGTCCCTTGAGGGCAATTTGAAAACCACTGCAGTAGCTCTGGGGAGGAAAGATTGACAAAACTGTGAGTTTGAGAAAGTAGCCATTTGCCCTGCATTTGGAGTTGGAGTAGAGCAGTGAGAGATTCTAGTTACATGAGTGTTGATGGTACTGGATGCTTTGGGGTCTGCTAAAAGAATAAAATTTTTCACCTGTTTTCCATGACCTATCTTCAATCAACCTTACCTCTTACTTTCCCCCTCACCATGAAGATAATGAGGAGTAGTAACTTTGCCCTCCTTTTGGGCACGCAATTCAAATGGGGTCTTTACAACCATTTTTAAGGAAACATGCTGATGCAGTGGTAGCTGAGACTCTAATGGAAAATATTAGAGGAAGCAGTATAAAAGCAAGACCAAAAGGGACACCTGCGTGGCTCAGTGGTTGAGCATCTGCCTTCAGCTCAGGGCGCGATCCCAGGGTCTGGGGATCCAGTCCTGCTTCTCCCTCTGCCTATGCCTCTCTCTCTGTGTGTCTCATAAATAAATAAATAAAATCTTAAAAAAAAAAAAAAGCAAGACCAAGAGATACATAAACAAGGTGTTTAAAAGGTAGTGCTTCTTTACCTCAGCTTTTTTTGGATGTACTTACATACAACAAAGTCTACCCATTTTAAGTGTACAATTTCATGAATTTTGGTAATTGTATATCATTGCATAATCACGACCACAATCTAGATACAGAATAGTTCCGTCTCCTGAACATTTCCTGTGCCCCTTTGCAGTAGTTCCTTTCTCCTACCCCAGCCAGAGCAACCTCTGATCTGTTTTTGTCGCTATAATTTTGCCTTTTCTAGGGTTTCATATAAATGGAATGATATAGTACATAGTCTTTTGTGTTTGACTTCTTCTACTTGACTTCTTTTCACTTTGAGCTATTTTTAACCTATATTACCTATATTATTAAATATATTACTATTTTGTCCTTTTTTATTGTTGAGTAGTACTCTATAGTATGGATATACAATTGTTTAATCTATTTACCAGTTGATTGACATCTGGATCACTTTCAGTTTGGGACTGTTATGAATAATGCAGCTATGAACATTTGTACACAAGTCTTTTTGTGGACACATGTTTTCACTTCTCTTGGGTAAATACCTAGGAGTGGAAATGATGGGGTGTATATATAGTAAGTGAGTGAATATTTACCCAGTCATGGGTGGAAACATAGCTAGGGAAGTCCAGAGCCCAGAGCCTGTGTCAAAAGCTGTAGATAAGCTACAATTCTCAGTATTTTCATGATTCAAGAGTCCTAAGCCAACAACAAAATAAGACCTACTTTGGAGCCTGTGTAACCTGTGTAACCCAGTAGAGTACCACCCCATAGGAAAGCCCACAACCCAGCTTCCCACAAGGGAAACCTCCCATAAAGATCATTCCTAAACCTCCCATAAAGATCATTCCTGTGGAAGATGAGCTCATCATATAAAACATACAAGAATGTCCAGTTCCATTAAGATAGCCAGAAAATTGATACCAAAAACAATATCCAATAGAGCAATCTTAAAGGTATTTTAAAATGTGCATTTAATTAATTAGTTAACGTTAGTTAACTAGTTAATTAGTTAACATTCATTGTTCTTTTTTTTATATTCATTGTTCTGCTTTTCTTTTCTGCACATCCTTGTATGTGACTCTTCCATACTACCTTGAGAAAAGCTAGAATATTACAGTAGAAATTCAAAGACAAAAGTAGTATTTGCTTTAGGTCAGTTTTTGCTTCCAAAATAAATTTTTGAGAATCAACAGGGAATATCCAAGAGTAACAGTCACAGACTCTAAAAAGAGAACAGAAGATATGCTGCTTACCCCATGCCTAACCACCGGGGAGATAAGTATCACCTGAACTAGTTGGTAAACAGAGAGGCAGAAATGGACTGTGGCCTTGAAAAAAAGTTGAAGGCCTGGATATGAGAGGACCTGACTTAGAAAGGTCACAGGAAGATGTCAAGGATTATCTGTGCCAGAGCTAAGTGCTAAGATGATTGTGGCCTCTTAAGTGAGCACTATGTCATTCACAGTTGCTGTTTTTCTCAGTACATGCATGAGGGCATTCCATGGACATCCATCTGCATAGCACTCCTTAGATTATCCAGTAAAACACCTACCTACCTCCAAATATTTGTCAAGCACCTGCCAAACTTTATCAAGAATAAAGTACCTTTCTAATATATAATTTATAAAATATATTACATATTAATTAATTATAATATGAAAGTATTAATGTAGAATATAATAATATAAAACAGTCTCCAAAATATATTGTTGGGGATAAAGCAAAGTATATAATAGGTTATGTGGTAGGATACCATTTGTACCATTTATAGAAGAAAAGTATATACACACATATGTATGTGTGTAGTTAAGTATTTATATATTTGTACATGTAAAGAATATCTCTAAAAGATACAGAAGTTCATGACAGTAGTCTCTAGAGAATAAAAGGGTGGCTATGGAATTGAGTGGGTGAAGAATTCCTTATATTATATACTCTTAAAAATAAATAAATAAACTCTTTTGTTCCTTTTGAACATTTTTATTGTGTGTCATATACTCCAAAAATTGAATAAAATAAGGCAGATAAATATCCACATAAAACAGCAACTTTGCTTTTAGATAATTTCCCTGCAGAAGCCATCACACATGTACAAAAGGAAAAAAATGCAATATTATTGATAAGGGTAAAAAAACTAGAAATAATTCAAATCTTTATCAGTAGGGGAATGAGTATATAAAATGTGGAATAGCATATAGCGGTTAGAATAGATGATAGATAAATCTATCATAGGATAACTTTAAAGGAAATCAATTAGATTGATCTATCTGTGTTTCAACTCAAAAATATGTTGAGCAGAAAAAAGTATATAGACAGTATGTGTTTAGCATACAACTTAAGTAAATTTTTAAAAACACATTAAGTAAATATATAAAGTGGGCTAAAAGGATTCCAAACCCACAGTGAATTTTACCTCTGTGGAGGGCAAAGTTAGGGGGAAGTGGGAATGAGAGGCTAGTAATATTATATTTCTTAAAAAACAACTACGAAAAGAAAAAGAAAAAAGGGAAGTAAGGTAAGATAAAGCGTTAAAAGTTTTACATCTGGGTGATAGAAATATAGGTGCTTCTTGTTTTATTCTTTGCATTTTTCTGCAGTTCTAGAAATGTAAAAGAAGAAAGAAGGAAGGAAGGAAGGAAGGAAAAAGAAAAAGGAAAATACAAATATCCAACCAAAGTTCTCCAGAAAGACCCTTTTACTTTCTTTATAAAGTCAAGTAAACTCTAAACAATTGGCCTTGATGTTATTAATAAATATACCTTTAAAAAAATAAATAAATAAATAAATAAATAAATATACCTTTAAAGTATAAAATTTTGTATTGGAGGTTTTAAAGCATTGGGAAACTGGTTGTGGCTCCAGATTTCATTCCTCAGATGCAACAGGATGAAACTATTGTCTAAGAGAATGCAGAGAAGTCTGACTCCCCGCGACGACGTTGCTCCCTGGATACACCCATTTGTATCCAACCCTCATTCTCCCAAACCCCTAATGGCATATTCTGTTGAGGAAGCACCATGGCTTGCTTCAAGACATATTCATTTTCCTTGTGCCTTTTTGCTCTTTGTGAAAAAGAAAACTTTCTGGAGGCGGAGCTTGTTTGAGCAACAACACCCTCTTTAAAAACCAGAGTCTCCACGCTTACTGGATCACTTCAGTTCCAGCATCCTGCCTAGCAAAGAAGCAATTAGCCAAAATGATGCCTGGAGGCTTAACTGAAGCCAAACCTGCCACTCCAGAAGTCCAGGAGATTGCTAATGAGGTGAGTTGATGTCTCTCATGAAAAGGATTGATCTAATATCTTGGTTCCTAGGTGGGCCGTCTTAAGCGTGTGGGTGAACTTGAAAACCAGAACACTGAGAAATGTGGGGTTTTGTTCAGCCTTCCCTACAACTAAAAACTTTTTCAGATGAAACCTCTAATAATCCTATGAGAGTGATCTTGAGCAAGTAACATCCCTTCTCTGAGCCTCAGTTTCCCCATTAATAAAAGAATTTATATTGGCTCATCTTTATAGGCTTACAATGTATGATTCTAGGATTACTAATTCAGTCTGTTGAAGCTTCTAATCTTACCAAATGGAGCCAACATGTAATTAAAGTCTGAAGTTGTTAACAATTTGACGAACTAGACTTCACACGCTCTGCAGGGAGATTTTTTTAAATGGGTTAAAGGAAGAACAATATTGCGAAGACAATCCACTTACACACTTCCTGCCAATTTGCCTAATAGAAAATATTTCAGTCTCTTCATATTTAGAAGATGATTAAACTAGTAGGAAAGAGGCGTGGCATAGTCTATGGTGATTCCAAAATTGATTATGGTGAAAACAGAACTCAATGTTTTTAGTAAGTTGATATATTTTTCTAAGTGTTGTTTCACTGGCTATCATCTATATGATAAAATTTTATTATACTGCATATTTTATGAAAAGAAAATATATATAAGTTACTATTTTAGGTTTTTAAATTGTTCCCCTATTTTCTTGTATCGTTCCTTGTTTTTTCTCTGTGAAACTTCATTCTATGACTCTGGCCAACAAGATCAACTTCTTGTGTAAGTGAAAGAGATAGGATCTCTATGTTAGGGCTCTGGAGTGCTCCCCAGAGATTGGATGCCTGGAATTCTACATTCTTTGGGGATAAATCTTTCCCTTTCAAGAGTTCTTTTAAAAAACATATACTTTGTAGCTTTTCTTTCTTTAATGGGTAATATTGAGTCATTAATACCTTTATTTGAGTTCCTGTATCAGTTCAGTTTTCTCAAAAGTCAATGTACACATAAATTACCTGAGGGCCTTGTTCAAATGCAGATATGGTACGGTGGGCTGAGAGCCTGCATTTCTAACCAGCTCCCAAGAGATGTTTATGCTGCTGTCCATGACCTCGTGGCCTACAGGACTGGAGATACATGATATTCTAGAGGCCTATGGGAGATGGGCTTTCTAAAAGCAGAGCACAGAGGGTGCTTGGTGGTGCAGTTGGTTGAGCCTCTGACTCTTGGTTTCAGCTCAGGTCACGTCAGGCTCTGAGCTCAGCACACAGTCTGCTTAAGAGTCTCTCCCTCTCCTTTTAAAGCCCTTCCCCTTGCTCTCTCTCTCTAAAATAAATAGATAAATCTTTTATAAATAAATAAATAAATAAATAAATAAATAAATAAATAAATAAATGCTGAGCACTGCAAAAAAATTCTCAATTCTACTTATGAGATGAAGATCACCTTCTTGCTCTGCTGATCTCCGTGCTGTAAGAACTACATAAGGTGATGTGCATAACAATGACTTGAAAACAAGAAAGAAATATGCATAGGTGAGGCATCACAGGTATTTGCTTCAAATCTTTGCTTCACCTATGACCCTGGAAACTCCCCCTGAGACTCTCTAGGGACCAGAGCTGTAAGGGAAATGGGGAAATAACTGAGATTTCGTTTATAGAGAGTGTGCAGAAAATTTTAATGACTTTTAAAAAGCCTATCTTCTTTAGAAGAATAATTTTTCTTTTAATAAGAAGCTATAAGAAGGCCTTGCATTGTTAAAAAAACATCCATCTGTGAGCCACATCTTAAATTATGAAACTAATTTGAAAATGTGTTTCTTCCTGCTTACCTCAGGCCCCAGCCCTGCCAAGGAGGTAGAATGAGAGCTTGGTATTAACAATAGCTGTAGGGCAGACCCGGTGGCCCTGCGGTTGAGCACCGCCTTCGGCCTGGGGTGTGATCCTGGAGACCCAGGATCGAGTCCCATGTCAGGCTCCCTGCATGGAGCCTGCTTCTCCCTCTGCCTGTGTTTCTGCCTCTCTCTCTCTCTCATGAATAAATAAATAAAATCTTAAAAAAAAAAAAAAAAAGCAATAGCTACATCACCCCGGAAAGTTGCTTTGAAGTTTCAAAAGCCCTATCTTCCATGCGACCTCTCCTTTGATCTTCATAACCCCTGGAGCAGGGAAGGAAATCATCATGTCCATTTCTCACATAAGATTTCAAACTGAGATTCAGAGAGATTAATATCTGCCTAGTTAAGAAGCTAGACTATCTTCAGATTTTTGACCTTCTGCCTTTTCCCCTGTACAGTGGCAGGAACATAGAGAAGCATGAGAGTTGAGGGAAATACATGGTATGGAAAGTTGCCTTATCTGTGCAAGCAGTAAGCCTCAGATTTAAATCAATTTGAGAAATGAATATCAGCAAATCATTTCTTGAATATCTCTAAGGTGTCCAGCATTGTGCTAAATGTTGTAGAAGATGCATAAGGACTTTAAGACTTGGCCCCTGCCCTCAAGGGATTTACAGTCCATTTAGAGAAGTCAAGATAACTGGAACATAATAATAAAACAATCTCCAGTTAGGAACATTTTTTAAATTGTAGGTCTGTAACCAGGAAGGACATTAGAGATTGCCCATCAAAGCTCCTAACTTCCAGGTGAATAATTACTGTGTAGTAATTCAGCTCCTGGGGTATTAAGTTCCCAGTTATCATTTGGCACTGCTCTCACAGGAAAACCTTAGGGAACAATTCCCAATTATGTATTAGAAGGCAGAGGAATGATCAGTTTAGGAAGCACTTACCTATCAATGATAAAGTTTATCTCCCCACAAACAACCCCAAGAAGCAGGTATTACCAAAACCACCTTTAGGTGAAGAAATTTAATCAATACCTCCAAGATTATAGAATTAGTTAGGTGCCCAGTCAGAGCCAGGCAAATAAGTAGGTGTTGGTGGTTATACATTTAGTATGATCTGAGGTGGTCCTAAGGAATACCACCACTACCTGTCATTTACCTTGTAATTTTATCTCTTTGGTGTTTTTTTATGTATTCAAACTTTTTAAAATCACCTGTTAAAATGCAGGTATTAAAAATAAATAAACAAACAAATAAACAAATAAATAAATAAAATGCAGGTATTCTTAGAGGACATGAAGTTTATCAGCTTTCCCTGTCCTTAATAGAGAGCTTCTTAGTGGAATGCCAACTGAAGGAAAAACTCCATTTGGGAGAGAAGGAAAGGAAAAGGGAGGCCATCTCATAGAGAGGGGAAAGTAACAAAGATAAAATAAGAACTGCAGGTTTAAGGAATTTGATGTCAAAAAGAAAGGGATGTTGGATGAGGTCAGAAAAAGAAGAAAATCAATCAAAGAGCTTGGGGTTGAGAAGACTTGAATATTTCTGAAGGAAGAAAAAAGGGAGTATCCCCATTCTGAAGATAATAGACACTGAAGGATAATTGTGTATCATGTATCACTAAAGGATGTAAATGGTACTTAGGTCCCATGTACACATGGAAAAAACTCTCCTTTCCCAGGATTCTCTGTATTAGTTGAGGGTCTCTGCTATCCTCTTCTATCCTCTTTCCTTTGTGGGAAAGCAAAGTGTCATGAAGAAAAACAGTCCTGCTTTCTTCATTCAGAAAACATTATGTACAGAGTACTGTGTGAATTGCTGTAGGGACAGAAGGGACACCAAGATGATTCTTGCCTTCAGAGACATTTACAAAATAGAAGATAAGAGATACGCTCAAGGAAATAAAGAGCTATACTTGGCCTGAGAATTGGAATGAGAATTCTGACTATGTTTATGTGCAGGAAAGAACTGTTATTTCAATAATTATTTTTAGAATAAGGTCTATTATTATGCATGTGCAGGTATATACACAACACACCACACACACACACACACACACACACACCCCTAAGTCAAACCTAATTGCTGAATGCCATTCCTGGCAAACACACAGACCATAACACTATACAAACACCTCCTCTGCATACCATCAAGGACACCACACCTTGGAGCTTAGCATGTCACAGCTGTCACTCACCCACCCATTTGTGTTCTCCTCTCCAACCACAGCCTCTTCATCAGTCACATCTCCACTGCGCCACACCCAGAGAACCTGCCATCCAGCTGCATCACAATCTTTCAGGCACTTATGCTCCTGTCTTCATCATCAGAATATGCCTAGGTCCACTTGAGCACTCATCTAGCCGGGACCCATGATGGGTGGTTTCATGAACTCTTCCACCCCTGATTGCTGTTGACCCCGTGCAATTCTCGCATTGCAATCCTCAATTAGAGATCACTCCCACTGTCACCACTTCCTCTTCAGCTTCTGCTCCAGGTTCAGAAACTTTGCTTAAGGAAGTTGTAGAACCACAGAAACTCACTCAATAGAAATCTATGAATTCATGCCAGCAAACAACCCCAGCAGGAGCCTCAGGCTACCAGAACATCCTTTCAGTCACATCCTATGGGCCCTTTTCTAGAAACCCCAGAGAAGTGGACCTGGACCTCCTCTCTCCTTGGTTTCTCAGTCCCTCCCATCCCCATGGCCCCTCCAGCCAGTATCTCAGTTCCTTCTCTTAAAAGACTGCAGTCATCTGGTACAAGAACACTCCCAATTTCCTTACGCCCTGCTGGATCTCATTCTTCCCTCCAGTCCAAGACTCTTTCCCTTCCTCTCTTATGTGGGGTGCCATCATTTCTTGCATACCAGGTACCTTGCCCCATACATGCCCCTTCCTTCAAAACATAGATGACAAATGTCTATAAGTCACTTATCAGCTCTACTCTACTTTTATGCTATATGCAAACTCTCCTTTCTTACTTTGTAAAACATCCCAAAGTATGGTGAACTCATGTTGCCACTATCACCTTTCTACCCATTCTTCTCTAAATTACGCATAGCCCAGTGTTTCTGCAGAATGATTATAGACGGGGAAAGTGCCTAGGTGTTGGGTGCAGCATGGCTCAAATCTTCAGATCCCAGAGAACTAACAACTCACCAAGATTCATGCTCTGCAACAATAAAAATATCTTGAACAGCTTTAGGGTAATTGTGCCAGTTGTTCCTCTCTGGTAGCATCCTTTCTCCGGCTGGGGCCCAAGTGACAAACCCACACTGTTTCTTCCAGCGTCTCAGCCACTACCATGCATGACAGGCTGAGGAAGGTGAATGCCAACTGTGTTCAGCTCAAGGTCTGTCTGTGTACCACCAGGTCCCAGACCACCACTCCCAGCTGGCCTCCATCCTCCCAGCACCCATCCCTGGGCAGGGGTAGGGGTGTTCAACACCAAGCTACCTTCTGAAAATCCACTGACCATTTCCTTCCTATTATGCCTCCTTACTTGCCCTCAGCTTAGACCTCATCACCCCAGATTCATAGCACCCAACACTAGAAGAACACCAAACTGTTTCACTGGGAAAAGAGAACAAGGCGAGGGGTAATAAGTACAGTAAACCTGAAATCATGGCACACAGTCTAACAAGTGCCAGTGCACTTACCAAAACAAACCAGAACATTGGAAATCAGCTCTCTTATGGAAAATTCTGGACTTGTGGCCTGCACAGATGCAGGAGAAAGGTTACAAATTTTGATCTATTTTTTAGGACAGTTAGAAATAAAATTTTCTGATATTCGGTAAAAAATAAAACCAAACCACCATCACCAAAAGACTGGAAACCAGAAGGAATACAGGTCATTGGAACAGATAAATCAGATACTTACACTATCAGACAAGGGATTGAAAATCTTAGGTTACTGTAATTAATAATTTTTCAGCCTTCAGCAGTCATGTTCTCCTCACAGCTTCAGGTCCCTCATTTGTGAAATGAGATTTGAATAGACAATTTTGGGTTTGGAGATTAACCCTTTCCAACTCAGCTCCTAACTTAACTGGTACCCAGTGTTGGCTCAGAGGGATTAGACAGGGGAAGCAATAGGACAGTAAGGCTACTCTCCCTACTCGATTTCTCTCTGCATTTCTGCCTACCTTTTCCTCCTCTCTCCTGCACCCTACCTCTTTCCATTTGGGTTTTTTGCCCCTCATGATTTGTCTCCTTCCTTTCTCCACTTTGAAGCTTCATTTTCCATCTCACTTTCCATCTTCATTTTCCACCTCAAGAAAGCAATATCACACTCTTCTCATCCATTCTGAAGGTCACAGGAGAAATGGATAGTGGTCCATGAGGTGCTACATCCTCTAAAATGGTCTGAGAACTCAAAGAGTTGAAAAATGTTTACATCTTTGAAAACCAGTTCTGGTACACCAACCAAAGCACCAATAGAAAAGGATTCAGTATATCTGTCCACTGATGGGAAGGACTGAACGGCCTTGGGAGAACCCAGATGCACAAGAGGCCCGCCTGAAATACGTAAAAATGCTTTAGTTAAGGGAAGGGAGGCAATTTCCCAATAAACAAGATATATCGAACATACACATCTACTTTCTTTTAGATGACAGAAAAAGATTAGAAGAGAAAGGCTACAAAACCACAAATAGGAAGAGAACAGGAGATAGGCAAACACCACCTCAGAGATACTGACCAAACCTTGGAAGACAGAAAACCAGTGAACGATGGAAAATGACTGGGCCACCTAGACGGAGCCCAGCCACAGAAGGGAAAGATGAGCCAGCAGCAAGTGGATTCATGGTGCAGAATTTCGAAGTGGCTCAAGCACTAGCAATGCCAGAAACATATGAAGATGAGAGTGAGGCATAGGGCTAACACCAGGAAAACCGATGGCAGATCTGTATGAGGAGCAATGAGGCCGCCCCTTTCACTATCTTCCAAGCTGTACTCTTATCTTAACAAAGTGAGTCAGAGAGAACATAGTGGACACTAGCATATCAGGCTCAGCTGAGGGAGGGATGAAGGACTGATACTGAAAACCAGTAGAGTTAGTAAAAGTTCATAGATTGCATTTGAGACTCTCCAGTCCTTTGTCATGCTTGGTTCGGGTAAGCTGGCACCAAAGCTTATAATCCCTCTGTGGTAGACAGACTGGTGGCCAACAACCCAATCCCTGAATCCTGTAAACGTGTTATCCCCCATGGCAAAGGAAATTGCAGATGTGATTGAATCAAAGGTCTTGAGGTACCCTATATTATTTTTGCAACTTTGAGTCTGAAATTATTTCCAAATAAAAAATGTGGAAGTGAAGTAGTAATTATTGCTCTCCCTCCCATTTTTATTAAAACTTCTTATCAGAGCTTTACTAGTGAAAACATTACCATATTGCCAAATTGCCATGCTGAGTTGATGTAAATGCAGCCTAAAGCAGAAAAATTTAACATTTTAGTTAGCCCATGTAATTTTTTTGAAGATAGATGGTTTCTTTTCCTTGAAATACCAAAAATACCTCTCGTTACTATGTTCAAGGACCTTTAGAAACACAAGGTTCCCGGACTTGTAAATCACACAAATGGAGTCCCATATAGCTTTGGTAATGTGTTTCCTCTTTTTCTCTTCTTAAGGTTAAACCTCAGCTTGAAGAAAAAACAAATGAGACTTACCAAGAATTTGAAGCCGTAGAGTATAAAACTCAAGTGGTGGCTGGAATAAATTACTACATTAAGGTTAGAGTTCAACATCCTTGATGAGTTCACCTTGGCACTAAAAGATATGGGATTTTTCACTTGGTGTGATGCTTCCTGTCACCCCTACCATTTT